>NW_027327591.1:5000-305000 GCF_047675955.1 Chlorocebus sabaeus | reverse complement strand
GTGCTGAGATGGAGTTAGGAGAGCAAAGGAAGGGAGCTGGGCATGGTGCCTCATGCCTGTAAATCCTAGCACTTGGGGAGGCCCAGGTGGGAGGATTTCTTGAGGCCAAGAGTTTGAGACCAACCTGGGCAACACAGCAAGACCCTGTCTCTACAAAAAAAATTAAAAATTAGCCAGGCGTGGTGGCTGTATTCCCAGCTACTCGGGAGGCTGAGGTAGGAGGAACAGTTGAGCCTAGGAGTTGTCAATAGAAATCAAGTGTCGGGATATTGAGAATAGCATTATAATGAGGGTCCAGAGTATGTTATTAATACTAATGGTATAATTTTGAGCTTCTGATATATACACAAGCATATGTATAGCTACACCAGGGATTGTGCTCAAGATTTGACTTATATTAGCTTGTTTAAGCCTCTTCCACACACTGTTTGAGGCAGGTACTATTATTACTGTTTTATGGATGACAAAACTGAGAAGCAGAAAATTTAGGAAACTTGCCCAAGATCACACAGCAAAGAAGCAGACACCAGAACCAGAACCCTCGGCTCACAGACTTCACTGCCTTCGCTCCTAGGCTCTCTGTTACTCTGACCATCTCTCAGCCAGGAAGTCACTCCCTATGGTTAAATATTTCTATTCTCAAAACATGTGAGAGAGGGAGCCTTGAGATGTGTTACCTAAGCCCTAAGGGTTTCTCCTACCATTTCAGAGAGAGAGAAGCTTTTCTTTGCCCCTGAACTGTGACAAAGAAAACAGGAGGAAACAGCCATCAGAAGAGTAAAAATCTCTTATCTTCGCAAATAAGAATTCACTGTAACTGAGCTCTTTTGCATGCAGCACTGGGAAAAGACCTTGTTTTTTATTCTATCAAGTTCCCCATTTAACAATTTATTGAGAACCTGTTGTGTACCCGATGCACTGCTGGCATTGGGCATGTAAAAATCAGTGTAGCATGGTCCTTTCTCCAAGCAACTCAATCTACTGCTTGGTTCTCTTTTCTGGATCATTTTAATTATGCTTCTCCTTTAAGTAAAGGACAGAGAAGTAGCACTGAGTCAGATTTTTGCCACTAGTCTTATACAGGTGACTTATTTTTCTTAATGCTCCCCACACATGGGATCTGAGCCAGCTGAGCCCAGAAACCTCCCAGGCTGAGAACGTAGTGTGGCACTTCAGCACATGAGACTGTGCAGGAATCGATAAAACTGGCATGTTAGCCACAGAAACCCTGCCAAGCGTTCGGGAATAGAAGGGGTGGATAGATTTTCCTAATCTCATGGATATCAGGCACCAGGCAGCCTTGCCCCTGGAATGGAGACATCTCAGGCAGGGGTTGTCACTGTTCCAAGCTCCCCTTTGATGCCATTTTGATCCTGGGTGTAGAGTTGCCACATGGAGAGAGAAACCACCAGAATATATAAGTGAGAAAGGAATGGAAAGATGGACAGATGCCTAGATAGATACATAGATACTTTGCTGAAGTCTGGGACAGTGGAACGTAGGAAGAGAACCTCAGATAGGGAGAGAACAGTAGGTTGATTGTGGTAAAGGGAAGGCTTCACTGTGTTATTCAATATACTTGTTGAATTGTTTAAACAGTATGTATATCTTTATAATTAAAAGAGAATTTGGGGCCGGGCATGGTGGCTCGCACCTGTAATCTCAGCACTTTGGGAGGCCGAGGTGGGTGGATCACGAGGTCAGAAGTTTGAGACCAGCCTGGCCAGCATGGTGAAACACCATCTCTACTAAAAATACAAAAAATGGGCCGGGTGCGGTGGCTCAAGCCTGTAATCCCAGCACTTTCAGAGGCCGAGACGGGCAGATCACAAGGTCAGGAGATCGAGACCATCCTGGCTAACACGGTGAAACCCCATCTCTACTTAAAAAATACAAAAAACTAGCCAGGTGTGGTGGTGGGCACCTGTAGTCCCAGCTACCCGGGAGGCTGAGGCAGGAGAATGGCATGAACCCGGGAGGCAGAGCTTGCAGTGAGCTGTGATAGCGCCACTGGACTCCAGCCTGGGCGACAGAGTGAGACTCCGTCTCAAAAACAAAATAAAACAAACAAAAAAACTAAAAAAGAGAGTTTGGGCTTTAGAATAAGACTGGAGTGTGAAGCCTGGCTTCCACTATTTCTGAGAGCTATGTGACTGTGGGCAGATTGTTTCAGATCTCTATACCCTCAATTCCCTTGTTTATGAAATGGAGGTCATGGGGATTGAATGAGATTAAGTCCTGTATAAAATGCTGAAGGAGCTGTCAATAACATCAGCTCTTTATAATTATTAATAGCATTAGGCGAGGCTGAGAGTCAGCTACAGAGGAGACCTCTGTGGGCAGAAGAGAACCACAGAGGAGGTAGCTAGTAGCAGTAGAGCCGAGCAAGGAATGGGTTCCATTTAATGCGGTGTCAAGTGCCCCCTTGTTAGGGAGATGCACCTCCCTCCCTTCTCCACCTGCCAGCACTTGTTTTCTCCTCGGGAAACACCCAGGATGGCAAGCTTTGTATACGGTAAGGTGGCTAAGAGCATGAGCCCTGGCTTCATTAGTTTTCCATTCTAGCTGTGCCACTTACTTGCTCTTAGTCAGGTTCCTCACCTGTAGTATGGGAATGGTAATTGTATCTACCTCAAGAGTTGTCTTACCAATTAAGTGAGTTAATGCATGGGAAAGGCTCAGAAGAGCCTGGCACAGAGCAAGTGATTTATAAATATGAGTTTATATTGTATACTCTGATTGTAGAGTAATCCTAAGACTTTCGAAGACCCTGAACACCCAACATTTTATCAAACATACTGAAAGTCACCCACATTTCATGTTAATTATTATTATTATTTGCTGTAGTATGTTTAAAAGAGGTTTTAATGATTTTGCTTGTGGAAGTGGTTGACTGTGACTAACTCATAGCTATGAGGCCTTAGCAATCGCTGGACATGTTTGAAATCCCTTTCAAAGTGAGTAATTCTAAGGAACAAATTGTTTTTAAGTGTAATACAATTTCTATGAACATCAAACTTAACAATTAATGATGTTTACATAACTTTCCATTATGTAGACATTTAAACTTTTTTTTTTTTTTTTTTTTTTTTTTTTTTTTGAGACGGAGTCTCGCTCTGTCGCCCAGGCTGGAGTGCAGTGGCTGGATCTCAGCTCACTGCAAGCTCCGCCTCCTGGGTTCATGCCATTCTCCTGCCTCAGCCTCCCGAGTAGCTGGGACTGCAGGCGCCCGCCACCTTGCCCAGCTAGTTTTTTGTATTTTTTTAGTAGAGACGGGGTTTCACCGTGTTAGCCAGGATGGTCTCGATCTCCTGACCTCGTGATCCACCCACCTCAGCCTCCCAAAGTGCTGGGATTACAGGCGTGAGCCACTGCGCCCGGCTTAATTAAACTTTTAAGTATTTCGATTTTTCAGTTTTCTCTTTTTGTATTTTGAAGCCAAAAAAAAAAAAAAAAAAAAAAATGTGTTTCAGACCTCAGGTAAGGGAATAGATGAAAGTGGTCAGCCAGGGACCAGAAAGACCTCTTGGCCAGCCTCCTGAAGCTGTGGTTCGGCAGAACCAGGCAGCGCCTGGGTGCAGAAGGGACCTGTAACCTTATCCACCCCTGTTCTTCCGTCTTATGAATGGAATAACTCATGTCCAAGAAGGGGAGTGACTTGCCCAGAAGATAGTGTAATTTGATTCTTAAATGCAGTCCTGAGCCCTTTCATACTTGTTGTTGTTTGTTTGTTTTACACGTTCCAAGGTGATATTCAAGGAGTGGCTCTCAAAGCCCAGGGGAGTGACCTCATGAGAGATGAAGGTAGCTGATGTGGGAAGGCTCGTACAGGTCCACCTGGGGTGCACGTCTGTGTAACTCAATGACCAAATCGACAGTGACTTGAACCCGCAGCCAGGGGAGTGTGGGTGAAGTACGAGCAGACGTTTCCACCAGCTGTTAAAACCTAGCAGGGGCATTAGGAATCAATCGCAAACTGTGCCTCCTGTGACTTGGCAAACCTCCATGAGGAAGGTTCAAGGGAGGGGAAGAGCAGTCACAGGTCTCCACCAGCCAAGAGTAAATCCGAGCAGAGAGCTAAGCACTTTTGTGCCCTCTGGAGCAAGGCAACCCCATAACCTTGCAGAGATTTGGGAATGATGGAAGCTGAGGAGCTACATGGCCGTGTCAGGAGGATGAAGAGATCGCCAGGCAGCTGCCATCAAGTTAGGATTCAGAGTGGTCCTGGAGGAGAAGGGGAGATGCCCCTGCCCAGGACCACACAGGACAGAAAGGTGTCTGGACAGTGCCAGGCCATGTTCAGAAAGTGAAGGGCCTTTCCAATAGGAAGGTTATGGGCCCAAACACTGAGTGCCTCTGTGTGGCTGGCATATTCAGTAAGTGTTAAAGGAAGGGAGAGAGAAACTGCGAGGGAAGAAAGGAGGAGTAGGAGCACCTGGACAGCACGTGCTGTCACTCTGAGGCTCCTCCATGTCTACAGTTGGTGGCTTCTACCTTACATCTTTATACCTTTGAATTGGACGAAATGTATTTTCTCTTGGTCATTAGGGCACTGATGCACAATTTCAGTATGACCTTGTTGGTTCGTTCCACCTGGTTGTTAAGGTTCTGGGGACTGTGTATGAAGCAGTATCATGCAGGAGAAGAAGGCAGGCAAACCTGGTTTCGAATTCCAGCCTCGCCACTGTGTAGCTGTGGAACCACAGAGACATTCTGTAACCTCTCTGAAAGTGAGTTTCTTCATCTGGGCAATGGGCACTAAGAATTTCTGCTTCCCAGGGCTCTAGCAATGTGCTAACACAGTCCCTGCTACATCGTAGCAGAGGCCCATTAGAGTTCCTTCTCATGTCTCATGGTCAAGGTGGTCTTGCCTGAAACTAAGACATAGCTCCTTGTACTGTTCAAGTCAGAGCAAGCCAAGTGTGCTTTGGGCAACTAATGTGCCTAAGCCTGAGTCGTGAGAGGCCTAAAAAGGAACAAGGCGTGGCTCTGGACCTCAGGGAAACAGAGTCAGATGTGGGGGAGACATAGATTTGAAGGGAAAAAAAAAAAAAAGAGCACCAGGCTTGAGTTCTGGAGTCTAGGTTATCTTCCTGGCTTTGCCACTAATTTGCTAAGTATCCTTGATGAAGTCACAGTAGTTCTCTGAATCTCAGTTTCCTCTTCTCTCCTGCAAGGGCAAAACTTGATGGTCTCTAAGATTCATCCTGGTTAAGCAAGTGCTAAGCTGCATGGCACAAATTTCAGATGCTTCTTTAAGTGTGTCCAAGAAGAAAATTCTCAGAGACGTTTGGAGTGCCTGGGAGCAGCTAGAAAAAGTTCGGGAAATGATGCCAAGATTTAGCCACAAGTGATACTGCTAACTTAAGAGTCTGCCCCTGATCTCATGGGGTCTTAAATTCTTCCCTCCAGTCCTTCTCTCTTGGGTTGTATTAGAAATATCACTGAAGTGACCTTAAGCACAACAGGTTGGATTCAGGTTAGATTTAAGGAGGGACTTCCAAACAAATGCTTTTGAAGGATGAGCTTGTAAGTGAACAGAGAGAAGGGCATCGTCTACTTTTTAGAAGCCTTAAGATGCTGGGAACAAGTATATTTTGCATTCCTGAAAAGCTGTGTGCTAAGAAAATAGATTGAATCAGTCCTGCCTAAAATGCACCGGAGTGTTCACTATTTAGAAGCATGGGGCTGCCCTTAAATTCACCTGTTTATAAATACAGCTTTGTTTAGCCTGGTTTTTAAGGTGAAGGTTCCCTAGCTGGATCTCTCTCACAAAAAGTTCAAATGTGATCTTTCTCAGAAGCTGAGAAATAAATTCAGTTCTTTCTCAAGGTTGCTTTCCGATCTGTGGGTCCAGGAATGCATCAAATATAAGGAAAATGCTTATGATGTTTCTGTATTGTCCAACATTCCTGGTTTCTGTCCCTGGAGGACCTGCAGAACCAGCCATCTCTTCCTTGCGTGTATCTCAATCGTGAGCACCAGGCCAAACCACAGGAGCAATACCCCTGCTCTGAAGAGTTTTGTCTGGGGCCTACTGGGTGTTGAGTAGAAGTTGGAATCTGATTTGACTTCTATTTACTCTGCACCTTGTACTTTGCAGTAACAAGACTGTCAGTACCATGAGGGCAGGGACTGTGTGATTTGCTTCTCATTGCTTGGCACGGAACGGGTACACAATAAGTGATGATGAATGAATGAATGAATGAAAATGGACACATCAATTCTAGTTGACTTTCTGGCCTTTGGCCGGGTACTTAACTGCTCTGAGTCCCAGTTTCTGCATCTGTAGCATGGGGGATAGTAAGAGTTCCTGCATCGCAGGATTGTCATCAGGATTCAATGAGACAAAATATACAAAGTACTTAGCGCATTGTTTAGAGCGTAATAGGCACTCAACCAGTGTTAGCTTAGTATTACTTTTTCTATGTAAGATTATGTTGTCCTTTCCACAGCCCGGTAAGGGGAAGTATACCATCCCCACTGAACAGATGAGAAAACCGAGGCTCAGAGGTGTCAGTGACTGCCCGAGGTCACAGGTGGGACTGGGACTCCTTGGTCTGTCCTCTTTCTACTGCTCAGCAGTCTGGTGAAACTACAGAAGGACTCATTCCTGCTAATGGGGCACTAAAGGCAATGCACGAGGAACTCTGAGGAGTATGTGGAAATTCTCCTGGGTTTTCCAGCTCCCGAGAGTACCCTGGCTTTATGGGGTGAAGTCCTTTCATTGTCTCAGGTTCCTGATCTGTTCATGACCCTGTTAGCCCAAAAGCTGGCAGAGCTGCATGTGGTGCTACTGTTCCTTTTGTCTCCTTGACTCTCCCCTGCTCCTCACCTGCATCGCCTTACGCGTTTCTGATTTCCTTAAACATGCCTATTTGCAGAGACACACTGAGCTAAGCCGCAAGAGTGGAGGTTTCCAGTGGGAAGTCCACTGTGAGGGAATAGGGTGTCAGGAGAGGTCCTGCCAGCTCATCCTGACCAAGATGCTCGTATGCTGTGCTTTGGAAAACACAAGCAGCGCAAGAACATTTAAAATTCACTCAGTGGGTATTCTCCCTTTGTGGAACCGAGCAGACATGAGTGCAGGTGTGGAACATGACGTCCATATGGACATAGAAGGACAAAACACAGTCTTTGTCAACTTGATTATCTGCCCTGTGGTGAGAAATGAGGGCCTGGCTGAACGGAACACAGGGAACCTGGAAACTGTTTTGCAAAAAGAAGCATCTACCCCATTGACACTTTACTGCACTACTAATAGCAAGGAGCTTGTGAATCTATTAGATACGGTCTTTGCTGCCTTTCATGATTCTAAGCTTGGATTTCTGGGGACAGTGAAAAGCCCCAAAGGTGGGAAAAGCAAGAGGAGGGCAAACAAAGTCTGCAAATTCCATCATCCGAATAACAGGGCCGATGGTTTAGAGTGTTCTGCTTGAAAAGCTTGTGTGCATCTTTAAATTATAGCTTTCCATACACAGGGCAGCTATTCCCTTTAGCCCAGCCCCCTTTCCCTCTTATTAAAATAGGGCAAAGGGGTGCTTATTTTTCCTGGGTTTCTTTTTTGGTATGAATTTACAAAATGTGGTTTAAATACTGATTTTATAGGAACAATGTCACATTTTAAGATTCAGTGTTAGGCATGGAGCTCTCTTAAAGATTGTTAAGAAAGAATTAGTGCCAGGAAAGAAGCTGGTGTGCAGCAGTGTCCAGCAGTAGAGGCCATTCAGACAAGATTGTTAAGAAAGAATTAGTGCCAGGAAAGAAGCTGGTGTGCAGCAGTGTCCAGCAGTAGAGGCCCTTCAGACAGGAGAGGCTGTCATTCATTGGCTGCCCGGTCACCCTCATAATTGGTTGAGGGCAAAGGGGTCTCACCTTTTCATGCTTCTCTGTTTTGCCAAAAATACTTAAGATAATGGGGGAAAAATCTAGTATGCTTTGTTTCTCTGAAAGATAATGTTTTATTAGCCTTAGCAACTCATGGTTGGTTAAGGAATGAGGCAGATTCCTAGAATCCAAATCAAACAGCTCCCATTAGTAAATTACTGACTTATAAAATATTTAGGCCTAGGACTGGGCAGAAACAATATATGAAAACGTAGGTAGCATGGCAGAATATTCTGATGAGTAGAAATCATGTATAAAAAGCCCAAACTGACCGGGTGCGGTGGCTCACGCCTGTAATCCCAGCACTTTGGGAGGCTGAGGCAGGCAGGCCATGAGGTCAGGAGATCGAGACCATCCTGGCTAACATGGTGAAACCCCTGTCTCTACTAAAAATAGAAAAAATTAGCCAGGCATGGTGGCGGGTGCCTGTAGTCCCAGCTACTTGGGAGGCTGAGGCAGGAAAATTGCTTGAACCCGAGATCGCGCCACTGCACTCCAGCCTGGGTGACAGAGAGAGACTCCATCTCAAAAAAAAAAAAAAAAAAAAAAAAAGCACGTACTATTCCAAACAACTCTGGGGGAATCAGAAGATCCAAACAACGTTAGGGGAATCAGAAGATCATTCTGCAGAAGCAGAACTAGTGCGATGGCTTAATGTTACTAAAAACAAGTTTATGGGTCAACATAAGGAAGAACCTTCCAACAATTCTGATAATCCACAGGGTGAGGGAATTTCTGATTAGGTAGAGATTTCTCCCTTTCTGGAATCTTGCAAGCAGAGGTCACTGGATCTTTTATTGGGAATGCATCAGAGAGGATCATGCGTAAGGGTGAGTGTTGGACTAAAGGACCTTAGAGAGTCTGTCCAGTTCTGAGGCCCCCGACTGTATGTTACTTGGCCTTGACTAGATACTTTACTAACAGGTGCCATCCTAGTTATTCCACATCCTTAGAGTAACTGTAGATACAGAAAGATCTGGAAGTGGTTCTGTGGAGACCAGGTAGAATGCTCAGAGGGCAAAATAGGAAATACAGTAGGATGGAAAAGTTTGGCCAGGAAAAGAGGACACAAGCATTTTAGAGAGCTGAGCCTGCATAGTTGGAAGGAGTGCAAACAGCTTGTTTGGTCTCTGTTGAGGTCCAGATAAGAGTAAATAGGTTAAATGAAATTTAACCAATGTAAAGCTAGATCATCAGAGACAGAGTGTCAGATCTCAGGCTATCAGTCCCTCAAAGAATTGTCTTTATCGAAGGTAGATGAGGGAAGGGTCAGGTTGAGCAGCATTTTATGCTTTTGTGAAACTGATTAGGGCAAGGTCTGCCCTGCCTTTCTTAAGTTCTTTTATAAGGACCCATGATAAATTTCCACCAGTGCATAGTTCCAGAGAAGAAAATAATGTGGTTCCTACAGAAAACTATGTATGCCTTCCATGTCAAAAGGTAAAAACTGTGTACATTGGTACCTTTTATTTTCTTACATGTTAGAGAATTCAGAAACAGATCCTTGGGTATTTATATCTGCTCAGTTATGGTGCCTGAAAGGTGCTGTTTCTGCTGCTTGTAGCAGATGAACTCTTTCCAGGCCATTAATAATATTAATATGTCTTGTTTTTCAGCCTGCCATTCATCTCACATCTTTTGGGAAGTGAGTCAGCTCAAATCTCATATACTCAAGATGATATGGAATAAAAAAACTTATTGATTGGAAAGAAACATGAGGTTCTAGGATAGGTTTTCAAGGTGGATTAGAGGATTTCTGTCACTTAAAATGATCAATAATGGAGGGCCAGTCATCTGACTCCACATTCTTGGCCTTCATTAGTCACCGCTACTGGTGGTGTGCTGTATTTGAGCCTCTATATTGTTGTCCATTCCTCGCACAATCCGTGGGTTTAGTTTCCATGGTTTGTTACTTGCAGTCAATTGTGGTCCAAAAATATTAAATGGAAAACCCACAGATAAATAATTCATAAGTTGTAAATTGTGCACTGTTCCGAGTCATGTGCTAAAATCCTACTCTCTCCACCTGGGATGTGAATCACCCCTTTGTCCAGTATATTCACACTGTACAGGAATGCATGTATAGGAAATATCATAGTATATAGAGGGTTCAGTATAGGCTGTGAACTGAATATATATACTAAGGTCCATAGTCTATATGGAGTCACTCTCCATGGATTCGGGCGTCTACTGGGAGTCTTGGAACATATCCCTGAGGACTAAGAAAGATGACTGTAACTGTCAAGGTAAACACCCCAGTATATTACATGAGTGAGTGATGGCCGTGAGACACTGTTTATGTCAACCTGGTGCCCATTTGCAATTTCATGCATGTAGGCAGATCAGTCATATGTCCTATAGTTGTCATTGGCCATAGATGAGGGGGCATAAATGAGTAGCCCCCCAAGGGCAATTAACAGATCATCATCATCTCTGATGTTTCCACACCTAGGATAAAGGCTGTCAGAGTTCTGGTATCTGTGAAGGTTTGTGGAATTAAAAGGAATGGAATATAATTGAAGTGACTTGAACTGCACTGAAAAGAATTAAATTGAATTGCCTAGTCTTGCCTTGCATCAAGGGAATGTCTTACCTTTGCTGGCTCATCAACTCTAACAACAGAGCAAGAATAAGCATAGCATGCTAGAGTGCAGTGGCGCGATCTTAGCTCACTGCAAGCTCCGCTTCCCGGGTTCAAGCCATTCTTCTGCCTCACCTCCCAAGTAGCTGGTACTACAGGCGCCCGCCACCACGCCTGGCTAATTTTTTGTATTTTTAATAGAGATGGGGTTTCACCGTGTTAGCCAGGATGGTCTCGAGCTCCTGACCTCATGATCCGCCTGCCTCGGCCTCCCAAAGTGCTGGGATTACAGGCGTGAGCCACTGCGCCCAGCCTAAACGTGTTCATTTTAAAAGTATTGACTGTGCACCTTTTACATCCAGGCACTGTGTTTTATGCTGGGAAAATGTGATGGACTAAGCAGACATTTCTCTGCCTCGAGGAGCTCCACCTAAGGAAAGGACACAAGCACTAAACAAGTCTTGCATAAATAAATATCTATTTAAAATTGTGACAAGTGCTAAGAAGGAAACTTTAAATAAAGTTTTGTAAGAAGAATAGAAGCAAGACGAGGCGCAGTGGCTCACGCCTTTATAATCCCAGCACTTTGGGAGGCCGAGGCGGGCAGATCACTTGCGGTCAGGAGTTCAAGACCAGCCTGGCCAACATGGTGAAACCCTGTCTGTACTAAAAAATAAAAAACATTAGCTGGGTGTGGTGGCGGGCGCCTGTGATCCCAGCTTCTCAGGAGGCTGAAGCAGGAGAATTGCTTGAACCTGAGAGGCGGAGCTTGCGGTGAGCGGAGATTGCACCACTGCACTCCAGCCTGAGTGAAAAAGCAAGACTGAAGAATAGAAGCCAGAACCTACTAGAACAAACCAGTTTGTCCACCTTGGAGAAAGCCGGTGTGTCGGAGTGGAGTGGTGGCTGATGAACCTGAGCTAAGAGCTTCACGCTTTATTGTGGCTGAGTAGAGATGTGAGTGATAGGACTGGGTTTTTAGAAAGTCTACTCTGGTTGCTCCCTGGAGGGGAGGGAGCAAGATTGGAAATGGAGGACAGTTAGGAGGCTCTTGCTGTAGGTTAAGGGAGACATGATGGTGGACTGACCTGGGGTGGAGAGAAAAGGAGAGAGTCTGGCCATGTTATAGGTGCAGTCAGAAAGAACTTGGTCAAGAGTTGGATGTGGCCAGAGAAAGTGGTAAAGATGTCAAAGGTTTCCATAGAGGCAGCTGGAAAGTAGGGGAGGATGAAGGTGCCATTTCCCAAGAGCAAGAAGAAAACCAGGTTTGGGGTGAGTGAAGACGTGCAGGTGAACTCCAGCCGAGCATCTTGAGTTTGAGATGCCTGCGGACATGCCACCTGGAGTTGTCAGACAGGTAGTTGTGTCTGTCACTCCATCTGCAAGAATGTGCTGAAAGCCTGATATGTGTCAGGCCCTGTGGTGGGTGTGAGACGAAGAGGTTAGACAAGATTCCTAACCTCTAGGAACATAACTGTCTATTGTTTGAAATGACCTGTTGGAAATACGGAGACAAAAAGTAGGGAATGATAAAAACCATGAGAGAGAGAGGAGGAAATAACTCCTACCATAGGAGTTGAAAGGGGAAGGAAAGCTCTTTGTTTCGAGATGACAAATGTCAAGATAGACATCAAAATGAGAAAGCATATTGAGGCCAGACTGGGGATGAGGCAGAATTCTCCTTGCCCAGAACAGAGAAAGCCTTAGCTCCCCTGTTCCTGCCTGGCTGTATTCTGCAAATACCTCTAGGCCAGGTGCGGATGGGAAGTGGAAGGGTGAGGGTGGAAGCTCTAGCTGGGCCAAGGCCAAGGGTGGGAGAATTGACATTTGGATGCTTAAGTGGGGCTTTGGGACTGTCTTTACAGTTACAGCTCCCATCCCTGAAATATCCACTGGGTTCCCCTGGAATATGTGTATCAGGAAACAACGCCTTCCGCTCCTCTGCTCTGTGTGTGTTAGGTGCTGTCACCGAGAGAGTCTGGGAGGGCCTGAGGATGCTCTTCGTAATGGTGCCTCTTTAAAAGGTCCAGCTGGGCTGGGTATAAGTTTATGTCCATGAACTGATGAGATGGATGATGACAGATCCATTATTTTCTCTAAATCAAATTAAATCCAACCCACAGCAGCCCTGACCTGACTTGGCTGGCATTGACAGGAACTCAGACTCACCTTCGATTAGGCCTCCGTCTGTCCGTCCCTGCTCCCTCCTGATCCAGAGAGTCATACAAAAGTCCCTGGGGACCTATGCTTAACAGTGCGTTCATGGTGACTCCTCTGGTCCTAGGCACATTGTGGTCACTGCTGATATTCTCCTTGTACAATTGTGCATGTCCCTTAGAGCTGGAGGCTTTGCTGGTTTGGTAGTGCTGGGCCCAGGGGCCAGCCATCGTAGGGGCACTTACACAGCCATTCCCCTCCAGGGCACATCAAGGCAGGAGTTACTGATCTTTGCTACACCGAATCTTAACCCACCCCCTCACCCAGTCTTGGGAGTCTCTTTTCACCCCTTCTTTGCTTCAGTTTCTGCCTCTTCCTCCGTACCAGCAGCATTTGTTCCTCTTCCTTCACCCTAGCATCATTCACTCACTAGAGATGCTCTCTAAGGCCCTGGCGCTTACCTTTGAGCACCCAGCAGAGTCCCTGGGAAGGCTGGTTAAACACAGACTGCTGGGTCTGCCCCCAGATGCTCTGATTCAGTGGGTGTGGGGTGGAGCCTGAGAATGTGCATTTCAAACAAGCTGCCTGCTGCTGCTGCTGCTCCAGGGCCCACAGAGAGAACCACTGCTCCAAGGGGCAGGAACAAAAGTCCGACCCCCGTGGAAGTGGCAGGATAAGATGGGGGAGAAGGGGAGGAGAATTACAGGAAGGTTGAGCTACAAATCAATATTTCCACCAGCTTCCCTGCCATCCACCACCATGTGTTGAATGATGAAAGTCTGCTGACCACAACATGATTCAGATGCGGATTTGGGGGAACTCGTCTGTGTGCAGAGGGAGACCCAGGGGAATTATGTTTTGTGCTTTATCCCCGGTGACCATACGCCTTTTCTTAGCCTGGAGTACAGGACTTCCGATTTGGGGCTTCCAGACTGTCCCACATCTGGCAGTTTCCAGAAAATGGTTCCACCCCCATCCCCAAGCTCAGACTGTAGATTTCTTTTCTGTTGCTCCGACCTGTCACTGAGAAGACTCGAATCTGCAGAATGTATGTGCAAGTAAAATGTTGAAGCAGCAGGGGAGAGGCCTGGGAAGGGGCAGCTAGACGTGGTGAACTGTGTCAGACAGGTGGCCCACAGGAGCTGGCAGCCCTCTGACCAGCTCTTCTGCTGGGAATAGAAACCCAGCATCTCTGCCTGCAGGGCTTCCTTTTGTCTCTTTTCTCAGTCCCCAGAGACAGGGCCACCCTTGAAGGGCCGGTGGTCAAAGATGGTAAGCCAGAAGTCAGCCCTTCTGCCTCATCTCCCTGTAGCCAGTACTACTGTGTGGTCAGGCTGGAGCTGTCCTGACTTCAGATCTTACTGGTGCCATGTACTAGCTGAGTGTGGTTTTAGATGCGCTGCCTCTCCCCTCTGAGCCAAAGTGTTCTCATTTATAAAAGGTGGATAATAATGGCATGTACTTCACAATGTTGCTTGGAGGATTCAAAGGGGAGCTGCTTGTGAATTGCTTAGCTAGTATCTGGCACACAGCACATGCGCAAATAAAGGTGCGTCTCCATCACTCATGACTGTTATTCTGTTCTGGATGTTGGCATTCGTATCTTAGTTTTCCTCATGGACCAGGAGCTCCTTGAGAGGAGGAGCCAGGTTTGATTCCCTTTTGAATCATGCCATTCCATCACCAAACACCTGTTGAGGTCCTACTGTGTGCCACTTACTGTGCTCGGGGCCCATCATCCACTGCTGCGCATAGTGTGTGTGACTTGATGGTTAATGAGTGAAGGGGAGGATTGTGGAGAAGGCTAACAGAAGATAGATTTTATTGAATACCTACTGCGTGCTAAGACAGTGCTGCTTAAATTTCCATGGGCCTGCTACCCACCTGGAGATCTTAGAATCCGATTCTGAGTCTTAGATGTGGGCCGGGGCTTGCGACTCTCCAGTTCTAAGGAGCTGCCAGGTGATGCTCATGCTGCTGGTCTACAGGCCACACTTTGAGTAGCAGGATAGAGACTGCCGTGCATTATGTTACTTATTGCTCGCCGAACCTTACGAGACGAGCTTAGAAACGAGAGTTTATAGAGATTAAATAGCTTAAGATCACACAGCTGACTAGTGTTGGAGTCAGGTCAGCATGCCTCATTTTTGTCTACTGAGCTCACTCACCCTTAAGAGCAGTGGTTCCCAGTGTTGCCACGTATTAAGGTCACCCAGGGAGCATTCAACATCCCGATGTCAGGAGAGCTGGGTGGCAGATAATTCTAATGTGTGGCAGAGTTTTAGAACCGTGGCCTCAGCGCCCAACCTCATCCGAGGAACAAGAAAGGAAAGGAGATTAATTTTGACATCGAATTTCAGGTACCAATTATAGACTTCCAGAATTTGGAGGTCTGGGTCTTTTTATGATGTTACAGATGAGGAAACTGAGGCCTATGGTGGTTAAAAGGTGCACCCAAAATCACTTAACTCATTGATGGCAAAGTTAGGACTAGAACTCAGGCCTCTGGGCTCTCACTTTTGACGTGGTTCCTCTGCTGGAGGAGGAATCCAGGGACAGAGTATCCATTGGAAAGGCATCTCCATGCTTCTCCACCAGCTGGGACCTCGGAGACTTAGAGGAGACCTAGGATGAAACCGGGAAACATTCACCGACCTCAGAAGAGCAGGAAGGTTTCCTTTGCAATATTCCACCAATCTTGAAATGGCAGTATGCAACAGAACATACCTTGAAGTTCTAAGGCCTTTAAAATTCCAAGATGAAACATATAATCCCATTTTGGTAGTAGCATAATTGGTGGCTTGATTGAGTGCAATAAGGATTTACTGTTTTAATCATAACATAATGTACATTGGTTGTGTTGGGGGGATCAGACCCAGCGCGAGGTCATGGGGGTGACGAAGTCCGGTGGAGTCAAAGGACTGAGGAAAAGACAGTTTGAGAGACAGTGGGACCAGGCGGCCATCGCGGATGTGGAGGCTGCGAAGGTCCGGAGCTCAGGAACCCCAGACTATTTATTGGTGATCAAACAGAGAAACAGGTGGTGAGAATGTGGGGGTTGAAAGGGCAGGTGCAGGATCTACAGCTGTGGCAGTTGCCCATTTATACGGAACACGTTCTGCTACTTGAGATAATGGGAATACAATCGATCTAGGAGCTTAGGAGGGCAAGCAGCAAGGAGCCAGCAAGTCCACACACATTCCAAAGGCCACGAGGGGTTTTGTGCCCTGAGCCCGGGAGTCTTACGTGCAGGCCTACCTCAGCTTCTCCCAGTACTCACCTGCTTCAGGCCCTACCTCAGCTTCTCCCAGTACTCACCAGCTTTCCGCACAGGTGGGTTGCTTCATTACAAAGATAGAATGGGCTGCAAATGTGCACAAGAAGGTTTTTTTTTTTTGTGGGGGGGTCAAGGGAAAGGCATGACTCAGAGTTAAACAGCCCCAAATCTTAGCTATGCCTGTGTAGCTTTACCATATAACCCATTGATAACTTAGTCCTATGGTGAGCTGGTATGCTTCAGTGTAACCATTTGTTGAGCACTTATTCTGTGAGCAGAGTGGCATTATCCACTTAAGGGATGTAATCACATTTAATCTATATACGATCCCCATGAAGTCAGCATTACTTACAGAGGCCTGCACAGTAGTAATTGGAGGAGCTGGGATGCAGATTCAGCTGTGGGTGAATTCAAATCACCACACTCAGCATAGGAGCTGGTTCCATACCCTTACATTACAGGTGAGGACCAGACAGGAAAAGCAACCCATCCTGGGACACAGGGACAGCAGGTGGCAGGACGGAGCTGAGACTGTGGTCTCCTCACTCTGGGACCAGTGTTGTTTCCTACTACGTCCGTGGAAAATACGGCAAGAAAGAATGGCCAGTACTCCACATGCTGTTCCCCTTTCTGCTCAGGCTCAAGCCATCATGCAGTGAGGAAGTTACTTTCCGTACAGACCAGGCTTGTCTAATTTTTTTTGAGGAACCTATTCGATTAAAGAGAGCCCTTCACCAATCCATGTCCCATCAAATTGACTTAAGTGAACACATGCTACGTAGATACACTTTCCCAGTCTATGTCCCACTGAATCTTCCATCTGAGATCATACTATATATCCATTCATTGAGCAAGCAATGGTGAAGTAACTCCTATGTGCCAGGCACTGTGCAGGTGCTGGGGATAAAGAGATAAGGAGAAAATAGGACACTGAGCCAGTCTCTGCCTTCCCAGTCCTGAGGTCGACAGATAAGGTGAGTTCCTGAAAACTGCCATCATTGCCTTGAAAGTGATATGCACAGGGACACGAGAGCTCAGAGGAGGGCCCCCGTTCCTGCTAGGAATGGAGGAAATCCCAGAAGCTTTTCCAGATGAAGTGATTTCAGATACGGGCCCTGAAGTTCAGTAGAGGTGACTAGGTCAATCGTTAAAAGGTAGGTAGATGTGTGTGTTGGCTCAGATGGAGAACAACGCTTCTGGTAAAGGGAGCAGCATGTGGTCAGGCTGTCAGTGGTGATCAGAATGTGATTTGGATATGCAGATTGGAGGGGAATTAGTATAAGTTCTGTGTGGCTGGATGGTAAAGTTTAAAGGGAAGAGTAGGAAGAGTGGAGGAAATGAGGCTGAAAAGGGAAGAGGGGCCAGGTCATGCAGGGAACTGAACACCGTGCTAAGAGGTTTGAATTTTGACTCTCTGAGTAAGTGGGATCCATTTAAGTGGGAGTGAGACTTAGTCTCATTTCCATTATAGAGAGCTCACACTGACTGCAACAGGGAGAATCCATTAGAGGGGCCAGAGTGGGAGGCAGGGGGTGCATTTAGGTAATTTTTTTTTAAAATTTCAAGACAAATTTCTAAATCCCCAGGGCTTGGTGATTTATTGAAAGTGGGAGGAGCAAAAGAAAGGGTGGAACAAGGACTATGGCTGGATTACTGCCCTGGCCAAAGTGGCTGGGTGTGAGAGGAGCACGAGAATGAGGAAGAAAGGTCTGAGGGGAAGGATCATGTTGACATGTTAATACGAGCCGCCCGTGGGGTGGAAATGTCCAGGAGGAAGTTGGATGCTGGATGCGTACGTCTGAAGCTTGAAGGAGAGAAAACCTTCCTAGAATCCTCTTTACTTATCAGAAAAGACCCCAACGCTGACAACAGTTTGTAATCTCATGATCAATGGCTGTGAAAGAATTAGAGCTTGACCCCAATTGTAGACTGGTGGTTTCAGCTTGTCATACGGCTCAGGGCACTCGACTGAGCTTCAGCATCCCTGTGAGCACTGGGACAGCTGAGAAGATCTTTGTCCTTTAAAACCACAGCAAATAAGGCAGTCCTCTTAACCTCTTTGATGGGAGTCCAGCACTCCCTCCTTGGTATATTTTTACTGAGTGCTTTCTATGTTGCAGGCATTGAGGATACAGGATTGGGAAGAAGGTTGCTGCCCTTGAGTGTCTCCAGGGCCACTGGGGCAGACACATCAGCGTAGGATTAAGATACCACGTTACAGGCAGAAGAAACTGGGGGTCAGTGTTCAGCGGGTCCAAGTGTTCTTCGACTTCGGCGTGGTAAATACCACTATGGAGTTGGTGCAGATAATTGTGGGATGGTTTTCGTTTTTCATTTTGGTGAATGATGTGCAAAGCTCACAACTGCAGAAAGACTGAGACTTCAACTTCAGCTTCGAAATCTTCACATTTTTCAATTTTATCACAATTTTGACTTCCTCTAGTTATTGGGAAGGGTGCTCCCTGGGTCAGCTCACTTGATGCTGTGTTAATGGTGATGAGCAAAGTAAAAGGAAGAATTGAGTGTGGTTAGAACACAGACAGACTGCCCTGTTCTACCTGGTACCGGGAGAATACAGAAGGCTTCCCAGGGGAAGAAATGGCACTTGTGTGCGTCTTTAAAAATGAATTCTGCACTTCAGGAGGCCAAGGCAGGAGAGTCACCTGAGTCCAGGAGTTTGAGACTACCCTAGATAATAGCGAGACCGTGTCTTTACAAAACATTAAAAAAATAGTTTGATCTGGTGGCATGTGCCTGTGGTCCCAGCTTCTCTGGAGGCTGAGGTGAGAGGATTGCATGAGCCCAACAAGTCAGGGTACAGTGAGCCATGATCACGCCACTGCACTCACCCTGGGTATCAGAGCGAGGCTCTGTTTCAGAAAAGAAAAATGGCCAGGAGACGGTGGCTCAAGCCTGTAATTGCAGGACTTTGGGAGGGTGAGGCGGGTGGATCACTTGAGGTCAGGAGCTCAAGACCAGCCCGGCCAACATGATGAAATGTCATCTCTACTAAAAATACAAAATTAACTGGACGTGGTGTTGGGCTTGTAATACCAGCTACTTGGGAGGCTGAGGCAGGAGATTCTCTTGAACCCAGAAGGTGGAGGTTGCAGCGAGCTGAGATCGTGCCGCTGCACTCCAGTGCAGCCTGGGTGACAGAGTAAGACTCCATCTCAAAAAAAAAAAAAAAAAAAAAAAAAAGAGTTGGACTTCGTTTGTGTCAGCATCCATGGCTTTTGCGAATGCCAAGGAGTGAAGAGAAGTTGAGAGCAGGTGGTATGTGGGAGAGTGGGGAGAATTCTGAGCTGACAGCTCTGCGTGTCGTTCTGCAGAGACAGTCCCCGGAGGGGAGTGGCGGAGGCTGTAGGGAAGAGGTAACACGTGCAGTGTCCACAGGTTCCAGGCAGATAACATCAGTGAGAGAACTAGGTGGGGTGACCAACTGTCCTGGTACCTAGGACTGAGGGGTTTCCCAGGAAACGTCCCCCAGCCGACCAAGATGAGTTGGTCACCTTGGAATGAGGCCCGGCCTTGCCTGCCTAGAAAGGGCCTGCTCTCTCCATGGGGCAGCTCCTTGGAAAGGCTGGGATTGCTGGATCTTCCAAATGTCCAAGAGAAACTGAATATCCAAAATTTAATGCAAATTCTTTTGGTTTTTAAATGTTGACAGCAAATTCAAATGTTTTAGAAACATGATGCTGGCCAAACCAAACATTTCTGTGGGCTGCGTGAGGCCTGCAGTCTGCCCTTTTGAAGATCTCTGGCTACAGTGATGAAAGTGAAGCCTCGCATGTCCCACCCTGTTCCTGCCCTGAGGCTCCTTAAAGCCACATCCAGACGATTTTCATTATGGAGAGTGATTTCGGTGATCAGTCATTTGGTTTTTAATTTGATGTTCTAACCAGATTTGGATGCTGTGCACAGAATGTGATGGACAAAGCGGCAATGAATAGTGGTAATAGGGACATGCATTCTATTTGTTTTGAAAGATAAAATAATTGCTGAATGGCTTGTTCTGCCCCAAATCTGGAAACCTATTTGGTCAGAAAAATAAGAATGTATTTTTCAAATATCAGCCTTAAGGTTCTTGTATCTTGGGCACCTGGACAGCCCTCTGGCAAAATAAGGCTGGGAGAAAACAATCCCTTTGTGGGAAACTTGGAGGTTCAGGGGACTGCTGTTTGAAGGTGGTGGAGGGTGATAAAGTCAACTCAACACGGTGATCGCATGCCTGGGTTGTAATGTGACTGTGGGGAAACCCCCCAACCCCTGTGGTCCGGGGTTTCCCCATCTGTGTGGCAGGGAGGCTGGCTTGCAGGATCGTTCCCAAGAAGCATCTACCCCGTCAGCTCTCTAACTCTGAGCTTTAACTTTGATGAGACTTTTGCTGGGATTTCTCTGGCCCTGCCAGGGCGACAGAGTCAGGGGAGATTTTGAGGAACAAATCAGTCTAAACAACTTTGACGTCTTTTTTTTCTAGGTGGAATTAGTAGATATAGGGCTTTAATAAGTTGATCTGATGTCTGGGCTCCACCAGGCCAGCTCTCCGAATGGCATTTTTCACTGTGTCACTTGATTTTTCTTTGAGTGTGGCTCAGAATATAGATGCGGGAGCTGGGTGCAGGAAGAAACCTTCAAAGGCAGGGGTTTTGCAGTCAGGGAACTATACGCTCCAAGAGATGGGGGGTAGGGCATGTCGGGGAGGACCTGTATTCATGCCAAGCTGCAGTGTCACCTTTATTAATGATGACGGGGAGAGGGAGTCTGGGGACTGCAGAGGATGGTCATCGGCAGGTGTTACTACTTTTCCAAAGGACAGGGAAGTGGGACAAACAGGACTCTAAGAGGTGAGAGGTGAACAGAGGGAGAGAAAGGCAAAAAAAAGAAAAAAAGAAAAAAGAAAAAAGAAAAAAAATTGAGTATGATGTCATCTGGAAAATGGCAAACAGATGAATCCATGAAGTGTCACTCCCAGAGCAGGGAGGAAGCTTCCAGAGAAGGAGCCAGCCTGCCGGGGAGCTGAGGCCTGAAAGGAAGCACAGGCTGGGTTGGCTTTGCAGTGCCCTAGCCAGGGGTCAGCCACAGCTGGCACGTGAGCCCAGGCGTGGACTTCCACTTTCTTCTGGCCCTTTCTGCCCAGAGCCCCCTTTTGTTTTTTCATGAAAGACATCAGATGGAACGCTCTATCTAGAAGGCTCTTTACCAGAGCTCGTTAATGTGAACCATTGGAGTCAGCTTTTTAAACAGTTCTCTGAGTTCAGCTTCGTAGGATTTTTCTCCTCATGGGGATCAGCTTCATAAAAGCCAGAGCATGATGATTCTGCCAGTTTTTGCTGTGAACAGATGAAATAGTACTCCCTTTATGAAAATGAAGTGCAATGACTTCAGGTAGCTTTGTTTCCAGGCATTCACGGCCGTCCTCATCGTGATCCATTTCCGTGCGCTGTCCTCTTGTGGCCAGCCTGGTTGTTCACTGCTGCTTCCACAGGGTTTTCCCAGCTTCCCTCACTGGGACCAATGCAGGTGTTCACAGCTTTGCACATTGGGCTCAGGCCATGGGTTCATAGCCGTCTTCATCAGAGAAATCCAAGGTGTTCACAACTGTCCTTTCCGGGTGCAGCTGAAGTCGCCCTCACTTGGACCCAGCCCAGGTGTTAATAGTCGTCCTCAGTGGGGTTAGCCCAGTTGTTCACAGCATCTTTCTCGGGGTGGGTTTAGGTGTCGAGAGCCATTCGTCTTGGGCCCAGCCAGCTGTTCATAGGCATCCTCATGGGGGCAGGCTCGGTCTCTCACAGTGGCTCTCACTGAAACCAGGGCAGGTGTTTTTGGCTGTCTTTACTGGGCCCAGACTAGACATTCATAGCTGTGCTCATGCGACCAGCCACAGTGTTTACAGCTGTCTACATGGCAATCGTCCCTGGTGCCACAGCTGTCCTTACTGGTTTAGCCCAAGTGTTCTCAGCTGTTCTCTTTGGACCCAGGCCAGGTGTTCACAGCTGTCCTCGCTGGCCCTGCCCAGGTTTTCATGGCAACTCTCACTGGGCCCAGCTCAGGGGTTCACAGCTATTTACTTAGGGCTGAGCCCAAACACTCCCAAGTTGTCCTTATAGAGCCCAGCCAAGGCGTTCACAGCTGTCCTCCTCGGTATCTAGCCCAGGTGTTAGTACTTGTCCTCACTGGGCCCAGGCTACGTGTTCACAGTCATCCCCATCCAGGTCAGCCCAGGTGTTCACAGCCTCCCTCGTTTGTGTGAGCTCAGCTCTTTATAGCAACAGTTTTTTATAGCTGTCAGTATGAAGGCAAGCCCAGGAGTTCACGCTTCCTCTCAATGACATGAAGCCCAGGGTAAGAGCCATTTTCATTGGCCTGAGGCCACCTGTTCATCGCCATCTTCATTATGTCCAGCCCAGGGTTTCCCAGCTGTCTTCATCCAGGCCTGAACCGGTGTTCACAGTGGTCCTCATCTAAACCAGCCACGGAGTTCTCTGTCCTTCACATGACAGCCAGCCCAGATGTTCACAGCCGTCCTGATCGGGCCAGCTAGTTTGTTCACATGTGTGCTAATTGGTTCCAGCCACCCTCATAGAGGCCATCCCAGGTAATGACAGCCATCCATACTGGGCCCAGCCCTGGTGTTCATTGCTTTCCTCACAGGACTTCTCCCAGTTGGTTCCAGCAGTTTCCATGGTCCCAGGCCAGGGCTTCCCAGATGTCCCCCATGGGGACAGCCCATCCGTTCACCATCATCTTAATTAGGCGCGGTGCAGATGTTCACAGCTGTCCTCATTCGGCTCAGCCAAAATGAACAGAACTGTCCTCCTGAGCACACACCAGATGTTTCTAGCTGTCCACATTGGGGTCAGCCCAGGTGTTGATAGCCATGTGTTCTGGGCCCATCCCAGTTATTCCAGGCTGTCCCCTTGGGCCCAGCCCAGGTGTTCACAGCCATCCGCATTGGTCCGGGCACAGGTGTTCACAGCTATCCTCCTTCACCCCAGGCCAGATATTCACATTCAATCTCACTGGGCCCAGCCAAGGTCTGCAATGCTTTAATTACCGGGAGTAGCTCATGCTTTCACACCCTTCCTCACTGGTGCCTACTAAATTTGTCAAAGGTGTCATTGGCCGCTGCCAGGGGTTCCTTCAGAACCTCATCCCCCAGGAGCTTGCTACAAGTGCCAGAAATCTGGCCACTTGGCCAAGGAATGCCCGCAGCCCGGGATTCCTCCTAAGCCGTGTCCCATCTGTGCGGGACCCCACTGGAAATCGGACTGTCCAACTTGCCCGGCACCCCCTCCCAGAGCCCCTGGACTCTCGCCCAAGGCTCTCTGACTGACTCCTTCCCACACCTTCTCCGCTTAGTGGCTGAAGACTGACGCTGCCCCATCGCCTTGGAAGCCTCCTGGACCATCACAGACGCTTTGGATAACTCTTACAGTGGAGGGTAAGTCCGTCCCCTTCTTAATCAATATGGAGGCTAGCCACTCCATATTACCTTTTTCAAGGGCCTGTTTCCTTTGTCTCCCTAACTGTTGTGGTTATTGATGGCCAGGCTTCTAAACCCCTTAAAACTCCCCAACTCTGGTGCCAACTTGGACAATACTCTTTTAAGCACTCCTTTTTAGTTATCCCACCTGCCCAGCTCCCTTATTAGGTCGAGGCATTTTAACTAAATTATCTGCTTCCCTGACTATTCCTGGGCTACAGCCACACCTCATTGCTGCCTTTTCCCCCAGTTCAAAGCCTTCTTCGCATCCTCCCTTTGTATCTCCCCACCTTAACCCACAGGTATGGGACACCTCTACTCCCTCCTTGGTGACCGATCGTGCACCCCTTACCATCCCATTAAAACCGAATTACCCTTAGCCCGCTGGATGCCAATATCCCATCCCACAACACGCTTTAAAAGGATTAAAGCCTGTTATCACTCGCCTGTTACAGCATGGCCACCTAAAACCTATAAACTCTCCCTACAATTCTCCCATTTTACCTGTCTAAAAACCAGGCAAGTCTTACAGGTTAGTTAAGGATCTGTGCCTTTTCAACCAAATTGTTTTGCTTATCCACCCTGTAGTGCCCAACTCGTACACTCTTTCGTCCTCAGTACCTTCCTCCACAACTCACTATTCAGTTCTTGATCTTAAAGATGCTTTTTTCACTATTCCCGTGCACCCCTTGTCCCAGCCTCTCTGCTTTTACCCCAGACTGACCCTGACACCCATCAGTCCCAGCAGCTTACCTGGGCTCTACTGCTGCAAAGCTTCAGGGACAGCCCTCGTTACTTCAGCCTCCAAGCTCT
Organism: Chlorocebus sabaeus; assembly: GCF_047675955.1. NCBI lineage: Eukaryota > Metazoa > Chordata > Mammalia > Primates > Cercopithecidae > Chlorocebus > Chlorocebus sabaeus. The sequence continues at coordinate 280,799 of NW_027327591.1, read as the reverse complement.
TTCCCATGATTTACTTTCTTTCCACCCCTCTGCTTCTCACCTTATTCAATATATTGATGACTTTGTAGTCAAAGACTTTGTACTTTGTAGCTCCTCCTTTGAATCTTCTCAACAAGACACCCTCCTGCTCCTTCAGCATTTATTCTCCAAGGGATATTGGGTATCCCCCTCCAAAGCTCAAATTTCTTCTCCATCCGTCACCTACCTTGGCATAATTCTACATAAAAACACCGTGCTCTCCCTGCCGATCATGTCCGACCAATCTCTTAAACCCCAACACCTTTTTTCTACAAAACAACTCCCTTTCTTCCTAGGCATGGTTGGATACTTTCACCTTTGGATACCTGGTTTTGCTGTCCTAACAAAACTATTATATAAACTCACAAAAGGAAACCTAGCTGGCCCCATTGATCCTAAATCCTTTCCTCACTCCTCTTTCCATTTCTTAAAAACAGCCCTAGAAGCTGCCCCCACACTAGCTCTCCCTAACTCATCCCAACCCGTTTCCATCACACACAGCCGAAGCTGCAGGGCTGTGCGGTCGGAATTGTTACACAAGAGCCGGGACCGTGCCCTGTAGCCTTTCTGTCCAAACAACTTGACCTTGCTGTTTTAGGCTGGCCCCCACGTTATTCCTGATACCACACCTGACCTCCTTGACTGTATCTGTCTGATCCACCTGGCGTTCACTCTGTTTCCCCATGTTTCCTTCTTTCCTGTTCCTCACCCTGATCACAATTGGTTTATTGATGGCAGTTCCATCAGGCCTAATCGCCACTCACCAGCAAAGGCAGGCTATGCTACAGTATCTTCCACATCTATCATTGAGGCCACCGCTCTGCCCCCTCCACTACCTCTCAGCAAGCCGAACTCATTGCCTTAACTGGAGCCCTCACTCTTGAAAAAGGACTACGCGTCAATGTTTATACTGACTACGCCTTCCATATCCTGCACCACCCTGCTGTTATATAGGCAGAAAGAAGTTTCCTTACTATACAAGAGTCCTTCATCATTAATGCCTCTTTAATAAAAACTCTTTTCAAGGCCGCTTCATTTCCAAAGAAAGCTCGAGTCATTCATTGCAAAGGCCATCAAAAGGCATCAGATCCCGTCACTCAGGACAACGCTTATGCTGATAAGATAGCAAAAACAGCAGCAAGCTTTCCAACTTCTGTCCCTCAGGGCAGTTTTTCTCCTCACTTGGCCACTCCCACCTACTCCCTCACTGAAACTCCACCTATCTCTTCCTGCACAAGGCAAATAGTTCTTGAACCAAAGAAAATATCTTCTTCCAGTCTCACAGGCCCATTCTATTCTGTCGTCATTTCATAACCTCTTCCATGTAGGTTACAAGCCGCTGGCCCACCTCTTAGAACCTCGCATTTCCTTTCCATCGTGGAAATCTGTCCTCAAGGAAATAACTTCTCAGTGTTCCATCTGCTATTCTTCTACTTCTCAAGAATTACTCAGGCCCCCTCCCTTCCCTACACGTCAAGTTCGGGGATTTGTCCCTGCCCAGTACTGGCAAATTGACTTTACTCACATGCCTCCAGTCAGGAAACTAAAATACCTCTTGGTGTGGGTAGACACTTTCACTGAATGGGTAGAGGCCTTTCCCACAGGGTCTGAGAAGGCCACCGCGGTCATTTCTTCCCTTCTGTCAGACATAATTCCTCAGTTTGGCTGTCCCACCTCTCTACAGTCCAATAACAGACTGGCCTTTATTAGTCAAATCACCCAAGCAGTTTCTCAGGCTCTTGGTATTTAGTGGCTCCTGGTTTTACCTCAATCTGCCACCCTTAAGTCTCTCTTGAAGTGGATAGATCTTCAGTGGCAAGGTACCCTCCAATACTTTCACCCTGATGAAGTCCTATTCTTTACTTTTATACTTACTCTTATTCTGGTTCCCCTTCCAATGCCACCCTCTGCCTTTCCCCAGCCATCTCCACCACACTATCAAACTTACTCTTTCCTGGCCGTTTCTAATCCTTCTTTAACAAAAAAATGCTGGCTTTTCATTTCTCTTTCCTCCAAAATTGCTGAGGCCTTGACTTACTGCTGAAAAAAGAGGACTCCATATATTTTTAAATGAAGAGTGTTGTTTTTATCTAAATCATTCTGGCCTGTTACATGACAACATAAAACCCAAGGATAGAGCCCAAAAACTCACCAGTCAAGCAAACAATAACGTTGAACCCCCTTGGACACTCTCTAATTGGATGTCCTGCATACTCCCAATTCTTAGTCCTTTAATACCTACGTTTCTCCTCCTCTTACTTTATTCGGAACTTGTGTCTTTCGTTTAGTTTCTCAGTTCATAAAAACTGCATCCAGGCCATCACCAGTAATTCTATACAACAAATGCTCCTTCTAACAACCCCACAGTATTGCCCCTTACCCCAAAATCTTTCTTCAGTTGAATCTCTCGCACTGTAGGTTCCTGTGCTACCCCTAATCCCGCTCGAAGCAGCCCTGAGAAACATCGCACATTATCTCTCCATACCACCCCCCAAAATTTTCGCTGCCCCAACCCTTTACTGCTATTTTGTTTTATTTTTCTTATTAATATGAGAAGACAGGAATGTCAGTCCTCTGAGCCCAAGCTAAGCCATCATATCCCCTGTGACCTGCATGTATACATCCAGATGGCCTGAAGCAACTGAAGATCCACAAAAGAAGTGAAAATAGCCTTAACTGATGACATTTCACTGTTGTGATTTATTTCTGCAGTACAACTGATCAATGTACTTTGCAATTTCCGCCACCTTTAAGAAGGTTCTTTATGATCTTCCCCACCCTTAAGAAGGTTCTTTGTAATTCTCCCCACACTTGAGAATGTACTTTGTGAGATCCACCCCCTGCCCCTAAAACATTGCTTTTAACTCCACTGCCTGTCCCAAAACCTGTAAGAACTAATGATAATCCCACCACCCTTTGCTGACTCCTTTTTTCGGACTCAGCCCGCGTGCACCCAGGTGAAATAAACAGCCTTGTTGTTCACACACACACACACACACACACACACACACACACACACACCCCTGTCGTTGGCCAGACCCCATTGTACACAGTCATCCCCATTGAGCACAGCGCAGGTGTTCACAACTATCCTCATTGGACTGAGCCCAGTTGTTCGTTGCAATCATTACTTGGGGAAGTCCAGGTTTTCTCATATGTCCTAATTGGGGACCAGCCCAGAAGTTAATAACCCTTTTCATCTGGGCCAGCATGCTCAGGTATTCACAGCTATCCTTGTCCTGATCAGTCCATCTGTTCAAAGCTGCCTCCTGGGCCCAGCCTAGCAGCAGTTTTCAGTGGGCCCAGGCCATGTGTTCATAGCCGTCCTCTTCTGAGAACACTCAAGTTTTCATAGACATCCTCATTGTGTCCAGCTGATGTTGTCCCCGGGGCAGGGGGCGGGCTCAACCCAGGTGTTAATCATCCTCAGTGGGATTAGCCCAGTTCCCAGCGGTCTTCATTGGGGTGAGTCCAGATGTCCGTCAAGAGTCATCCATATTGGGGTCGTTGAGGTGTGTGTTCATAGCCATCCTCCCAGCACAGGTCCATGACTTCCCCTTGTTAGAGGTGAATGTGATCCTGGGCATCATTTCTCTGGGGGAAAAATTGGCCTCTCTGGGGCTCCAGTTCCTCTCTGCTGCTGGCTCTCCTAGGCTGCCAGTAGCATATCACACTTCTCCTGTGTAGAGGGGGCAAGGGCACCCCCTTCACACTTTCCCCATGAAGCTGAAAGTAGCCAACTTCTCCCTTAGAAGAAGTTTACTGCTTCTTTGAGTAAACATAGAAATAGATCTTTCCAGTCTCAAAGAAAGTTAGATTTGTTTCACTGGAGTTGGTTTCTCCACCCAGGTCGAGTGGAGTGTGGAGTGGCCCACACCCATGTCAACCAGTGGCTCTGAATTGTTGATGGGCAACACCACTAAGGTGCTCATGGCCACTCTGTGTCCTCCCAGTTCCTGCTGAGGATCCCCTGGAAGGCCTCGACAGTGAGCTCAGATGAGGATGCCCATGGCATTTGAAGGTCAGGGCACCTGGTTTTATCCAAAAGTTATTTTCTTATTAAGATATGATCATATGTATCATAGGTGACTTGTATGGTGTCCTTGGTGGGGGAAATTCTGAATGAGCGTCTGTTCCACACTGAGGCTTGACTTAAGGCAGCAGGAGAAAATGACAGCATCGGCCACACACTGAGTGGCCGTGAGCTTTTCCCTTAGCAGCTTGATTCTCCCCTTGGGGCAAAATCACTTAACTGCCAAGCAACATGTCCTTGAGAGGAAACATCCTCCAGGAAAAACTTTAGCATGAGTCGGTTCGTTCTATTCTTCTGTGTTCCTTTGAACACGATTTCCCATCTGGTTTTCTAATGTCACCAAGTGAAGAAAAGACGTGTGCACACAGGACACAGGATGGTCTGAAGCTCAGTGTCTTTCTTTCTGTAAATGCAGGCCGACAAATGCGCCAAAGAAAAAGGTGTGTGTTCTGGAAGCACTGCTTTCTAAGGAGAGAGCTTTAGTGTTGCCAAAGGTAGCACTTCCTAGCCTGCTTTTGCGGAGAGCCACTTCAGTTTGAGCTTCCTGACAGAAATGAGGTTTGGACAGTTCGGTGTAGAAAACACTGAGTCCAATAAAGAACTGTGACCATCCACTGGAGTCTAGGGAGGCAGGATTGTCAAGTAGATGGAATAGTGTGTGCACAAGGTGGGGAGGGAGGCAGGATTGTCATGTAGATGGAATAGTGTGTGCATCGGGGTGGGGAGGGAGGCAGGATTGTCATGTAGATGGAATAGTGTGGTGTGCATTGGGGTGGGGAGGAGTGATTGGGAATGTCTGGGGAGTGCATGTGCATTTCCCCAGAAAGCATGTTTCCCCATGCAGAGCACAACCCAGGGAGCACTTTTCTTAAAAAATTGCATCACCACTGCACACTTCACATAATTAACCCATTGATCCTCCACCACAGCTGTCCCTGAAGGTAAATTGTACATCCACACTGCTCAGAGGTGGTACAGAGATGAGTTTCCCAGGCTCTCGATCTCCTAAATGGAAGAGGCGAATGTGAACTCAGGAATGGATGGAGGATTGATGCAATGGGCTACTGTTGTGCACTCACCAGCCAGCCCTGGTGTAACTCGTCATGCCAGGGAATTCTGGCATCTGTCTGCGTGTGGAAGGATGAGAGCCTAGACAGGCCCCAAACACTGTCGGTGTAGGGAGGTCTCAAAGGTTCCCTAACCCAGGGTAGGAATAGTTACATTTTCCACTGGACTTTGGTGTGATCATTAATGTGAAACACACATAGAGAGCTCACAGGCTGTCAGTAGCAGTGGTGGGGTCATTTCTCAGTTTGTGGTCAAAAGCAGAGAATAATCAGGGACCTGCTCTATTGTGTTTAATAACAGGATCATCACAAGCCTCAGAAATGCTCCAGTTGGCCAGGTGGGTGGCTCACGCCTGTAATACTAGCATTTTGGGAGGCTGAGGCAAGAGGATGGCTTGAGTCCAGGAGGTAGAGATCAGCCTAGGCAACATGGTGAGACCCCGTATCTATTTAAAAAAAAAAATTAGTTGTGTGTGGTGGTGCACCTATAGTCCCAGCTACCTCGGAGGCTGAGTGGGGAGGATCACTTGAGCCCAGAAGGCGCAGGTTCCAGTGAGCAGAGATCATGTTACTACAGTCCAACTTGGGTGACAGAGACTGTCTGTCAAAAAAAATATATAAAGAGGAAAAATAAATGCTTTAGTTGAGGAGTAAACACAGTGAAGACCCAGCACCGAATATGGTTTCAAGGAACAACTTGGGTGTTAGCCTACCACCCATCTCCCCTGCACGGCTGGGTTGGGGAGGGTCCGCACCCTCACCTGCTGCCCCCATGATGGACTGTCCCAGTGTCAAAGCCCCTGTGAGTGTGAGCAGCAACGGACTCCTGACGCACACAGACATTGCATTGAGAAGGCTGAGTGCCAGGACAGATAGCACTTGCTAAGTAGGAATTATCTTTAAATGAGAAGATAACTTCGCATTTTCAAAGCTTTGTTTTATTATCTTTAAAACAAAAGATTAGTGAATATATAGAATATTTTGGCTAGAATGAAATGTTCTCTTGAACAACAGTTTCTTTTTACCAAGTATAAAACATTCTAGAATGACAGATACACACAGAAGCACCACAGGTGGATTCTAGGGAGGAAATGACCTTGGAAGGACTCAGGAGGGGAGGGCAAGTGAGCTTGGGTCTGATTAGGAGGCAGGAGCCCTGAGAGGCTGCAGGGACGCCCAGCCTGCCCTGGGTGCTGTGCCCTGTTCAAGATGGGATGTTTTACCTGATGAGGCGGCCTGGGGCTAGAAAGCTGTTTTTCCTGCTCCTCCCTGCACCTGCTGATGGTCACACTTTGTCTTCCTAGATTCCACCGAGGACCCAATGGAGGAACACCTCAGGGAGAAGAAAAAGGAGGCCCCATGGAAACTGAAGGTCAGACCCCTGCATTTGTCTGAGGAATACAGTTGCTTTCCTAGCTTTATCTTTCTGAATGAGCCTAAGAGATGAGAATCTGACCGTATGTATTATAGACGACTTACACCGTGTCCTTGGTCGGGTGAATTCTGAGTGAGAGCCTGTTCCCCAGTGAGGCTTGATTTTAAATAGCAGGATAAAATGACAGCATCAGCCACGCACTGTGTGGAGTGAGCTTTTTCCTTAGCAGCTTGATTCTCTCCTTGGAACAAAATTACTTAGTTGCCAAGCCACATGGACTTGAAGGAAACATACTCCAGGGAAACTGTGTCTGTAGTGTGAGGCGGTTTGTCCTGTTCTTTTGTGTTCCTTAAACACAGTTTTTCATCTGGTTTTCTAATGTCACCAAGTGAAGGAAAGACCTGCGCACACAGGCCACAGCACAGCCTGATGCTCACAGCAATATGTTTTCTGTTATTACAGGAAGTTTCAGGAGTCAAGGAGAACGGTGTATGTGGGGCAATCCCTCCCGTGTGGACGAATAATCCAGATGATGAGGAATGTGCCACTGTCTCGCTGGCTTTCCTGTAGACAGGCAGCCGGAGCTGAGCTTCCTGTTGTGACTGAGGACCCAGGCTGTGGTGGGAGAAGTGGTTGCTCCAGGTAAGGAGAGACGGGCACATTCTGCAGTCCCTGGGAACTGCTGCGTTCTCTCTATGTGGGGTGGCGTTGTGTGCATGGGGCTGGTGTGTGGGCCAGAATCCTGTTTAACTGGAGGGAGCCTCACAGCTCCTGGCCAGGGCAGCTGCTTCACACTGGTTGCAGCAGAGGTGGGAGAGGATCCAGTTCCAGTGCGGGATGAGCTAAGCAAAGGGAGGGGCTGCCCCAGAGGCCAGTTGTTTCTTGCAAATCTCCCTTGTGACCCATAAGATGTCACTTTGCTTGTTTCTCTGAGATAGGCTTGGACTCATCAGTGCCAAAGTCTGTGACCTGCCACCCATGGGTGGAGGGATCCTGGCCATGGCTGGTCACTGTGAGGGTAGGGGTCGTGTCCTCCTTGTTTTCTCATCCCAGAGCTCAGCCCCGGGCAGCTCATCTTGGGGCCCCAGTGATGTTCTAGTACACACAGCCGAGCGCTGAGATAGACCAGAAGTGTGAAAAGGCTTCCTGCTCACCCTCCGCAGTCTGCTGAGCCCCACACATTTCCAGGTTCCTGTGTGGATTCTGATTCAGGGTCAGGGGGAAGTGCCTGGGCTCCCCTCTCTGTCTGCTGTTATGGTCCTGTCTGCTCCTGGATCGTGAAATTAAGGATTAAAAGAGTAAATATTGTGTGTAGCTCACCATATTTTAAAGTCCATTAAAATAACTCCAGTAGGAGCATAGGTATTTTTAGGAAAGTTAGATGACGTAGTAACATTTTTACAAAAAAGAGGATATTTACCAGGCCTCTTTCTGTGAGGAGACCCTGTCCTGGAGTGATGTCCTGCATTTGTGTGCTGCCTGTGTGAACACTGCCTACTTCACAGTGATGAGGGTGGCTTAGCCAGAGACCCAAGGCTCTGTCTCCCAGGGCTCTCCTGATGGTCTCCTCTGCCTCCTTCACCACCAGGGAGGGTGGCCCAGCAGCAGCTTGGCTCGTGCTCTCACCCACCTCCTCCACACACACCAGCCCTGTGTGCTCAGCACCCAAGACTGCCAGAGGTCCTTCAGCAGCTCCCACGGCTGACAGTGACTCTATGTTTCCTAGCGACGGTGACCAATCCGATCATCCCAGAAGCGGTTGTAGCTCGACGCAAGGTAAAGTCTTCTTTCTTTGTCTAAGATGGGAATTTTATTTCTCTTGGTTTCTTTCCATTTTATTTGCATTATGATATGCAAATCTCACCATGGAAATTATAGATGAATTGCAGAATTTCTTGGTGAGCAAATGTAAGAGTCCATTACCAACTAAGCCCTGATTCAAGATGGCACCCACAGGTGACAGCTTCAGGGACAGACTGCATGGCAGAGAGCATTTTCCTCATGAGAAATGCTGGTTTTTAAAAAGAATGTAGAATTTGCAACCAAAAGACGTTGGTCTAGATGGAAGCAGCTGGACCCCATAGTGTGGCACGTGTGTGTTTGAACATTCTACGGTGACCTGCCACGGAGGTCGTCTGAAGATGGAGCCCTTGTCTATGGCCGTAGCACCCTGAGTGCATCCGCTGTCATCTCATGATGAAGGTCCTGCCTCCGTCCCAGCTGCCACTCTGTGAACTGCCGTTTGACACTGTGCAGAGCCAGGAGACCAGTGATGAAGACGGGAGGCGACCTCTGCTGCTCTTCTCAAAGTGTGCTCATTTCCCTCTTCTCACTGCAATTTCTTCGGATCAGCCACTTGTACTTAAAATGTCTCCCTGATTTTTTTTTATTTCCCCAACTCCAGTTTGTCTATAGATGTTCAAATTTTAGAGTTTTACAACTCAATTTGTATTCTTGATTTTTCTATCAAGATTTTTGCCGTAAACATTTTCCTCTATTTAGGAAAATGTCCTGTTTCCCATGCCAAGTTTATGCAGGCATTTTGCTAGAATAGATCCGGAAGGAACACAGCAGCACTGCCTTCACCAGATCCGGAGAATCTTGATACCAAGTGCGGTATGAGACAGCCCATGAGAGGGAGATTACAGGCCAGTCTTCTGAATAGAGACATCCAAAGCTGAAACCAAATATTAGAGCAGGCTGAATGCAGAGACTGCTACAAACAATGATGAGTTATTTCATGATTTGAAACAATATTGCCTCGTTTAACAGTTTTGGGGATTGTTTTAAAGAAAAATTTAAAAGATAAATACAACTGAATGAATGTAAACAGTTATAAAACAGAAAAAGTTATGGGGTGGTAAAAGGCTTATGAAACAAATGTTTTATAACCTCATAATTTCTAATCCCAATCAAAACTGGGATAGATTTGTTTATAAGGTCTTATTAAAATTAGCTACAATGTTAAACATACGCTAATATCAAACTAGAATTTTGGTTGAAAAGTAAGCTGTTCTTAAGATACGAATTTGTTCTCAATGAGAATACAAGAGGTAACAATTTTTCATTCTGAAATCTATTTCTTCTTAAAACTTCTCAGACTGATGCCTCAGAAGTTCGACCTTTACTGTGTTCTTTACACGTAATTTACAGGTCACACATCATTGTCTTCTGTTTCTTTTTTCTTGGAAAAGTTGCATCTTTATACTTGGCTGGGATGAGAACTCTCCTTTTCTTTCTTTTTTTTTTTCTGTTTGTTTGTTTTTTGAGACGGGGTCTCCCCCTGTCGCCCAGGCTGGAGTGCAGTGGCACAATCTTGGCTCACTGCAACCTCTGCCTTCAAATTTTCGTCAGCTCTGTCACCATCCCCCAGGTTCTAATTCTGTCACTGTAACACCAACACGCTTGCCTTCAAGGTCTAAAAAGCGGACATTGGTCTGAGCTGTCACATGGTTTTGTGCTCTTGGCTTTTGGTCTATCTGGGTTGTCTCCTGCGAGCAGGCGGAGGCACTCGCTTTCCTGCTCACGGTCCTCCTTTCTCTTTTTCCTCTCCTCTCTCTGGCCAGAAGCTTCACCAGGTTTACCTTGGTCCATTTCACAAGTGAGGGAACTGAGGTATCCATGGTCAATGAACTCTGGTGCTGGGGGAAAGGACGCAGGAGCTCCCCAGCCTGGGTCCTCTGGTTTGCTCCAGCCCCTTCTCTGGGCCAGTGGTGAGGGTCCAGGGGTGGGGCTGAGTAGGGCTCCCAGATGAGGGAGGTGGCCCCAAGCCTGCCCATTCACAGGTAAAGCATCTGTCTCAGGCTCCAGTGCCCTGGAGACAGCCTGGCCCAGATACAGGAGTGACACGTGGAACTGTGCTCAGAGGCTGACATAGGAGCCCCGGGGTCTCAGCTGCTTTCTCAGGTAGGACCCTTGCTTTAGCTGATGTCAAGGAGTGTGGTGGGTCTGGGGACCAGACGAGGCATGGCCACATCAGAGGAGGCCTGAGGGAGGGGCGGGAAGACATCTCTGCCAGGGGTGGTGCAGGTGTGTGGCGAGGAAGTCAGGCTGTGGCCCTTGCAACCTGCGTTTGCCTGCCTGGAGATCTGGCATCTGATGGAAGCTGCTGTGCTGGGGACAGGGTGGAGGGTGGAGGGTGCAGGGTGGAGGCTGGGCGGCAGGGGGCAAGGGGTCAACTGTGTTTCCTTGTCCAGAACAGGACTCCTTCCCACGTCCCAGCTCACCCTGGGAGAAGGAACAGGGGCAGAGTGGAGCACAGCCCAGCCCTCACCTTGACGCTTCTCTCCATCTCTTGGAGTGGAGGGGGCTGCGTGTCTATTGTGACAGCTCCCTCCAGGGGGTGCCGGGAGACCATTTCCTGGTGCTAGAGCTGTGCCCCCAGCCCCCACCCTGGTTGTGCCCTGTCCACCCCACTTCCCGCCTCTCCACAGCTTTTTCCTTGTGAGTGACTTAGGAGAATCTACGGCAGCACCTGTCGGCAGCCCAGGAGCACTCCTGGGGTAGCCTCAGCTCCTGCCGGTCTGTGCTCACCCTGGGGAGACAGCAGCAGAGACCTCACAAGCTGTCACTTGGCAGGGAGAGGCAGCAGTCAGGGCCCGGTGCGGTGACTTCTTCCACACGCCTGTGTGGTGAGGTGCGGGAGATTGAGAGCTGGCTACCGGACAAGGAGCATAACGTGGCCACAGGGGACCACAGTGGTGGGGCTGTCTCCCCCCGACCATCTGTGCCTGGGCCTGCCAGTGCCGTCTTCTGTGCTCTGTGGGGTGGGGTCTTTGGCCCCCGGGAGGCCGTGGGTCAGTGTGACTCAGAAAGGTCAAGCTCACAGGTCCCCTGGGGTCTCTCACCCAGGCACTGTGCCCTTGGGGGCTGGGAGGGGTGAGAAAGTCCCAGGCCTCCCAGAGCCCACCTGGCTCCCCCACCAGAGTGGCAGCCTGGCCCAGGCTTGGGGCTGAAGGAGGTGATGCTGTGCCCCCGAGGCGGGCTCCACCTCCCCCAGGAGACCTTGGAGGACAGGCCCTCTCCCAACCCAGGCTCCAGGACACTTGGCAGTGCCTGAAGTCCTGCCTTTCCTCCCCACTTCGGTCTTACCTCCCTATGGTGAGGCCCAGGCACATGGATGACTCTGAGCAGACCTGGACCTCCATGGAGCCCTAGCCTCATAGGTGTATGATCTTGGGGGCCTCAGGGACCCCGTTCTCCCCTTCCCTAGAGCCTGGAGGCTGTGAATCCTGTGGATCCCTGAGCTGTCCTCTCTGAGACCCCAGGCGAGGAGGGAATGCGTGAGAGCGGGCAGCGAGGTGTCTATGTTCCCGTGGCTCCTCCCTGTGAGACCCCAGGCAAGGAGGGAATGCGTGAGAGTGGGCAGCGAGGTCTGTGTTCCCGCAGCTCCTCCCTGCTTGGCTTCTGCGTCCTAGAGAGCCGGCGGCAGGGAGATGGCACAGGCAGGACCTTGAGGGCTGCAGTTCAGGTGGCAGCACAAAGTACAGCAGCCCAGGCACCACCTCAGAAAGGTCACCTGTGCCCCTGGACAGGTGTGCGCCCACCTGGCGGGATGGTGGATGCATGCTTTTCTCCCTCATATTGGGGATACCCGGAAGGCCTGGGGCCAGCTCAGGGAGATGTCTCTGGCGTGCAGGACTAGGTCCCAGGGCCCTAGAGCTGCCTCTCAGATTCAGCTGCTGGCAGTGGCACTTCCATTCCTGGCTCTGGGCTCTTCTATGCCCTGGGCTGCTGACGTCTGTGCCCTGTAGAAGCCCAGGGTTCCAGGGAAGTGGTTGAGGGTCAATGTGGTCCCAAGCAGGAGGCAGGACAAGGGCCATCCTAGTTGCTTCCAATTCCCTCCTGTGCCTCTGTGACTCCAGGAAATTCTCTCCCTTGTGTTTCAGAAAGAGAAAAATAAACCATGTTATTTCCTAGAACGTAATGAATGAACTGGGAGATGCTGGGGCAGGTGAGTACACCAGGTGCCAGGACCCATGGGTGAGTGAGCTGGGGTACAGCAGGACCTGGGGTGGGCGTCCAGTGGAGGGAGAGGGCTCACTGGGTTTCTTGCCACTAAAACCAGTACAGACTCAGCAGCCAGGGGCTGGTCCTGGGAGGGCCGGGGGCTTCCTGGTCTGCTCCCCTTCCTGCTGCTCCACTATTGCCTGTGGGGCATCTGCTGTGCCCAGGGAAGCCTGAGCCCCCTTCCAGTCACTTAGCTGAGGCAGGGATCTGGGTATGGCCCTCCTCACCTGGGGAAGCGGGGTTCACAGGCACTCAGAGACATGGGCACGATGCTCTGCCATCGTGAGGGGTCAGCCTGGCTGTGTGACCCAGCACCAGTGGGCAGCCCACAGGTGATCTCTGCAGGAGACTCCTCTGGCAGGTCACAGGACGCCCCACAGAGCCTTGGAACATCGTGACTGAGGAAGGGCTCACATCTTGTTTACTCCCCAGCCTCCCCACCACCTGCATCTGCAAGGGTAGGTGAGACCGAACTGGGTGGCAGAAACGCCCCAGTCTCAGGGGCTTAGCACCGTCCTCTGTGTCCTGCTTGGCACAACGGCACAGCCTGGCATGTCTTCCAGGCCCTGGGGTTGGTGGCCACACCTTCCAGCTCGTGTGACCAGCCATTTGCGCAGAAGGGCACAGAATTTGAGGAGGCTGAGGCTTGAGGAGCTTTGAGGCCTGGAAGGGGGGCCACCATCACTTTGTGTTTCAGGGGGTCCTGTCACATGGCCCTTCTCACTGCCAAGGAGGCTTGGAGTACAAAGGACACAGGGGTGGGCCTTCGGGGAGGGGTTCTCCTGCACACGCTTCTGCCCGTGCGCTCTTCTGTCCTTGTCCGCATGTGAACAGCAGGAGCTGGCGATGGGCCCAGCAGCTGGGGTGCAGAGAGGGAGAAAAAGTGTGTCAAATAATTATGGGTTCTTTTTTTATTTAGATGAAATTCACATAATGTAAAACTAATTTTTTAAAAAATTTGGTGGCATTTAGCCCCTTCTCAGCCTTGCACAGCCATCACCTCTACATAGTTCCAAGACATTTCCATAACCCCAAGAGGAAAGCCCATGCCCATTAAACAGTGGCTGGCCACTCCCCTCCCCCGGACCCTGATAACCCCCAGTCTGCAGTTCCGTCTCTGTGGCTTGGCCTCTTGACATTTCATCTGCATGGGCTTTTATCTGGCTTCTGTCACTCAGCATAAGATCTTTAGGGTTCCTTCCTGCTGTGGCCTGTGTCAGGCCCCCTTTCTGTTGGGGTGAATTGTCCATCACGGGGTGGACACGTGGGTGCTTCCCAGCCTTTGATGGTCATGAAAAATGCTGCTGGGCACACTCTTGTTAGAAATATCCAGGTCCCTGCTTTCAGTACTTTGGGGTCACAGGTATGAAATTGGCTGCCAAACTGTTTTCCACGGTGGTTGAATGATGTTCCATTTCCAGCAGAGGTACAGAGGGTCTTCCTTTATCGGGTCCTCAGCACCATGTGTTATTCTCTGGTGTGCCTCACCTGGCCATCCAGTGGGTGCGCGGTGCTATCTCTTTGTGGCTTTAATTTGCCTTTCCCTGGTGACAGTGTGGCTGGGCATCTTCTCCTGTGCTTGCTGGCCAGTGGCCTCTCTCTTTGGAGAAGCTTCCTTCTGAGCCCTCGATCCGGCTGTCTCAGGGGTCTCCTGTTGTGTGGCTGACTTTACATCACATCTGCGCCCAGGGCTGCTGAGCAGTGGTTTCATCTCAGGTGGCCGTCCTGCAGTGGAGCTGACTTCGCTGTCACAGCGGCACCCGGGTTTCTCAGAAGCAGCTTCATCCAGGGGCATCCCTGTCAGTGCCTGAGCCCCAGGTCCCTGGTGGGAAGGACGTGGGTATATCTGTGTCCTAATGTGGGCATTGAGTCACCACACCCTCAGGTACCCTGAGGACATTGTCAGAAGACCTGACCCCGAGGACACATTGAGTGCAAACATCCTGGAAGCAGTGATGTTACCACTCGTGTGAGAAGGGGCTGCTCAGGAACCACCTTGGAAAGGATGGGGGTTGGGGAAGGTGCCAGGGACCAACTCCATGATGAGGCAGGGCTCAGCTGCGTGGGAAAGCAGAGCTGCCTTCTCTTGCTCCCCCTCCATCCAGACTCTGACAATAACCGGGCAGATCCGGTGTGAGTTGGTTACTGTAACTGCTGTGGTGAGATGACATGCCGCCAGCCCTGAGCCACTTTCCTGGGGGAGTGGTGCTTGCACCCAGACAGCTCTGGAGGCCAGCACAGGGGTGGGTTCCCACAAATCTGATGGCTGGGGTGGGAGAACTGGCATCCATAGGCAGACACTCTGTGCTCCCGGGGAGGAGTTCCTGTCCCCATTCACAGCTGGGAACAGAGGCAGGCCTTGTGTCCAGCCATGGCATACAACAAAGGGGTGCAGAGGCACGGGATGGGCTGCTCTGCCTTGCTTGTCTGCTCCTTCCTGTCACTGAAATCGCTCCTTTGGACTGGGCTCACATCTTGCCTCGTGGTCAGTGGCCTAGGAGGACACTTGTGGTTCTGGCCCTATTTTCGCCCCTTGTCCCTCACCCCCAGGGGGCCACCTAGGCCAGTATCCATTCTGATTGCCATCATGCCCACAGGCTCCTTGGACCCTGGTCAGAAGTTCCTTTGGTGAATGATCCTGCAGACATCACACGGGCTCAAAGGGCATCAGAACCCCAGCTGAGAGGAGCCTCAGTATCAGGTACAAACCTCTCATTTTACACATGGGGAAACTGCGGCCCAGAGGGAGGCATGAATTGTCACACATGGGGGCAGCATCATTGGAAACTTGGTACTACCACCCTTCCTGGCACAGCCACCCCACCTTGGGCTTGGATTCCTTTTTGCTCTTGAAGTTGAGGTTCTGAGGTTGGATAGCAGTGTCCAGATGCAGGTGACTTGTGCCCCAGCGCTGGGCTGCCTGGCTGTGTCCTGGGCTTGTCTGAACCCCAGTCTGTGCTGGGCTGGAACCTGCTCTAGAGGTTCCCAGCTCTGTTCCCTTCACCCTCCACCCTAGCAGACCCTCAGGCCTTTTTTGTGCTCACCCCCCAAGCTCCCCTTGGATTCTGCTCTGGAGTCCAAGGCAGCTCCACCTGGGACCTGGGCTGCCACTTCACCCCCATTGCTCCTCTTAGTCTGTGATGAGGATATGTCCAGACCCCTCCCTTCCCGAGAGCTGCAGTGGGTCTTAGAGGAGCCCAGCTCTGCCCCATGGGCTACCCTGGGGAGGTGGAGACCCATCTGATACTGTCACTGCAGGGGTTGCCCCATGTGGCAGCTGCTCGGCCAGGGCTGCCCTGACCCATCCCCAGCTGTAAGTCCCGTGTCACGTCACTGGTGTGCACAGGCACTCAGCTCTGTCAGCTGTGAGTCCCACATCACGTCACTGCTGTGCACAGGCACTAAGCTCTGTCAGCTGTGAGTCCCGCGTCACGTCACTGGTGTGCGCAGGCACTCAGCTCTGTAATTGACTTTGTCAACTCCACATCCTTAAGTGTTTGGTGGCACCAGGACCCGGCAGGGCTGACGGAGGGACCCCTGGAAGCTCAGTTAATTCTCTATGTCCAGCAAGGATGGGTGTGAGGCCTTGAGCACTGAGCGTCGGGGAAACCACCTGAGGTGTTCCTCCCAAACAGGCGCCCATGGCGGTGCTGTCCCTGCTGGTGGGCACTGCCTGAGCTAAATCCCCGTCTCACCTTCCCGGACCTTCACCTGGCTTCAGGGCTCCTCAGCCACCCGCATGTCACTGAAATGTCAAAGAGCTTGTGAGGAAGCTTCTGGGGCACCTGCCTTCTAGAGGAGGCTGAGGGCAGCTGTGGATGGTTATTTATGGTGATGTTTTTGGCCTGGGCTGCAAGCCGGTGGGTAAGTGGCCCAGGGATGGCAGCTCAAGGTGCCCCGGCTTCTCTGCATGCCTGTCACTGAGTGGAGGAGCCTGGACCTGCCACTAGGCTCTGTCCTAGCTTATTCTCTGTGTGTCCTCAGGTGGGGTACCCACCCTGTCTCTGCCTCAGTTTCCTCCTCTGGGAGACGGGGATCCTAACAGGTCCCCCCTGACAGTGGTTTTGATGAAGTGCATGATGTGGGTGAAGCACCCGGAGCGCGCCCACTCTTGAAGAACGCACCACGGACTCTCAAGGTTCATGTTGAGAAGGGGCTGGGGTGGGGCAAAAGTGGGCAGGCCATTTCAGCTCCAGGCACCTGGGCTGACAGATTGGGTTAAATTAGCATGTGCCTTGCTGAGAGCACAGGGGACAGTTGCCCAGACCAGAGGCACCAGGTCAAAGCTGGTGATGCCTTGGCCTTATCACCCTGGCAAGGGCCAGTGCATGATGTAGTCGGCCAGGGGTGGGCTCGAGCCTTGCAGCCGAGGGGGCCTGGTGACCCTCACAAGGTCGTTCACAGGCCACTGGGGTGGCCTGTCCTTTTCCAGCCAGGCCTCACTCTAGGAAAAAAAAAATGGATGGTTACCTCGTTGGCAGTTTCCTTTGCGTGGAAGTGGGAAGTCACTGCTAGCGAGGCTGGTGATGAACTCCGCAAAAGCTGGGAAATGCGGTTTGAGCAGGAGCGCCCGTTATCTTGGCCAAGCTGCTGCAGCTGGGCTGGCGGGTGTGGAAGTGTGGGTGGTGCCGTGGCACTGCTCGGGGCCCAGGCCCCTCAGAGCAGAAGACCGGGCCGGTGTGCAGTCTTGGGGTGCTGGCTCCCCCAGTGCCCAGTTGCTGATGAAACCTCAGCCATGCCCTAACCCCTTCCCACCCGCGGCAGAGGGCTGTGTGTCTTCTGAGGGTGTCAGGAGGCTCAGGTCCTGGTCACAGTTCCAACATGAGTGTGAGAGGCAAATTCGGGGCCTCAGTTTCTCGGCACAGAATGCGGGGAGAGATGTCTGTGTTCTCCAGTGGGTGGCTCAGGCGAAATCCTGGAGGAAGAAGCCTCCAGGAGGATAGGATGATGCAGAGATGGTGGCACCTTCAAGGCCAGGGCCAGCTCCCATCTCTGCTCCTCCTCCCGCTGCTCCTCCAGGCCACCCCTTTCCCGGCTGGGGGCCCAGGAGGAGAGGTGTCTGAAGAGACACTGCACCCCACCCTGGGTCCCCTGCTCTACATTTTGGGAAGAAGGAATTGAAGTCTGGGACTCAGGCTGCACTGCCATGATCATGACAGTCGTCCTCATTGGACACCAGGGAGGTAGCTGCCCTTGGCATTATTGAGTGCCCAGTGTATGCACTAGGCTGTCCATGCATCTCCAGAGACCAGTGTTTTCTTGACGACTTGACAGAGAGATGCTTAAACTGAGGGCACTAGGAACGGGACAGGCTGTCGGAGTTTCCAGATGGAGGGACTGACTCGTAAGTGAGTGCACCTGGGCTGTAGGGCCATAAACTGAGGCAGTTGGCTCCCCAAATGAGGCTCCTGTGGACCACTCAGTCCAGCCTGCTCCAGGCCTTTGCTCCTCACCCGCTCAGTGCCGGGCATTGGGCCATGACGGGCTGGGCGATCTGATACCTTGTTATGCCCCTTCCTTTTATGTTTAGACGCAGCCGCCCAGCCTGCCTGCTGCAGTAGAAATCGTACAACTGACAGAACGGAAGCTTTGTGACACCAAGGTACCAAATTACAAACAGCAACTAAGGCCATGCCAGGCAAGGGTGGAGTCACACACCCCTCGACTTAAGGAATAAACTGTTCTGATTGCCACAGGGTTTTCTTTTTCTCTAGCAGCTAAATAAGCACTGTTAAAAACATGGTAGCTCAGCACCAGGCACGGACTAACTCACCCCCAACCCCTGTTCTAGCAGCTGTAACTACAGCTCTGATGGGACAGGAGATTGTTTTTAGTAACTTTCTTGTATTAAGAGCCCACCCACCATGGACTGATTGTGGCCGGTTTACAGAGGCTGTGCACTTGTGTGCCTGTGTGTCCTGAAAAGACCTTTTGAGGTAAAGAGCCTGATTGTAACACATTTACATATTGTCTTCACCCCAGAGTGAACATGGGTCGTGTGTTACACATGTTTGGTCGGTACACGTGCATCAGGACTGCCGTCGTGAACATGGGTCGTGTGTTACACGCGTGTTTGGTTGGTACACGTGCATCAGGACCACCGTCGTGAACATGGGTCGTGTGTTACACGCGTGTTTGGTCGGTACACGTGCATCAGGACCGCCGTCGTGAACATGGGTCGTGTGTTACACGCGTGTTTGGTCGGTACACATGCATCAGGACCACCGTCGTGAATGTGGGTCGTGTGTTATACGCGTGTTTGGTCGGTACACGTGCATCAGGACCACCGTCATGAATATCCATGGCTCCTCCTGTAACCTGTTGAAAGTTTGTTTAGCTTGTCCGGAGTAAAGCTCCTGCCCCAACTCTTCCTCCTTCCACGTGCCAGGCTCTTACCTCGGTGGGAGGCACACTTCCCAGCCTGCGGGATGGCCACTTTGTGGGCTGTGTGCAACCTTTTATGAGAAATAAGGTCTCTTTGCTGAGCAGACGCTCTTAGGTCTAATACCAAGCCTCAGCAACACGCGGTTTCCCCATGTAACAAGCCTGCACACGTACCCCTGAATCTAAAGTGGAGGAAAAAAATCTCCTCTCCATTTCCAAATGCATAGATCTTGTGAACAGAGTGGATGAAATGGTTTCTTTGTAGAGCAGCATATCAGGTCTACATTACCTTTTGTTACCTGCTACCCTGTAACGCGCTTTGGTTAGTTTCCCTGAATGTTTGTATTCACTTGTCAATCAATTCACAGTGGCTGATGCGTAAGTGAAACCCACACTTAGCTTACCCTTGGTCGGTGCCATAGAGTGACAGGCCCTGTCTCACATATCTGAGAGGTATCTCTGTACTGGAAATGTTTAAGCTGGAATATGCACGTGGCTTTTAACATGTTTGCAGTTTCTTTGCTATTCTCCTTTTAAGAGGTGGCGTCTCTGCCCACCCTCACTGGTTAATCAGACTTGTCACCAGTGCTGGCTTTTCACTGGCAGATGATGTGGAAGTGATGTTGTGTAACTTCCAAAGTTATGTTGGAAATGCCATGAGTGTCTGCCTGCTTCACTCGGGACACTCACCAGTGAAGCCCTTGGCCACCAATTCAAAGCTCTTGAGTGTCCTGAGACTGCCTGCTGCTTGGAAGCCCAGGGAAGTCCTGTGTGTTCTCCAGCCAAGCCCAAGTACCTCTGCAGACCTGTGCATGACGGCACATCCAGAAGATTCCAACCCCCTGCTGTGAATTTAATCCCACTCCATAAGATTTCTCTGCAGTCCCCAGACATCAACAACCCCCAGTAAGCTCTCTTTTCTGCGTCCTGCCTGAATTCTTGTCCCTGTGAAGCATTAGCAAATTGAAATATTTGCTTTCTACCAGCATTTGGGGGTTTAATTTTTTGGGGATAACATGCTAGTAGAACATTTACAAGGCACAGAAGACTGCACACTGACATCTGGACTTGTCTTTCCCTCTTCTGCGGCCTGCCAGCGTCTGCCTCTGGAAGTAACAACTGTTAAGTTTCTGCATATCTTACCAGATTTATTAATTGAACAATCATGTAGCAGTGACACCACAACAAAGCTTTTTAAAAGGGCTTTGGCTACCAGGGTAAAAGGCTCATTTATTTTCTTTTACTGTGAACACTTTGGTGGCACCAGGAAGGAAAGCCTTAGGCTCATTCCTTTTTATTGTTCCTAATATATTCTGTTTTTAAAAATGCCTGTCCCAATTTAGCATTAAGAGATATAAATCTGTGGTCTAGTGTTTTTATTATTATTATTATTATTATTATTATTATTATTATTTATTATACTTTAAGTTCTAGGGTACATGTGCATAACGTGCAGGTTTGTTACATATGTATACTTGTGCCATGTTGCTGTGCTGCACCCATCAACTCGTCAGCACCCATCAACTCGTCATTTACATCAGGTATAACTCCCAATGCAATCCCTCTCCCCTCCCCCCTCCCCATGATACGCCCCGGTGTGTGATGTTCCCCTTCCCGAGTCCAAGTGATCTCATTGTTCAGTTCCCACCTATGAGTGAGAACATGTGGTGTTTGGTTTTCTGTTCTTGTGATAGTTTGCTAAGAATGATGGTTTCCAGCTGCATCCATGTCCCTACAAAGGACACAAACTCATCCTTTTTTATGGCTGCATAGTATTCCATGGTGTATATGTGCCACATTTTCTTAATCCAGTCTGTCACTGATGGACATTTGGGTTGATTCCAAGTCTTTGCTATTGTGAATAATGCTGCAATAAACATACGTGTGCATGTGTCTTTATAGCAGCATGATTTATAATCCTTTGGGTATATACCCAGTAATGGGATGGCTGGGTCATATGGTACATCTAGTTCTAGATCCTTGAGGAATCGCCATACTGTTTTCCATAATGGTTGAATTAGTTCGCCATTCTAACTGGTGTGAGTTGGTATCTCATTGTGGTTTTGATTTGCATTTCTCTGATGACCAGTGATGATGAGCATTTTTTCATGTGTCTGTTGGCTGTATGAATGTCTTCTTTTGAGAAATGTCTGTTCATATCCTTTGCCCACTTTTTGATGGGGTTGTGTGTTTTTTTCTTGTAAATTTGTTTGAGTTCTTTGTAGGTTCTGGATATTAGCCCTTTGTCAGATGAGTAGATTGCAAAAATTTTCTCCCATTCTGTAGGTTGCCTGTTCACTCTGATGGTAGTTTCTTCTGCTGTGCAGAAGCTTTTTAGTTTAATTAGATCCCATTTGTCCATTTTGGCTTTAGCAAAAGCCAAAATGGACAAATGAGGTCTAGTGTTTTTTAACTAAGTTTTCTCTCTCTCTCTGATACGTATGTGTATCTTTATATGTGCACACCTGCACAATTTTCAGTTGTTGAGAATTAAAATTCTCCATTTACACAGGTAATATGTGTTCTTTCCCAAATCCTGCTAACCACTCCGTCAATTAGATAATCCCTGAAAAAATGGCAACATCTATATTAATGCAGTTTTTATTCCTCATCAATGACCCATTTGATTTAATAGTTCTTAAAACTTGTGACAAATCAACAGTGATGGAAATTTGTACTGAATCATTTCATATCTTTTTTTATTACTATGAATTCTTAGAGATTGGCTTTAAAATTGAACTTACACGAATGCATTTTAAATTGAATTTGGAACTAGTTTAGAATTGTTGAAGCTAGTACTCTCTAGTGACTCAGGAATAGTAGAAATGGGTGGGGAAGGCATTTCACATCTAGCCTGGAATCTGCCTTTATTCTCAATGTATTAGCTTATCTTCACCCTGAAATTTTCACTATCAAATATATTGGAGAGGCAGATCTTTTTCCTCTTTTAATGTTTGTTTCATTCACATAGAATAATACGGTATGTCTGGGATTCAGGTTTTGAAACAAAACATGGAGTCTAAGTGACCCCTTGTCAAAGTGACCATGGACTGGTCTAGGTCACAGCAGTTGGGCCCCATATTGTGACACGTATGCTTGCAAAAATTCTACTGTGACCTGTCACTGAGGTGACCTGACGATGTAGGTCTTGCCTTCATTTTCGCTGCCATTCTCGCAGCTGAACGTTGGCAGTTAAAGCAGCTTAGTTGTCTCAGGCCTCACGATGGGTAATAGTTCCAGTGGCTGCCTCAGGGGTATGTATGTTCATTTCTATCTTCTGACTGCGGTTTCTTCAGATGGGCCAGTTTTCCTGTATGTTAAATGTCATTCTGATTTTTTAAAAAATTTCCCCAGCTCCTATTTGTCCACATGTTTATAAATATGTTTTAGAGTTTTATTACTCAATTGATATTTTTTATTCTTCTATCAAGGTTTTTGCCTCAAATATTTTTCTCTAGAAAAATTTCTGTTTCCCACGCCAATTGTTTTTTTTTTTTTTTTTGACAGAGTCTTGCTTTGTTGCCCAGGCTGGAGTGCAGTGGCATGATTGCGGCTCACAGCAACCTCCGCCCTCCTGGGTTTAAGCAATTCTCCTGCCTCAGCCTCCTGAGTAGCTGGGACTACAGGCGCCCACCACCACACCCGGCTAATTTTTGTATTTTTTGTAGAGACAGGGTTTCATCATGTTGGTGAGGCAGGTCTTGAACTCCTGACCTCCTGATCTACCTGCCGTGGCCTCCCAAAGTGCTGGGATTACAGGCATGAGCTGCCGCACCTGGCTTTTTATGTTATGTTATGTTATTTTATTTATTTATTTATTTATTTATTTATTTATTTATTTATTTTGAGAGAGTCTCGTTCTGTCACCCAGACTGGATTGCAGTGGCATGATCTCCGCTCTCTGCAACCTCCGCATCCCAGGTTCTTGCAATTCTCCTGCCTCAGCCTCCTGAGTAGCTGGGATTTGGGTTCCTGCCACCATGCCCAGCTAATTTTTGTATTTTTTGTAGGGACGGGGTTTTACAATATTGGCCAGGCTGGTCTTGAACTCCCGACCTTGTGATCTGCCCTCCTTGGCCTCACAGAGTGCTGGGATTGCAGGCGTGAGCCACCGCGCCCGGCCTTTGTGTTTTGTTTTGTTTTTTGTTTTAACACACTCTCCCATTGACTAGATACAGAAGAAACCACTGAAAACTCAACTGGGGTGCCACATTTTCAGTTCATTCCCACTAACTGCTTGTCGAGGGTGATTCAGTCGAAGGGAAGTTCATTCTTGGCACAGCTATCAAGGGTAGTTAGTTTGGAATGTCCTGTGTTCCGAACCAGCTTGGGGGCCAAGCAGAACTTGGTCCCTTGGTGTGGTCAGTTGGTCGTGGAGGGGTGCTCACTGCCAGACAGCTGACAATACGGGCGCTGGGTAGGATGACCAGACGTTTGCATTTGTTCCTCAGAGAGGCTTCGTTTGCAGGAAAGTGCCATATTTTAGCCCAGGTGTTAAAACCTATAGAGACAGGAGTTATGTTTTGTTTAATGATTTGAGCTTTTTCTGGACTCAGCACCTCTTCCAATACCTCGACCTTCCTGAACAGCCGTTGGTGCAGGAGGATTGAGAAAGGGAGTGGAAAGAGCTCCAGGTCCAGGGTCCGGGCCATGATTTAGAGGGCTCAGGTGTTCAGGGATCTCTATCCCCAGAAAATCAACCAAATTCCTGTCTCAGATCTATCATTGGTCAGTGTTGGGACTCTGGGCAGGTCGCTTCAAATCTCTTCATTTCACTTCTCTGAACTGTCAACTCTGAGTGGCAGCCCCTGCTATGCCCATCTCTCTGAGCTGATGTGGGCCCCACAGGAAATTCAAACAGAAACTTTTCACGAGTTCTAAAGCATGAGACACATGTCAAGAATGAAGAGAATTTTACCCTCCACTGCCCTGGAGTCCCCCAAGTGCCTTCTCTGTTAACCACTACCAAGGGCCTGACTTGTTCTTGCAGACATGAAATAATTGAATTCAACACTTTATGGCACTTAGGAAGCACCCGTCTTAAGGCTTTTGGTCCGTTTAGCTGTTTTTACCCTTTTAACATAACATGGGCTATTATCAACATTTCCACATTCAGACTAAGGATTGGAGGCACAGAGGGGTCTATAGAACTTCCTCAGGTTCTGGCAGCTTCTCAAAAGTCCTGGAGCTCAGATTCTCTGCACCAGACCCTACGCTCTCGGTCAGTCCAATCTGCCTTTCTGTAACGTCTCATCTCAGTACAGGCATTTGCCTGCCCCGTTGTAAGTGCAACCCACAGTGCAAGTCCTTTCTGAAGCCAAACTCAGATTCAGGGGACTTTGCTCTGCAGATGACGAACAATGGGATCAAACATTTAAGCTGTGAATAAATAATGACTCATTTCTCTGATCTTCTGCAGCAAGATATCAACAGCTGTCTTTATTTTAATTCACTTCCCAGCATGTTCTGTTAAAGATCCAAGAGCGGGTCCTGGGGTGCCCAGGGAGTCCTCCGTCCGCCGCCACAGGCGTAAGAAGCGAAGCCTCCGTTGCTGGTGTCCCAGCTGTGTGCGCCCTAGAGTTGAACCAATGGAAGGTACCGTGGAAACTCAGTCGTTCAGTTCATTCACGATAGGATTTCTAGATTCTTCAGTGTCATATTTCAGACAATTGTAAAATTGCTACACTATATTCTTTGTTTCACGTGTACATGTTTAAATGTATAAGTTAGTCACTAGTGCTGCAACTATAGCAGTAAAGGTGTATTTCCATTCCTGGTTTGGGTTTCCTTTTAATAGTAAAGAACATCTCAGTGCAAATTGTAGACATTTTGCTGATTGTTAAACATTAACTAACAAGGATCTTTTTCTGAGACAGTGTTGCCAGGTTTGTAAAGTGATGGACATCACTTCAAACTGTTTGGAAGTAACCTAAAAGTGGAGGAAGTGGTACCGAAAATTTCCATATACCCACCTTCCTCAGTTTTGTGATCCCATCTTATGTGAGTGTGATAACAATGGCTGAGCCAATAGTGACACATTCTTATGAACAGAAGTCTGGGGTGAGCATCAAGGTTCACTCCGTGTCGTCCAGTCTATGGGTTCTGACAAACTCACAATGTCCTTTGTCACCCTGACAGAATAATTTCACATCCTAAACATGACCTGAGCTGCACCTACTGATTCCTCTCTCCTTTTCTGAGGATTCCTGCCAACCATGGATGATTTTACTGCCTCTATAGGTTTCCTTTTCCAGAATTTCATAGAGTTGGAATCATGTAGTATGTAGCTGCTTATGACTAACTTATTTTACTTAGCAATATACATGTAAGATCTTTTGTATCTTTTTGAAGCTTAACAGCTTAATAATTCTTATCAGTGAACAATAGCCCATTGGTTTCATCGAACAGTGTTAATATATATTTTCTTTGTGTTTAGCCTGGTTGGAGGTTTACCAATTCTATTGATCTTTTCTAAGAAGCAGCTTTTGGTTTTGTTGAGTTTCTTTGTTTATTTTGTTATTTCTATCACATTGATTTCTGCAAATATTATTATATTTTGGGGGAGGGGGGTTGTCTGGTTTACATTACACTACACTTTTTTCTCTAGTTTCTTAAGGTGGAAAGTAAGACATCTGGATTTGGATTATGTTTAACTTAACTGCACAGAAGTGTGAATGGCACTGATGACCCTGAAGTGTGCACTTGATTATTAAAATAATAAATATGATGTATTTTGGCCACATATTGATTTTAAAGCCACTAAAATGAATGATAAGTGCAGGAGGAACATGTGTATATCCAGGAAAGATAAATGACATTATAACATTTGAACAACAAAAGGAAATTTACCAGGCCTCAAAAACACACAAGGTGTGATGGGACACTGTCATGGAATCAGCAGTGCATCTGTGTGCTGCCCTGTGTGAACACTGCCTATTTCACAGTGGGGAGGTGGCTGAGCCAGAGAACCAGGCCCTGACTTCTGTGGCTTTCCTGATGGTCTCATTTGCCTTCCCTCATCACCAAGGAGGGTATCCCAGTGGCAGCCAAGTTTCTCCCCTTAACTCACCTCCTTTACACACGCCATCCCCCTGTCCCCAGCACCCAACGCTGCCTATGGGATTCCTTCTGTGGAACCAACATGCTGACAGCTACTCTGTGTTTTCTAGATCACGAGGACCTGGCGCGGGAGCCTTCATCTGAGGATGTCCCAGGTGCTCGCGTGGTAAGTTCTTCTTTATGTTTCTGAGATGGAAATTTTGTTGCTCTTGGTTCTTTTTATTTTATTTGAAATGAGATACGAAAATCTTGCTGTGTACATCATAGATGACTTACGGAATTTTTTGGTGGGAAAATGTGAGCGTTCATTACCAGGTAAGAAATGATCTCAGTTGAGTGCAGTGGCTCACGCCTGTAATCCCAGCACTTTGGGAAGCCAAGGCGGGCAGATCACGAGGTCAGGAGATCGAGATCGTCCTGGCTAACATGGTAAAACCCCGTCTCTACTAAAAATACAAAAAATTAGCCAGGCGTGGTGGCGGGCTCCTGTAGTCCCAGCTACTCGGGAGGCTGAGGCAGGAGAATGGGGTGAACTCAGGAGGTGGAGCTTGCAGTGAGCGGGAATTGTGCCACTGCACTCCAACATGGGTGACAAGAGTGAGACTCTGTCTCAAAAAAAGAAAAAAAAGAAAGAAAAATGATCTCAGATAGCATTCTTAGATGATACCTTCAGTTACGAACTATATGGTAGAAATAAATTTTTTTAGGGAAAAAGCTTTCTTCTTATAACATTGTGACTGTACAACCAAAACAGTCTTAAACGTCTTGCATAAAAATCTTGTGCCTTTCCAGAAGTGTCTTCTAGACTTTATTTTGGGACCATTGCCTCAACCACTGTCTCCCATCTGCTTTTCTAATATCACCAGTAAAGAAAAGACCTGTATGGTGAAACCCCATCTCTACTAAAAATACAAAAATTAGCCAGGCATGGTGACCGGCAACTGTAATCTCAGCTACTGGGGAGGCTGAGGGAGCAGGAACAGTTGAGCCCAGGAGACGGAGGTTGCAGTAAGCCGAGATCATGACACTGCACTCCAACCTGGGTGACAGTAAGATTCCAGCAAAAAAAAAAAAAAAAGAAAAGAAAAGAAAAACCTGTACACACAGGACACGGCACGGTCTGACCCTTACAGTGTTTTATTTTTCTCTAAATGCAGGTGAACGAAGCCACACAGACAAACAGTACGTATTCTGGGATCACCCCTATGCCGAGGAAAAATTCTAGTGTTGACACAGGTGACACTTTCTTGCCTCATTTTTCTGGAGAGCCACTCTGGTTTGAACTTCCTGCCAGAAATGTGATTCAAGCAATTTTGTCTTAAAAAGTGAAGAACCCGGTCAAGAAATGTGACTATTGACTCTAGTGCCTGGAAGGCACAGTGTCATTTGGAGAGAAGAGTGTGCTGGGCATCAGGGTTGGGAAGTATGGAGGAATGAGTCAATGTGGAGTGATTGTGAATATCTCTGCGAGTTTGTGTGCTTTTCCCCAGAAAATATGTTCCCATGTGCAAAGCACAACACAAAGATTGATACTCTGAAACCAAAATTTCATCACCACTGCACTTTCCAAAAATCAACCCATTCATTCCTCACCACAGCTGTAGTGGAAGGTTAAGTTTAATATCCCTAGTCATCACATGGAGATGATGTAGAGATAAATTTTCAGGCTTTTGGTCTCCTAAATGGAAATGGCATAGATGAACTCAGGAATGGGTGGAAGGTTGATGCTGTGGGCTACTAGTCTGAAGTTATCACGTGGCCCTGGTGTAACTTGTCACCCTGTCAGAGAATCTTTAGCATCTGTGTGTGTATGTGGAAGTGTGTTGGCCTATAAAGATCTCAAGCACTGTGTACCACAATAGAATGGTCTCAATGGTCAGCTGAACCAGAGTTTGAGTAGGTTCATTGTACAATGGACTTTGGTGCGGTCGTTAGTATGAAACATACAGAGAGAGTTGCCAGGCATTTGGTCTTAAGTGATGGGGTATTCCTCACCTCCTGGTCAAAAGCAAGGAACATTCAGGGACATTCTATTGTATTTAATGAGATCATCACCACAAACATTAGACATGTTCCAATTCAGTATCACACATACCCAAGACACAGGACCTAACAAAATTTCAAGGAGCCTGTTGGCTGTTATTTCGGTGCCCATCTCCTCTCCTGGAATCTTCTGCACAACTGGGTTAGAAAGGGTCAGCACCCCTGCCTGCTGCCCCCCAGGAAGTGCTGTCCCAGTCCTGGGGCCAGTGTGAGCATGAGCAGCAGCGGACCCCATGACACACACACATTGACAGGAGGAGCAGAAGGACAAACATCACAGGCCAAGGAGGGGTCATGTTTAAATGGTAGGATAATTCAGTGTTTTCATCTTGATTTAGTCTTCTTTAAAACAAAACGTTACTGAATGCATAGAACATTTTGGCTAGAATTAAATCTCTTCTTTCAAGAAATGTTGCTTTTTATCTTGTTTAAAATGTTCTGGCCGGGCATTTTGGGTGGCCAAAGCAGTCGAATCACTTGAGGTCAGCAGTTCAAGACCAGCCTGACCAACATGGAGAAACCCAGTCTCTACTAAAAATACAGAACTAGCTGCACATGGTGGCACATGCCTGTAATCCCAGCTACTCTGGAGGCTGAGGCAGGAGAATTGCTTGAACCTGGGAGGCTGATGTTGCAGTGAGCCGAGATCACACCATTACACTCCAGCCTGGGCAACAAGAGAAAAAGTCCGTCTCAAAAAAAAAAAAATTTTTTTTCTAGAAGCGATGAAAAACACAGCAACAGGACATGTGGATCCTGCGAAGAAAATGATCTCAAGGGGATCAAGAAGGGAGGGCAAATTAGCTCAGGTCAGATTAGGAAGGAGGAGCCCTATAGGGAAACACTGTGTGGTGGGCCCTGTTTGAGATGGGTTAGTTCATGTGCAAGAGGTTGCCTTAGCTAGAGGACCAAGGCCCTGTCTTCTGTGGCCTTCCTGATGCCTTCCTTCACCACTTGCCTTCCCTCACCACCATGGAGGATGGACCGGCAGAGGCTGAGCCTGTGCTGTGAACACACCTTTCCACACACGCCAGCCCCGGGTCCACAACTCCAAGACCACCTGAGGGATTCAGTCAGTGGAGCTCATGTGCTTATAGTGACTCTGTTTCCCAGGTAACCTGGAAGATCTGGAGGAGGATGTGCCAGAACAGACATCCTCGGAGGAAGCCTCAGGGGTTCACATGGTAAAGTCTTCTTTTTTCCTCTGAAATGGAAATTTTATTTCTCTCTGTTTCAATTGAATTAAGATGTATACATCTTACCATGTACATTATAGGTGACTTACAGAATTTCTTGGTGGGCAAATGTCAAGAGTTCATTATCAACTAAAACATGGTTACAGATGGCATCCGCATTTACAGACTGTATGTCAGCAGGCATTTTCCTCAAGAGAAATGCCTTCTTCTTGAGAAGTATTTGGAATTGTCAAACAAAAACATTGGAAAATCTTGTAGAAAAATCTTGTGCCTTACAATGAATGTCTTCTAGATATTGGGGCCATTGTCTCAACCACTATTTTCCATCGGTTTTTTTAGTGTCAAGAAAAGACCTATGCATGCAAGAGACAGCATGGTCTGACCTCACAGTGTTTTCTTTTTCTCTAGATGCAGGTGGACCCAGCCACACTGGCAAAAGGTACGTATTCTGGGGTCATCTCTTTGTTAAGGCTTGAAATCTTAGTGTTGCAAAGGTGGCGCTGTTTGCCCTAGGGTGTGAGTGGCAGGACGAGCACTTGCCTTCCTAGGAGGATGGAGGGTGACTCATGTATTACGAGGTGGGGAGAGACAAATGTGACTGTGGGACAGCAGAGGCTCCAGGATGTCCCCATTGAACCCACCGTGGAAAAAGGTTGGTTGGCTGCCTGTTTCTGAAGGCTTTTGCAAAACAAGTGAATGCATTTGGTTTCGGTCAATAGGAATAGAACCTGAACCAAGTACAGCCTGCGTTTTTTCTTGGGAGTATGCATTTGGTGGAAACTTATGTGTATATATTGAATTTAATTGCTGTGTAGGTGTCAATACTTACCCCACATTTTAAAACAATCAGGCTGGTGTGATTTTAAAATGTCCCTCGCTAACCTCAGAAACTTATCTCTTCATAACCGAATTCTCCTAGTCATGTTTAATCTCTAGAATACAGTTTCTGTGTGGTACTCGGGGGCTTCCTGCTGAGTGATTAAAGGTAGAAATCCGTGTTACCAACATTGAGGCCCTAGGAATTCACAGGCAGCTGCCCACTGGGCTCTATGAGGGAGAGAGCAGGCTACAGCCTTGGCCTGGGCCTGCAGAGGAACATGATTTGGAGGAGCAGAAGGCAGGCATGAGGGCAGCAAAGCCATGGGGGACGCCGAGGTGCAACATCAGGAGAGTCAGTTCCACATCATCACCTGGGCGTGGGCGGAATGTTCACGCCTCGTCTGAAGGAGGCGTTGAGCTCCAACTTCATGACTGGCCTGAACATTGGCCGTCTTCCTAAGAGCCTGGTCATAGGAGCTCCTTCCTTGTTTCTGGTCTTCTCCATCTTCCTGTGTGTTGATGGCAATGGCACCACCAGAGATTAGTGAGAGACAGAGAACAGGAGTGAGTTCCTGAAATATTCAGCTTAGCCCAGAGAGAACATGATCAGCAGGGACGGATTGAGGGTCAGTCCAGACACGGAGTAGTTTCCATGCTTGATCTCCCTGTGGCTGGGACAAAGAACAGCTTCTGGGAGTCTCTGGACAGCTGATCCTTGTGTAGCTATTATTGGCCAACAGTGGCCTGGCCCAGAGTTCCGTTTTACTGGAGGGAAGCCTCAGCTCCCAGGCTGAGCAGCTGCCCCAGTGCTGGTGTCAGAGGAGGTGAGGAGACCCTGCTCTAAGGCAGGCTGAGCCCAAGAAAGGGAGAGGGGCTGCCCTGGTGTTAGGTTGTCCTTTCTACTTTCCAATGTGACCCATAAGACATCAGTTTCTCTGTATCTCTGAGACAGCCTTGCAATCATCAGTCCAAAAGTCTGTTGTCTCCTACTCATAGGTGGAGGAATCCTGGCCATGGCAGGTCACGGGAGGGCAGGGACTTGTGTCCTCCTCATTCCTTCTCATCTCAGAGCTCAGTCCTGGGCAGCCCATCTTGGGCCCCAGTGATGTTCCAATGCCTGCATTCCTGTTCTGAAATCTAGCACAAGTGTGGCAAGGCTTTCTGCTCTTTTTCTGTAGTCTCTGAGTTCCCACGCTTACCCAGGGGCCTGCGTGGGTTCTAATCCAGGGTCAGGGGAGAAGAGTGTGTGCTCCTCAAACAGTGAGGTTTTCTCTTCTCTGCTCCTGCGGTTCTGCTTTTGTCTTCTGAAGTAGGCACGGAATGATTACAATAATAAATTTTGTATATGTTTTGCCACAATAATGTCTGAAGTTCAATAAAAGGGATGGAAAGTGAAGGAGAAGCATATGTAGACCCAGGAAAGACAAATGACATTGTCACATTTCAACAGGAAAGTGGAAATTTCCTAGGCCTCTAAATGCGTAGGGGAAGGATGAGACACTGCCACGGCATCGGCAGTGCGTGTCTGTGCTGCTAAGGCTCTGTCTTCCATGGCTTTCCTGATGGTCTCACTGACCTTTCTTCATCACCAAGGAGGATGTTCTGGCAGGAGTTCCGTTTTTGCAGTTAACCCCCCTTGTCTACATGTGCCAGCCCCGTGTTTTTAGCACCCGAGTCTCCCTGACGGGTTCCTTCAGTGCACCCAACATGCTGACAATGACTCCGTGTTTCCTAGAGCGTGACGAAGACTTGTTGTGTGAGCATCCGCTCAAGATACTATCTGAGATGTTACGAGGCTTTTTTAAGGTAAAGTCTGTTTTGTTTATCTGAGGTGGGAATTTTGTTTCTCTTGGTTTCCATATAAATTGAAGTAAGATATGATAATCTTTCCACGTACAGTATGGATGACTTACAGAAATTCTTTATGGGCAGCTGAAGATGAGACTTTATTACCCAGAAGAATGAATTCAAGATGACATTTGTAGGTGACAGGTTCACCTAAAACCTCTATGGCAGTAAGCATTTTCCATGGAAGTTCGTTCTTCTTGAAAAGAATGGTGAACATGCAGTGAAAATAAACTTGAAAATCGGGCACAAAAATCTTGTGCCTTTGCACATGTCCTCTAGGCTTTATTTGGGGCCCTTGTGTTGACTGTTTTCACTATTTCCATTGGGTTTTCTAATGTCAACAAGTGCAGTAGAGACCTGTGCACACAGGACACGGTGTGGTCTGACTCTTGTAATGTTTTTCTTTTCTCTAATTGCAGAAGAGCTTTGACGTAGAGACAGAAGGTATGTAATCTGGGATAGCTTTTTTAAAAATTGTTTTTATTTTACTTGAAAGTCTGGGATGCGTGTGTAGAATGGCACGTTTGTTTCATAGGTATAAATGTGGTGGTTTGCTGCACCTATCAACACGTCATCTAGGTTTACTGCTCAGCATGCATTACATATTTATACTAATGCTCTCCCTCGCCTTGCCCCCCACGCTCCAGGAATTGCTTTTTTGCTAAGGAAATACCTTATTTTTTCAGAACAATGGCACTTTTTACCATGCATTTGGTGGAGAATTTCTCTGGAGCTTCCTAACAGAAATGAGGTTTTAGGCAGTTTGGTATAAAAAACAGTAAGACTTCGGTACAGAATTGTGACCATCTTTCTGTAGTCTCCGCAGGAAGTGGTGTCCCGTACATGAAAGAGGGTGGTGTGCATCAGGTTTGGGAGGTGTGGAGGAGAGAGTCTGTGGGTGGTGATTGTGTCTTTCAGAGTCTTTGTGCATGTTCCTAGCACAACACAAGGATTAATGTTTGTTTGTTTTTTTAACTAATCCATCACCCGGCACACTTTACGTAAATCAGCCCATTCATTCTCCACCACAGTTGTCTGAAGTTAAGTTTAATATCCCCAGTCATCAGATACTGGTTGGGCAGGGATGAATTTCTCAACATCTGGCTTTCTCAGTAGAGGAGGCAAATGGGAAATCAGCAGCGGGTGGAAGGTTGATTCTATGGGCTGCTGTCCAGTATGGATCTCACAGCCCTGGTATAACTCATCAGTCTGGCAGACTTTGAGCACCTGGGTGTGCATGTGGACGTTTGATGGCGTATAGAATTCTAAGCACTGTCTGTCCTCACAGGATGGTCTCAGTGGTTGCATAACCCGGGATTAGAGTTGGGATGTTTTACAGTGGACTTTGGTGTGGTCAGAAATGTGAAACACACACGGCGAGGTCACAGGCTTTTCGTTTGGTGGTTGTGTTATTCCTCAGATCCTATTTAAAAGCAGAGAACAGGCTGGGTGTGGTGGCTCACGCCTGTAATCCCAGCACTTTGGGAGGCCAAGGCGGGTGAATCACTTGAGGTCAGGGGTTTGAGACCAGCCTGGCTAACACTGTCTCTACTAAAAACACAAAAATTAACTGAGTGTGGTGGCAGTTGCCAGTAATCCCAGCTACCCAGGAGGCTGAGGCAGGAGAATCACTTGTACCTGGGAGATGGGGGTTGCGGTGAGCCTAGATCATGCCACTGCACTCTAGCCTGGGCAACAGAGTGAAATTTTGTCTCAAGAAGAAAAAACGGAGGACATTCCGGGACACAGTCTATTCTATTTAATAACACGATTGCCACAAGTGTCACATATGCCCTAACTCAGCCCACACAACCAAGACTCAGTGCAGAATAGGCACTCAAGGAAGAACTAGGGTGTTATTCTGACGTCCATCTCCCCCGGTGGAATTTCCTGCATAGCTAGTTTGGAGAGTGTTAGCGTCCCCACCTCCTGCCCCCCATGATGGGTTGTCCTGGTGTTGGAGCCAACGTGAGCATGAGCAGCAACTGATTTCACAGACACATACATTGTGTTGAAAAGGAAGAGCGGAAGGGCAAATATGCTAAGTGCGTGCCATCTTTCAATGATAGGATAGTTGAATATTTTAAAATCCTGGTTTAATTCTCTTTGAATCAAAGGTTCAGAGAAGTCATAACTTTTTTGACTAGAATTAAATTTTTTTTGAAGAAAGGTGGCTTTTTATGCAGCACAAAATGTTTCGGGTTGGAGAATGATGATCAGCAGCACCTGTGGATGCTGTGGGGGAAATGACCTCAGAAGGGATGATGAAGGGAGGGCAAGTTAGCTCAGGTCAGATTAGGAAGGAGGAACCTGACACGCTGTAGGGAGGGTCGCCTGCCCCGTGTCCTGTGCCCTCTTTGAGATCAGCTGTGTCTCATTGCTGAACTTGCCTTAGCTAGAGGACCAAGGCTCTGTTTCCCATGGCTTTCCTCATGGTCTCATTTGCCTGCCTTCACCACCAAGGAGGATGGGCCTACAGCTCCGTCTGTGGTAACCCACCTTCTTCACACATGCCAGCCTCATGTCCACACCACCCAATACAACCCGAGGAATTTTCTCAGCAGAATCCATGTGGTGACACTTACCCTATGTCTCCTAGATCCTCAAGAGGACCTCGCAGCAGAACATCCACGTGAGGCACCCGTTGAGAGGGTCCTCTCTGTTATCAACGTAAGTTCTTCTTTCTTTATCTGAAAGGGGAAATTCATTTTCCTAGGTTTCTTTCAATTTCACTTGCATAAAGATAGGAAAACTTTACTACCATGTACATTATAGATGCCTTAGAGAATTTCTTGGTGGGAAAATGTAAAATGAGAATTCTTTACCAACTAATAACTAATTCAAGATGGCATTCTTGGATGACAGCTTCAGTTACAAACTATGTCAGCAAGCATTTTCATCAGGAGGAAAACCTTCTTGAAAATACTGAATTTACCACCAAAATTAACTTTAAAATCTTGCACAAAAACCTGGTGACTTTGTACAAGTGTTTTCTGGGCTTTATTTTTGTGGCCGTTGCCTCCACCAGAATTTCCCATCTGGCTTTCTAATAGCACTACGTTAAGAAAAGACCTGTGTACAAGGACAGCACGATCTTACCCTCACAGTGTTTTCCTTTCTCTAAACTCAGGCGGAGGCATTCACAGAGACAAATGGTACGTATTCTGGGATCACCTATTTGGTAAGGAAAAATCTTAATGTTAAGAAAGGTGACACATTCTTGCCTGGTTTTTCGGGAGAACCATTCTCGTTGGAGCTTTGTACTGGAAATGAGGTTAGGGCAGAAATTACTGAGTGTACTGAAGAGGGGTGATCATCCTACGTGGTGCCTGTTAGCTGCAGTGTCGTTTTTATGACATCGAATGAGGTGCATCAGGGTGGGAGGTGTAAGGAGTCTGTGTAGAATGATTATGAGTTTCTTTGGGAGGATGTGTACATTTCTCCAGAAAGCATGTTTCCATGTGCAGAACTCTACACAAAAATGAGTGTGGTAAGTAAAAATCCCATTACCACTGCACACCGTGCGTAAATCAGCCCATTGGTCCTCCACCACGGCTGTAGCTGAAGGGCAGTTGGAGATCCCCAGTACTCAGGTGGAGATAGTGCAGAGATGAATTTGCCAAGCTCTTTGTCTCCTCAGTGGAGGAGGCAGAGGTGCACTCAGGAGTGGGTGGAAGGTGATGCCATGGGCTACTACTCGGCAGTAATCACGTGGTTCTGGTATAATTTGTCATTATGGCAGAGAGCTTGAGCACCTAGGTGTGCAGATGAAATCTGGATAGCCTTCAGAAATCCCAAATACTGTCTCTCACATAGGATTGTCTCAATGGTCACATAACTCAGTGTAGGGATAAGTACATTTTACAGTGGACTTTGGTGTGGTCACAAATGGGAAACAGACATTGAGAGGTCAGGCTTTTGGCTGCAGTGCTGTGTTAATTTTCTCATCTCCTGGTGAAAAGCAGAAAATGATCAGACATATTATATTGTATTTAATGAGATAATCACCACAATCCTTACATGTGCTGCAGTTCAGCACGCACACCCAAGACACCGCACCAAATAAGAACGGAAGGAACAACTTGAGTGTTACCCTGGTACTCATCTTCTCGCTGGAATCTTCTACAGAGCTGGGTTAGAGAGGGTCAGCGCCCCCACCTGCTGCCCCCCAGGGTGGGCTGTCCTAGGGCTGGAGCCAGTGTGAGCATGAGCAGCAGCAGGCCCCACGGCACACACACACTGTGTTAAAAGGAAAGGCCGAAGGACAAACATCACATGCCAAGTAGGAGTCGTCTGTAAATGGTACGATAATTGAGTATTTTCAAATCTCGGTTTGGTCTTCTTTAAAACAAAAGGTTAGTGAATATAGAGAATATTTTAGCTAGAATTGAGTCTCCTCTTTGAAGAAAGGTTGCTTTTTATCTAGTACAAAATGTTCTGTCCGGCCACGGTGTCTGACACCTGTAGTCCCAGCATGGTGGGAGGCCGAGACGGGTGGGTCACCTGAGGTCGGGAGTTCGAAACCAGAGTGACCAACATGGAGAAAACCCGTCTCTACTAAAAATACAAAATTAGCCTGGCGTGGTGATGCATGTCTGTAATCCCAGCGACTCAGAAGGCTGAGGCTGGAGAATCGCTTGAACCTGGGAGGCTGAGGTTGTGGTGAGTTGAGATCGTGCCATTATACTTCAGCCTGCGCAATAAGAGTAAAACTCCATCTGAAAAAAAGGAAAAGGTTCTAGGAGGGACAAAACACACACTGCAGGACATGTGGATCCTGGGGAGGAAATGACCTCGAGGGGATCGAGAAGGCAGGACAAGTTAGCTCAGGTCAGATTAGGAAGGAGGAGCCCTGGATGCTGCAGGGAAACACTGTGTGGTGGGCCCTGTTTGAGATGGGTTAGTTCATGTGCAAGAGGTTGCCTTAGCTAGAGGACCAAGGCCCTGTCTTCTGTGGCCTTCCTGATGCCTTCCTTCACCACTTGCCTTCCCTCACCACCATGGAGGATGGACCGGCAGAGGCTGAGCCTGTGCTGTGAACACACCTTTCCACACACGCCAGCCCCGGGTCCACAACTCCAAGACCACCTGAGGGATTCAGTCAGTGGAGCTCATGTGCTTATAGTGACTCTGTTTCCCAGGTAACCTGGAAGATCTGGAGGAGGATGTGCCAGAGCAGACATCCTCGGAGGAAGCCTCAGGGGTTCACATGGTAAAGTCTTCTTTTATCCTCTGAAATGGAAATTTTATTTCTCTCGATTTCTCTCTTGTTTCAATGGAACTAAGATGTATACATCTTACCATGTACATTATAGGTGACTTACAGAATTTCTTGGTGGGCAAATGTCAGAGTTCATTATCAACTAAAACATGGTTTCAGATGGCATCCGCATTTACACACTGTGTGTCAGCAGGCATTTTCCTCAAGAGAAATGCCTTCTTCTTGAGAAGTATTTGGAATTGTCAAACAAAAACATTGGAAAATCTTGTAGAAAAATCTTGTGCCTTTCCACGAATGTCTTCTAGATATCGGGGCCATTTTCCCAACCACTGTTTACTATGTGTCTTTTTAATGTCAGCAAGTGAAGACCT
Source organism: Chlorocebus sabaeus (assembly GCF_047675955.1). Taxonomy (NCBI): domain Eukaryota; kingdom Metazoa; phylum Chordata; class Mammalia; order Primates; family Cercopithecidae; genus Chlorocebus; species Chlorocebus sabaeus. Next base: position 243,356 of record NW_027327591.1, on the reverse strand, counting down.
GTGCACCCAGGAGACAGCCTGGTCTGACCTCACAGTGTTTTCTTTTTCTCTAGATGCGAGTGGACCCAGCCACACTGGCGAAGAGTACGTATTCGGGGGTCGTCTCTTTGTTGAGGTTTGAAACCTCAGTGTTGCGAAGGTGGCTCTGTTTCACCTGCATTTGCTCAAGGGCCTCTCTTGTTTGAGCTTCCTGTAGAAATGAGATTTGGGAAGTTCGGTTTAAAAAATACGAAGAGTCAGGCTGGGCGCAATGGCTTATGCGTGTAGTCCCAGCACTTTGAGAGGCCGAGACGGGTGAATCATCTGATGTCGGGAGTTTGAGACCAGCCTCACTAACATTGAGAAACCCTGTCTCTGCTAAAAATTTAAAATTAGCCGGGCGTGGTGGTGCATGCCCCTAATCCCAGCTACTCAGGAGTCTGAGGCAGGAGAATCAATGGAGCCCAAGAGGTGGAGGTTGCAATGAGCCAAGATTGTGACATTGAAATCCATCCTGGCAACAAGAGTGAAACTCTGTGTCAAAAAACACAAAAACAAAAAACTAAGAGTCCAGTAAACGACTCTAACCATGGTACTGTCATCCCAGGAAGCACCAGTGTCATATAAGGTGCGGCGCTACGTCAGGGTTTGCAGGGACAGAGGAGCGAGTCTATATGGAATGATTGTGGATGTGTGGGAGCGTGTGTGCATTTCCCCAGAAAACATACTCCCATGTTCACAGCACAACACAAGCATCAGTGTTCAAGGAAAATTCCATCACCACTGCACAGTTTACATAAATCAACCCATTCATCATCCACCACAGCTGTCCCTGAAGATAAATTTACCATCCCCCGTCCTCAGATGGGCATGGTGCAGAGACGAATTTCCCAAGCTCTTGTTCTTTTAAATGGAAGAGGCACATGTGACCTTGGGAATGAGTGGAAGGTTAATGCCATGGGCTACTACCCGGAATTTGTCACAAAGCCCTGGTATAATTTCTTGCTGGGCCAGGTTGTTCCAGCACTTCTGTGTGCGTGTGGGAGAATGAAAACCTATTTGGATCCCAAACACTGTCATGACTGGGTGGTGTCAGTGGTCAGCTCACCCAGGGTTGGTTTGAGCAGGTACATTGTACAGTGGGCTTCAGTATGATCATTAACATAAAACAGAGTCCACAGGCTTTTGGTCTACAGCGGTGAGGTCGTTCCTCAGCTCCTGTTGGAAAGCAGACAGTGATGAGTGGCATATTCTATTGTATTTAATGAAATTATCACTGCACATCTTAGAAATTCAGTAGAACCCAATCCCAAGACACGGCATCCCATAAAATCTCAAGGATCAACCTGGGTGTTAGCCTGGCACCCATTTTCCCTGCTGGAATCTCCTGCATAGCTGGGCTGGAGAGGGTCAGTGCCTCGCCCCCGTCCCCCTCGCTGCTCCCATGACAGGCTGTCCCGGTGCTGGAGTCAGTGTGAGCATGAGCAGCAGTGAACCCCACGGGGCACACACTTTGCGTTAAAAAGGAAGAGTGGAAGGACAAATCTCACAGGCTAGGTAGGGGTCATCTTTAAATGGTAGGATAATTGGGTATTTTCAAATCTTGGTTTAATTGCCTCATCACAAACAGTTAATGAAATCTTTTGGCTAGATTTAAATCTTTTTCAAGAAAGGTTGCTTCTTATTCAGTACAAAACCTGGAAGTGGTGATATACAGAGCAGCAGCACATGTGCGTTCTGAGGAGGAAATGACTTTGGCAGGGATCAATAAGAGGGCACTTGAGCTCAGGTCAGATTAGGAAGGAGGAGCCCTAAGAGGCTGCCAGGGACACACAGCCTGCACTATGTGGTGTGCGCTGTTTGAGATTGGCTATTTCACGTTTACGAGGTGGCCTGGAGCTAGAAAGCCAAAGGCCCTGATTCCCTCTCTTCCCTGCCTCTATCCTGTTCTGCTGTCCTCCTCCCCCACCCACCTCAAGCAATGTTACTGAATTGTTCGTGAGCAACACCACCAAGGTGCTGACGGTCACTCTGTGTCCTCCTAGTTCCGCCGGGACATCTGCAGGCGTGGTCCAGTGACAGCGAAGACGAGGAGGACCCAGAGGATGTGGAGGTCAGGCCGCCTGGATTTGTCTGAGAAAAACTGCTGCTTTCTTAGCTTTATTTTATTTGGATGAAATTAAGATACGAGAATGTGACAACATATATCTTAGATTAGTTACCCAATGTCCTTGGGAGGAGCTTTAAGTGAGAGTCTGTTCCCCACTGAGGGTTGACTTAATACAGAGGGAGAAAGTGACAGCATCCACCACACATTGTGGGGCAGTGAGCTTGTGCCTTTACCAACTTTGTTCTCTTTCGAACAAAATCACTTACTGGCCAACCAACATGGACTTGAGAGGAAACGTCCTCTGAGAAAAATGTGTCTTTACTGTGATTCGATTTGCTCTGTTCTTTTGGGTTCCTTTGAACACTGGTTTCCATCTTGTTTTCTAATGTCACTAAGTGAAGAAAAGTCCTGTGCACACAGGACACAGCAGGGTCTGATGCTCATAGCAATTTATTTTCTGTCTTTACAGAGATCCTCAGGAGTTACAGAAAAGGGTACGTATTGCAGAAGCCCTCCCATCCTGATGAGTCACCCAGATGACGAGGAATGTGCCACGGTCTCGCTGGCCTTCCTGTGGACAGGCAGCCTGAGTGGAGCTTCCTCTCATGGATGAGGACCTAGGCTGTGATGGGAGGGAGGGATGGTTGTTGTAGATAGAGCATGATGGTCACATTCTGCAGTCCCTGGGAGCAACTGCATTCTCTGAGCATGGGGTGAGCTTGTGCGCATTGATTTGCTGCGTGTCTTTTTGAATTCACGTGGTGAGTGTCCAAAATACATAATGTCAAGGTCACGTAGAGGCCCAGCCTCTATCCCTCAGCCTAGTCTGGTTTCCGTGTTCTGTGCTCAGGAAACACAGCATCATGAAAAGGTAACCAAAGGGCTTGCCCTAGGGTGTGAGTGGCAGGACGAGCACTTGCCTTCCTAGGAGGATGGAGGGTGACTCATGTATTACGAGGTGGGGAGAGACAAATGTGACTGTGGGACAGCAGAGGCTCCAGGACGTCCCCATTGAACCCACCGTGGACAAAGGTTGGTTGGCTGCCTGTTTCTGAAGGCTTTTGCAAAACAAGTGAATGCATTTGATTTCGGTCAATAGGAATAGAACCTGAACCAAGTACAGCCTGCGTTTTTTCTTGGGAGTATGCATTTGGTGGAAACTTATGTGTATATATTGAATTTAATTGCTGTGTAGGTGTCAATACTTACCCCACATTTTAAAACAATCAGGCTGGTGTGATTTTAAAATGTCCCTTGCTAACCTCAGAAACTTATCTCTTCATAACCGAATTCTCCTAGTCATGTTTAATCTCTAGAATACAGTTTCTGTGTGGTACTCGGGGGCTTCCTGCTGAGTGATTAAAGGTAGAAATCCGTGTTACCAACATTGAGGCCCTAGGAATTCACAGGCAGCTGCCCACTGGGCTCTATGAGGGAGAGAGCAGGCTACAGCCTTGGCCTGGGCCTGCAGAGGAACATGATTTGGAGGAGCAGAAGGCAGGCATGAGGGCAGCAAAGCCATGGGGGACGCCGAGGTGCAACATCAGGAGAGTCAGTTCCACATCATCACCTGGGCGTGGGCGGAATGTTCACGCCTCGTCTGAAGGAGGCGTTGAGCTCCAACTTCATGACTGGCCTGAACATTGGCCGTCTTCCTAAGAGCCTGGTCATAGGAGCTCCTTCCTTGTTTCTGGTCTTCTCCATCTTCCTGTGTGTTGATGGCAATGGCACCACCAGAGATTAGTGAGAGACAGAGAACAGGAGTGAGTTCCTGAAATATTCAGCTTAGCCCAGAGAGAACATGATCAGCAGGGACGGATTGAGGGTCAGTCCAGACACGGAGTAGTTTCCATGCTTGATCTCCCTGTGGCTGGGACAAAGAACAGCTTCTGGGAGTCTCTGGACAGCTGATCCTTGTGTAGCTATTATTGGCCAACAGTGGCCTGGCCCAGAGTTCCGTTTTACTGGAGGGAAGCCTCAGCTCCCAGGCTGAGCAGCTGCCCCAGTGCTGGTGTCAGAGGAGGTGAGGAGACCCTGCTCTAAGGCAGGCTGAGCCCAAGAAAGGGAGAGGGGCTGCCCTGGTGTTAGGTTGTCCTTTCTACTTTCCAATGTGACCCATAAGACATCAGTTTCTCTGTATCTCTGAGACAGCCTTGCAATCATCAGTCCAAAAGTCTGTTGTCTCCTACTCATAGGTGGAGGAATCCTGGCCATGGCAGGTCACGGGAGGGCAGGGACTTGTGTCCTCCTCATTCCTTCTCATCTCAGAGCTCAGTCCTGGGCAGCCCATCTTGGGCCCCAGTGATGTTCCAATGCCTGCATTCCTGTTCTGAAATCTAGCACAAGTGTGGCAAGGCTTTCTGCTCTTTTTCTGTAGTCTCTGAGTTCCCACGCTTACCCAGGGGCCTGCGTGGGTTCTAATCCAGGGTCAGGGGAGAAGAGTGTGTGCTCCTCAAACAGTGAGGTTTTCTCTTCTCTGCTCCTGCGGTTCTGCTTTTGTCTTCTGAAGTAGGCACGGAATGATTACAATAATAAATTTTGTATATGTTTTGCCACAATAATGTCTGAAGTTCAATAAAAGGGATGGAAAGTGAAGGAGAAGCATATGTAGACCCAGGAAAGACAAATGACATTGTCACATTTCAACAGGAAAGTGGAAATTTCCTAGGCCTCTAAATGCGTAGGGGAAGGATGAGACACTGCCACGGCATCGGCAGTGCGTGTCTGTGCTGCTAAGGCTCTGTCTTCCATGGCTTTCCTGATGGTCTCACTGACCTTTCTTCATCACCAAGGAGGATGTTCTGGCAGGAGTTCCGTTTTTGCAGTTAACCCCCCTTGTCTACATGTGCCAGCCCCGTGTTTTTAGCACCCGAGTCTCCCTGACGGGTTCCTTCAGTGCACCCAACATGCTGACAATGACTCCGTGTTTCCTAGAGCGTGACGAAGACTTGTTGTGTGAGCATCCGCTCAAGATACTATCTGAGATGTTACGAGGCTTTTTTAAGGTAAAGTCTGTTTTGTTTATCTGAGGTGGGAATTTTGTTTCTCTTGGTTTCCATATAAATTGAAGTAAGATATGATAATCTTTCCACGTACAGTATGGATGACTTACAGAAATTCTTTATGGGCAGCTGAAGATGAGACTTTATTACCCAGAAGAATGAATTCAAGATGACATTTGTAGGTGACAGGTTCACCTAAAACCTCTATGGCAGTAAGCATTTTCCATGGAAGTTCGTTCTTCTTGAAAAGAATGGTGAACATGCAGTGAAAATAAACTTGAAAATCGGGCACAAAAATCTTGTGCCTTTGCACATGTCCTCTAGGCTTTATTTGGGGCCCTTGTGTTGACTGTTTTCACTATTTCCATTGGGTTTTCTAATGTCAACAAGTGCAGTAGAGACCTGTGCACACAGGACACGGTGTGGTCTGACTCTTGTAATGTTTTTCTTTTCTCTAATTGCAGAAGAGCTTTGACGTAGAGACAGAAGGTATGTAATCTGGGATAGCTTTTTTAAAAATTGTTTTTATTTTACTTGAAAGTCTGGGATGCGTGTGTAGAATGGCACGTTTGTTTCATAGGTATAAATGTGGTGGTTTGCTGCACCTATCAACACGTCATCTAGGTTTACTGCTCAGCATGCATTACATATTTATACTAATGCTCTCCCTCGCCTTGCCCCCCACGCTCCAGGAATTGCTTTTTTGCTAAGGAAATACCTTATTTTTTCAGAACAATGGCACTTTTTACCATGCATTTGGTGGAGAATTTCTCTGGAGCTTCCTAACAGAAATGAGGTTTTAGGCAGTTTGGTATAAAAAACAGTAAGACTTCGGTACAGAATTGTGACCATCTTTCTGTAGTCTCCGCAGGAAGTGGTGTCCCGTACATGAAAGAGGGTGGTGTGCATCAGGTTTGGGAGGTGTGGAGGAGAGAGTCTGTGGGTGGTGATTGTGTCTTTCAGAGTCTTTGTGCATGTTCCTAGCACAACACAAGGATTAATGTTTGTTTGTTTTTTTAACTAATCCATCACCCGGCACACTTTACGTAAATCAGCCCATTCATTCTCCACCACAGTTGTCTGAAGTTAAGTTTAATATCCCCAGTCATCAGATACTGGTTGGGCAGGGATGAATTTCTCAACATCTGGCTTTCTCAGTAGAGGAGGCAAATGGGAAATCAGCAGCGGGTGGAAGGTTGATTCTATGGGCTGCTGTCCAGTATGGATCTCACAGCCCTGGTATAACTCATCAGTCTGGCAGACTTTGAGCACCTGGGTGTGCATGTGGACGTTTGATGGCGTATAGAATTCTAAGCACTGTCTGTCCTCACAGGATGGTCTCAGTGGTTGCATAACCCGGGATTAGAGTTGGGATGTTTTACAGTGGACTTTGGTGTGGTCAGAAATGTGAAACACACACGGCGAGGTCACAGGCTTTTCGTTTGGTGGTTGTGTTATTCCTCAGATCCTATTTAAAAGCAGAGAACAGGCTGGGTGTGGTGGCTCACGCCTGTAATCCCAGCACTTTGGGAGGCCAAGGCGGGTGAATCACTTGAGGTCAGGGGTTTGAGACCAGCCTGGCTAACACTGTCTCTACTAAAAACACAAAAATTAACTGAGTGTGGTGGCAGTTGCCAGTAATCCCAGCTACCCAGGAGGCTGAGGCAGGAGAATCACTTGTACCTGGGAGATGGGGGTTGCGGTGAGCCTAGATCATGCCACTGCACTCTAGCCTGGGCAACAGAGTGAAATTTTGTCTCAAGAAGAAAAAACGGAGGACATTCCGGGACACAGTCTATTCTATTTAATAACACGATTGCCACAAGTGTCACATATGCCCTAACTCAGCCCACACAACCAAGACTCAGTGCAGAATAGGCACTCAAGGAAGAACTAGGGTGTTATTCTGACGTCCATCTCCCCCGGTGGAATTTCCTGCATAGCTAGTTTGGAGAGTGTTAGCGTCCCCACCTCCTGCCCCCCATGATGGGTTGTCCTGGTGTTGGAGCCAACGTGAGCATGAGCAGCAACTGATTTCACAGACACATACATTGTGTTGAAAAGGAAGAGCGGAAGGGCAAATATGCTAAGTGCGTGCCATCTTTCAATGATAGGATAGTTGAATATTTTAAAATCCTGGTTTAATTCTCTTTGAATCAAAGGTTCAGAGAAGTCATAACTTTTTTGACTAGAATTAAATTTTTTTTGAAGAAAGGTGGCTTTTTATGCAGCACAAAATGTTTCGGGTTGGAGAATGATGATCAGCAGCACCTGTGGATGCTGTGGGGGAAATGACCTCAGAAGGGATGATGAAGGGAGGGCAAGTTAGCTCAGGTCAGATTAGGAAGGAGGAACCTGACACGCTGTAGGGAGGGTCGCCTGCCCCGTGTCCTGTGCCCTCTTTGAGATCAGCTGTGTCTCATTGCTGAACTTGCCTTAGCTAGAGGACCAAGGCTCTGTTTCCCATGGCTTTCCTCATGGTCTCATTTGCCTGCCTTCACCACCAAGGAGGATGGGCCTACAGCTCCGTCTGTGGTAACCCACCTTCTTCACACATGCCAGCCTCATGTCCACACCACCCAATACAACCCGAGGAATTTTCTCAGCAGAATCCATGTGGTGACACTTACCCTATGTCTCCTAGATCCTCAAGAGGACCTCGCAGCAGAACATCCACGTGAGGCACCCGTTGAGAGGGTCCTCTCTGTTATCAACGTAAGTTCTTCTTTCTTTATCTGAAAGGGGAAATTCATTTTCCTAGGTTTCTTTCAATTTCACTTGCATAAAGATAGGAAAACTTTACTACCATGTACATTATAGATGCCTTAGAGAATTTCTTGGTGGGAAAATGTAAAATGAGAATTCTTTACCAACTAATAACTAATTCAAGATGGCATTCTTGGATGACAGCTTCAGTTACAAACTATGTCAGCAAGCATTTTCATCAGGAGGAAAACCTTCTTGAAAATACTGAATTTACCACCAAAATTAACTTTAAAATCTTGCACAAAAACCTGGTGACTTTGTACAAGTGTTTTCTGGGCTTTATTTTTGTGGCCGTTGCCTCCACCAGAATTTCCCATCTGGCTTTCTAATAGCACTACGTTAAGAAAAGACCTGTGTACAAGGACAGCACGATCTTACCCTCACAGTGTTTTCCTTTCTCTAAACTCAGGCGGAGGCATTCACAGAGACAAATGGTACGTATTCTGGGATCACCTATTTGGTAAGGAAAAATCTTAATGTTAAGAAAGGTGACACATTCTTGCCTGGTTTTTCGGGAGAACCATTCTCGTTGGAGCTTTGTACTGGAAATGAGGTTAGGGCAGAAATTACTGAGTGTACTGAAGAGGGGTGATCATCCTACGTGGTGCCTGTTAGCTGCAGTGTCGTTTTTATGACATCGAATGAGGTGCATCAGGGTGGGAGGTGTAAGGAGTCTGTGTAGAATGATTATGAGTTTCTTTGGGAGGATGTGTACATTTCTCCAGAAAGCATGTTTCCATGTGCAGAACTCTACACAAAAATGAGTGTGGTAAGTAAAAATCCCATTACCACTGCACACCGTGCGTAAATCAGCCCATTGGTCCTCCACCACGGCTGTAGCTGAAGGGCAGTTGGAGATCCCCAGTACTCAGGTGGAGATAGTGCAGAGATGAATTTGCCAAGCTCTTTGTCTCCTCAGTGGAGGAGGCAGAGGTGCACTCAGGAGTGGGTGGAAGGTGATGCCATGGGCTACTACTCGGCAGTAATCACGTGGTTCTGGTATAATTTGTCATTATGGCAGAGAGCTTGAGCACCTAGGTGTGCAGATGAAATCTGGATAGCCTTCAGAAATCCCAAATACTGTCTCTCACATAGGATTGTCTCAATGGTCACATAACTCAGTGTAGGGATAAGTACATTTTACAGTGGACTTTGGTGTGGTCACAAATGGGAAACAGACATTGAGAGGTCAGGCTTTTGGCTGCAGTGCTGTGTTAATTTTCTCATCTCCTGGTGAAAAGCAGAAAATGATCAGACATATTATATTGTATTTAATGAGATAATCACCACAATCCTTACATGTGCTGCAGTTCAGCACGCACACCCAAGACACCGCACCAAATAAGAACGGAAGGAACAACTTGAGTGTTACCCTGGTACTCATCTTCTCGCTGGAATCTTCTACAGAGCTGGGTTAGAGAGGGTCAGCGCCCCCACCTGCTGCCCCCCAGGGTGGGCTGTCCTAGGGCTGGAGCCAGTGTGAGCATGAGCAGCAGCAGGCCCCACGGCACACACACACTGTGTTAAAAGGAAAGGCCGAAGGACAAACATCACATGCCAAGTAGGAGTCGTCTGTAAATGGTACGATAATTGAGTATTTTCAAATCTCGGTTTGGTCTTCTTTAAAACAAAAGGTTAGTGAATATAGAGAATATTTTAGCTAGAATTGAGTCTCCTCTTTGAAGAAAGGTTGCTTTTTATCTAGTACAAAATGTTCTGTCCGGCCACGGTGTCTGACACCTGTAGTCCCAGCATGGTGGGAGGCCGAGACGGGTGGGTCACCTGAGGTCGGGAGTTCGAAACCAGAGTGACCAACATGGAGAAAACCCGTCTCTACTAAAAATACAAAATTAGCCTGGCGTGGTGATGCATGTCTGTAATCCCAGCGACTCAGAAGGCTGAGGCTGGAGAATCGCTTGAACCTGGGAGGCTGAGGTTGTGGTGAGTTGAGATCGTGCCATTATACTTCAGCCTGCGCAATAAGAGTAAAACTCCATCTGAAAAAAAGGAAAAGGTTCTAGGAGGGACAAAACACACACTGCAGGACATGTGGATCCTGGGGAGGAAATGACCTCGAGGGGATCGAGAAGGCAGGACAAGTTAGCTCAGGTCAGATTAGGAAGGAGGAGCCCTGGATGCTGCAGGGAAACACTGTGTGGTGGGCCCTGTTTGAGATGGGTTAGTTCATGTGCAAGAGGTTGCCTTAGCTAGAGGACCAAGGCCCTGTCTTCTGTGGCCTTCCTGATGCCTTCCTTCACCACTTGCCTTCCCTCACCACCATGGAGGATGGACCGGCAGAGGCTGAGCCTGTGCTGTGAACACACCTTTCCACACACGCCAGCCCCGGGTCCACAACTCCAAGACCACCTGAGGGATTCAGTCAGTGGAGCTCATGTGCTTATAGTGACTCTGTTTCCCAGGTAACCTGGAAGATCTGGAGGAGGATGTGCCAGAGCAGACATCCTCGGAGGAAGCCTCAGGGGTTCACATGGTAAAGTCTTCTTTTATCCTCTGAAATGGAAATTTTATTTCTCTCGATTTCTCTCTTGTTTCAATGGAACTAAGATGTATACATCTTACCATGTACATTATAGGTGACTTACAGAATTTCTTGGTGGGCAAATGTCAGAGTTCATTATCAACTAAAACATGGTTTCAGATGGCATCCGCATTTACACACTGTGTGTCAGCAGGCATTTTCCTCAAGAGAAATGCCTTCTTCTTGAGAAGTATTTGGAATTGTCAAACAAAAACATTGGAAAATCTTGTAGAAAAATCTTGTGCCTTTCCACGAATGTCTTCTAGATATCGGGGCCATTTTCCCAACCACTGTTTACTATGTGTCTTTTTAATGTCAGCAAGTGAAGACCTGTGCACCCAGGAGACAGCCTGGTCTGACCTCACAGTGTTTTCTTTTTCTCTAGATGCGAGTGGACCCAGCCACACTGGCGAAGAGTACGTATTCGGGGGTCGTCTCTTTGTTGAGGTTTGAAACCTCAGTGTTGCGAAGGTGGCTCTGTTTCACCTGCATTTGCTCAAGGGCCTCTCTTGTTTGAGCTTCCTGTAGAAATGAGATTTGGGAAGTTCGGTTTAAAAAATACGAAGAGTCAGGCTGGGCGCAATGGCTTATGCGTGTAGTCCCAGCACTTTGAGAGGCCGAGACGGGTGAATCATCTGATGTCGGGAGTTTGAGACCAGCCTCACTAACATTGAGAAACCCTGTCTCTGCTAAAAATTTAAAATTAGCCGGGCGTGGTGGTGCATGCCCCTAATCCCAGCTACTCAGGAGTCTGAGGCAGGAGAATCAATGGAGCCCAAGAGGTGGAGGTTGCAATGAGCCAAGATTGTGACATTGAAATCCATCCTGGCAACAAGAGTGAAACTCTGTGTCAAAAAACACAAAAACAAAAAACTAAGAGTCCAGTAAACGACTCTAACCATGGCACTGTCATCCCAGGAAGCACCAGTGTCATATAAGGTGCGGCGCTACATCAGGGTTTGCAGGGACAGAGGAGCGAGTCTATATGGAATGATTGTGGATGTGTGGGAGCGTGTGTGCATTTCCCCAGAAAACATACTCCCATGTTCACAGCACAACACAAGCATCAGTGTTCAAGGAAAATTCCATCACCACTGCACAGTTTACATAAATCAACCCATTCATCATCCACCACAGCTGTCCCTGAAGATAAATTTACCATCCCCCGTCCTCAGATGGGCATGGTGCAGAGACGAATTTCCCAAGCTCTTGTTCTTTTAAATGGAAGAGGCACATGTGACCTTGGGAATGAGTGGAAGGTTAATGCCATGGGCTACTACCCGGAATTTGTCACAAAGCCCTGGTATAATTTCTTGCTGGGCCAGGTTGTTCCAGCACTTCTGTGTGCGTGTGGGAGAATGAAAACCTATTTGGATCCCAAACACTGTCATGACTGGGTGGTGTCAGTGGTCAGCTCACCCAGGGTTGGTTTGAGCAGGTACATTGTACAGTGGGCTTCAGTATGATCATTAACATAAAACAGAGTCCACAGGCTTTTGGTCTACAGCGGTGAGGTCGTTCCTCAGCTCCTGTTGGAAAGCAGACAGTGATGAGTGGCATATTCTATTGTATTTAATGAAATTATCACTGCACATCTTAGAAATTCAGTAGAACCCAATCCCAAGACACGGCATCCCATAAAATCTCAAGGATCAACCTGGGTGTTAGCCTGGCACCCATTTTCCCTGCTGGAATCTCCTGCATAGCTGGGCTGGAGAGGGTCAGTGCCTCGCCCCCGTCCCCCTCGCTGCTCCCATGACAGGCTGTCCCGGTGCTGGAGTCAGTGTGAGCATGAGCAGCAGTGAACCCCACGGGGCACACACTTTGCGTTAAAAAGGAAGAGTGGAAGGACAAATCTCACAGGCTAGGTAGGGGTCATCTTTAAATGGTAGGATAATTGGGTATTTTCAAATCTTGGTTTAATTGCCTCATCACAAACAGTTAATGAAATCTTTTGGCTAGATTTAAATCTTTTTCAAGAAAGGTTGCTTCTTATTCAGTACAAAACCTGGAAGTGGTGATATACAGAGCAGCAGCACATGTGCGTTCTGAGGAGGAAATGACTTTGGCAGGGATCAATAAGAGGGCACTTGAGCTCAGGTCAGATTAGGAAGGAGGAGCCCTAAGAGGCTGCCAGGGACACACAGCCTGCACTATGTGGTGTGCGCTGTTTGAGATTGGCTATTTCACGTTTACGAGGTGGCCTGGAGCTAGAAAGCCAAAGGCCCTGATTCCCTCTCTTCCCTGCCTCTATCCTGTTCTGCTGTCCTCCTCCCCCACCCACCTCAAGCAATGTTACTGAATTGTTCGTGAGCAACACCACCAAGGTGCTGACGGTCACTCTGTGTCCTCCTAGTTCCGCCGGGACATCTGCAGGCGTGGTCCAGTGACAGCGAAGACGAGGAGGACCCAGAGGATGTGGAGGTCAGGCCGCCTGGATTTGTCTGAGAAAAACTGCTGCTTTCTTAGCTTTATTTTATTTGGATGAAATTAAGATACGAGAATGTGACAACATATATCTTAGATTAGTTACCCAATGTCCTTGGGAGGAGCTTTAAGTGAGAGTCTGTTCCCCACTGAGGGTTGACTTAATACAGAGGGAGAAAGTGACAGCATCCACCACACATTGTGGGGCAGTGAGCTTGTGCCTTTACCAACTTTGTTCTCTTTCGAACAAAATCACTTACTGGCCAACCAACATGGACTTGAGAGGAAACGTCCTCTGAGAAAAATGTGTCTTTACTGTGATTCGATTTGCTCTGTTCTTTTGGGTTCCTTTGAACACTGGTTTCCATCTTGTTTTCTAATGTCACTAAGTGAAGAAAAGTCCTGTGCACACAGGACACAGCAGGGTCTGATGCTCATAGCAATTTATTTTCTGTCTTTACAGAGATCCTCAGGAGTTACAGAAAAGGGTACGTATTGCAGAAGCCCTCCCATCCTGATGAGTCACCCAGATGACGAGGAATGTGCCACGGTCTCGCTGGCCTTCCTGTGGACAGGCAGCCTGAGTGGAGCTTCCTCTCATGGATGAGGACCTAGGCTGTGATGGGAGGGAGGGATGGTTGTTGTAGATAGAGCATGATGGTCACATTCTGCAGTCCCTGGGAGCAACTGCATTCTCTGAGCATGGGGTGAGCTTGTGCGCATTGATTTGCTGCGTGTCTTTTTGAATTCACGTGGTGAGTGTCCAAAATACATAATGTCAAGGTCACGTAGAGGCCCAGCCTCTATCCCTCAGCCTAGTCTGGTTTCCGTGTTCTGTGCTCAGGAAACACAGCATCATGAAAAGGTAACCAAAGGGCTTGCCCTAGGGTGTGAGTGGCAGGACGAGCACTTGCCTTCCTAGGAGGATGGAGGGTGACTCATGTATTACGAGGTGGGGAGAGACAAATGTGACTGTGGGACAGCAGAGGCTCCAGGACGTCCCCATTGAACCCACCGTGGACAAAGGTTGGTTGGCTGCCTGTTTCTGAAGGCTTTTGCAAAACAAGTGAATGCATTTGATTTCGGTCAATAGGAATAGAACCTGAACCAAGTACAGCCTGCGTTTTTTCTTGGGAGTATGCATTTGGTGGAAACTTATGTGTATATATTGAATTTAATTGCTGTGTAGGTGTCAATACTTACCCCACATTTTAAAACAATCAGGCTGGTGTGATTTTAAAATGTCCCTTGCTAACCTCAGAAACTTATCTCTTCATAACCGAATTCTCCTAGTCATGTTTAATCTCTAGAATACAGTTTCTGTGTGGTACTCGGGGGCTTCCTGCTGAGTGATTAAAGGTAGAAATCCGTGTTACCAACATTGAGGCCCTAGGAATTCACAGGCAGCTGCCCACTGGGCTCTATGAGGGAGAGAGCAGGCTACAGCCTTGGCCTGGGCCTGCAGAGGAACATGATTTGGAGGAGCAGAAGGCAGGCATGAGGGCAGCAAAGCCATGGGGGACGCCGAGGTGCAACATCAGGAGAGTCAGTTCCACATCATCACCTGGGCGTGGGCGGAATGTTCACGCCTCGTCTGAAGGAGGCGTTGAGCTCCAACTTCATGACTGGCCTGAACATTGGCCGTCTTCCTAAGAGCCTGGTCATAGGAGCTCCTTCCTTGTTTCTGGTCTTCTCCATCTTCCTGTGTGTTGATGGCAATGGCACCACCAGAGATTAGTGAGAGACAGAGAACAGGAGTGAGTTCCTGAAATATTCAGCTTAGCCCAGAGAGAACATGATCAGCAGGGACGGATTGAGGGTCAGTCCAGACACGGAGTAGTTTCCATGCTTGATCTCCCTGTGGCTGGGACAAAGAACAGCTTCTGGGAGTCTCTGGACAGCTGATCCTTGTGTAGCTATTATTGGCCAACAGTGGCCTGGCCCAGAGTTCCGTTTTACTGGAGGGAAGCCTCAGCTCCCAGGCTGAGCAGCTGCCCCAGTGCTGGTGTCAGAGGAGGTGAGGAGACCCTGCTCTAAGGCAGGCTGAGCCCAAGAAAGGGAGAGGGGCTGCCCTGGTGTTAGGTTGTCCTTTCTACTTTCCAATGTGACCCATAAGACATCAGTTTCTCTGTATCTCTGAGACAGCCTTGCAATCATCAGTCCAAAAGTCTGTTGTCTCCTACTCATAGGTGGAGGAATCCTGGCCATGGCAGGTCACGGGAGGGCAGGGACTTGTGTCCTCCTCATTCCTTCTCATCTCAGAGCTCAGTCCTGGGCAGCCCATCTTGGGCCCCAGTGATGTTCCAATGCCTGCATTCCTGTTCTGAAATCTAGCACAAGTGTGGCAAGGCTTTCTGCTCTTTTTCTGTAGTCTCTGAGTTCCCACGCTTACCCAGGGGCCTGCGTGGGTTCTAATCCAGGGTCAGGGGAGAAGAGTGTGTGCTCCTCAAACAGTGAGGTTTTCTCTTCTCTGCTCCTGCGGTTCTGCTTTTGTCTTCTGAAGTAGGCACGGAATGATTACAATAATAAATTTTGTATATGTTTTGCCACAATAATGTCTGAAGTTCAATAAAAGGGATGGAAAGTGAAGGAGAAGCATATGTAGACCCAGGAAAGACAAATGACATTGTCACATTTCAACAGGAAAGTGGAAATTTCCTAGGCCTCTAAATGCGTAGGGGAAGGATGAGACACTGCCACGGCATCGGCAGTGCGTGTCTGTGCTGCTAAGGCTCTGTCTTCCATGGCTTTCCTGATGGTCTCACTGACCTTTCTTCATCACCAAGGAGGATGTTCTGGCAGGAGTTCCGTTTTTGCAGTTAACCCCCCTTGTCTACATGTGCCAGCCCCGTGTTTTTAGCACCCGAGTCTCCCTGACGGGTTCCTTCAGTGCACCCAACATGCTGACAATGACTCCGTGTTTCCTAGAGCGTGACGAAGACTTGTTGTGTGAGCATCCGCTCAAGATACTATCTGAGATGTTACGAGGCTTTTTTAAGGTAAAGTCTGTTTTGTTTATCTGAGGTGGGAATTTTGTTTCTCTTGGTTTCCATATAAATTGAAGTAAGATATGATAATCTTTCCACGTACAGTATGGATGACTTACAGAAATTCTTTATGGGCAGCTGAAGATGAGACTTTATTACCCAGAAGAATGAATTCAAGATGACATTTGTAGGTGACAGGTTCACCTAAAACCTCTATGGCAGTAAGCATTTTCCATGGAAGTTCGTTCTTCTTGAAAAGAATGGTGAACATGCAGTGAAAATAAACTTGAAAATCGGGCACAAAAATCTTGTGCCTTTGCACATGTCCTCTAGGCTTTATTTGGGGCCCTTGTGTTGACTGTTTTCACTATTTCCATTGGGTTTTCTAATGTCAACAAGTGCAGTAGAGACCTGTGCACACAGGACACGGTGTGGTCTGACTCTTGTAATGTTTTTCTTTTCTCTAATTGCAGAAGAGCTTTGACGTAGAGACAGAAGGTATGTAATCTGGGATAGCTTTTTTAAAAATTGTTTTTATTTTACTTGAAAGTCTGGGATGCGTGTGTAGAATGGCACGTTTGTTTCATAGGTATAAATGTGGTGGTTTGCTGCACCTATCAACACGTCATCTAGGTTTACTGCTCAGCATGCATTACATATTTATACTAATGCTCTCCCTCGCCTTGCCCCCCACGCTCCAGGAATTGCTTTTTTGCTAAGGAAATACCTTATTTTTTCAGAACAATGGCACTTTTTACCATGCATTTGGTGGAGAATTTCTCTGGAGCTTCCTAACAGAAATGAGGTTTTAGGCAGTTTGGTATAAAAAACAGTAAGACTTCGGTACAGAATTGTGACCATCTTTCTGTAGTCTCCGCAGGAAGTGGTGTCCCGTACATGAAAGAGGGTGGTGTGCATCAGGTTTGGGAGGTGTGGAGGAGAGAGTCTGTGGGTGGTGATTGTGTCTTTCAGAGTCTTTGTGCATGTTCCTAGCACAACACAAGGATTAATGTTTGTTTGTTTTTTTAACTAATCCATCACCCGGCACACTTTACGTAAATCAGCCCATTCATTCTCCACCACAGTTGTCTGAAGTTAAGTTTAATATCCCCAGTCATCAGATACTGGTTGGGCAGGGATGAATTTCTCAACATCTGGCTTTCTCAGTAGAGGAGGCAAATGGGAAATCAGCAGCGGGTGGAAGGTTGATTCTATGGGCTGCTGTCCAGTATGGATCTCACAGCCCTGGTATAACTCATCAGTCTGGCAGACTTTGAGCACCTGGGTGTGCATGTGGACGTTTGATGGCGTATAGAATTCTAAGCACTGTCTGTCCTCACAGGATGGTCTCAGTGGTTGCATAACCCGGGATTAGAGTTGGGATGTTTTACAGTGGACTTTGGTGTGGTCAGAAATGTGAAACACACACGGCGAGGTCACAGGCTTTTCGTTTGGTGGTTGTGTTATTCCTCAGATCCTATTTAAAAGCAGAGAACAGGCTGGGTGTGGTGGCTCACGCCTGTAATCCCAGCACTTTGGGAGGCCAAGGCGGGTGAATCACTTGAGGTCAGGGGTTTGAGACCAGCCTGGCTAACACTGTCTCTACTAAAAACACAAAAATTAACTGAGTGTGGTGGCAGTTGCCAGTAATCCCAGCTACCCAGGAGGCTGAGGCAGGAGAATCACTTGTACCTGGGAGATGGGGGTTGCGGTGAGCCTAGATCATGCCACTGCACTCTAGCCTGGGCAACAGAGTGAAATTTTGTCTCAAGAAGAAAAAACGGAGGACATTCCGGGACACAGTCTATTCTATTTAATAACACGATTGCCACAAGTGTCACATATGCCCTAACTCAGCCCACACAACCAAGACTCAGTGCAGAATAGGCACTCAAGGAAGAACTAGGGTGTTATTCTGACGTCCATCTCCCCCGGTGGAATTTCCTGCATAGCTAGTTTGGAGAGTGTTAGCGTCCCCACCTCCTGCCCCCCATGATGGGTTGTCCTGGTGTTGGAGCCAACGTGAGCATGAGCAGCAACTGATTTCACAGACACATACATTGTGTTGAAAAGGAAGAGCGGAAGGGCAAATATGCTAAGTGCGTGCCATCTTTCAATGATAGGATAGTTGAATATTTTAAAATCCTGGTTTAATTCTCTTTGAATCAAAGGTTCAGAGAAGTCATAACTTTTTTGACTAGAATTAAATTTTTTTTGAAGAAAGGTGGCTTTTTATGCAGCACAAAATGTTTCGGGTTGGAGAATGATGATCAGCAGCACCTGTGGATGCTGTGGGGGAAATGACCTCAGAAGGGATGATGAAGGGAGGGCAAGTTAGCTCAGGTCAGATTAGGAAGGAGGAACCTGACACGCTGTAGGGAGGGTCGCCTGCCCCGTGTCCTGTGCCCTCTTTGAGATCAGCTGTGTCTCATTGCTGAACTTGCCTTAGCTAGAGGACCAAGGCTCTGTTTCCCATGGCTTTCCTCATGGTCTCATTTGCCTGCCTTCACCACCAAGGAGGATGGGCCTACAGCTCCGTCTGTGGTAACCCACCTTCTTCACACATGCCAGCCTCATGTCCACACCACCCAATACAACCCGAGGAATTTTCTCAGCAGAATCCATGTGGTGACACTTACCCTATGTCTCCTAGATCCTCAAGAGGACCTCGCAGCAGAACATCCACGTGAGGCACCCGTTGAGAGGGTCCTCTCTGTTATCAACGTAAGTTCTTCTTTCTTTATCTGAAAGGGGAAATTCATTTTCCTAGGTTTCTTTCAATTTCACTTGCATAAAGATAGGAAAACTTTACTACCATGTACATTATAGATGCCTTAGAGAATTTCTTGGTGGGAAAATGTAAAATGAGAATTCTTTACCAACTAATAACTAATTCAAGATGGCATTCTTGGATGACAGCTTCAGTTACAAACTATGTCAGCAAGCATTTTCATCAGGAGGAAAACCTTCTTGAAAATACTGAATTTACCACCAAAATTAACTTTAAAATCTTGCACAAAAACCTGGTGACTTTGTACAAGTGTTTTCTGGGCTTTATTTTTGTGGCCGTTGCCTCCACCAGAATTTCCCATCTGGCTTTCTAATAGCACTACGTTAAGAAAAGACCTGTGTACAAGGACAGCACGATCTTACCCTCACAGTGTTTTCCTTTCTCTAAACTCAGGCGGAGGCATTCACAGAGACAAATGGTACGTATTCTGGGATCACCTATTTGGTAAGGAAAAATCTTAATGTTAAGAAAGGTGACACATTCTTGCCTGGTTTTTCGGGAGAACCATTCTCGTTGGAGCTTTGTACTGGAAATGAGGTTAGGGCAGAAATTACTGAGTGTACTGAAGAGGGGTGATCATCCTACGTGGTGCCTGTTAGCTGCAGTGTCGTTTTTATGACATCGAATGAGGTGCATCAGGGTGGGAGGTGTAAGGAGTCTGTGTAGAATGATTATGAGTTTCTTTGGGAGGATGTGTACATTTCTCCAGAAAGCATGTTTCCATGTGCAGAACTCTACACAAAAATGAGTGTGGTAAGTAAAAATCCCATTACCACTGCACACCGTGCGTAAATCAGCCCATTGGTCCTCCACCACGGCTGTAGCTGAAGGGCAGTTGGAGATCCCCAGTACTCAGGTGGAGATAGTGCAGAGATGAATTTGCCAAGCTCTTTGTCTCCTCAGTGGAGGAGGCAGAGGTGCACTCAGGAGTGGGTGGAAGGTGATGCCATGGGCTACTACTCGGCAGTAATCACGTGGTTCTGGTATAATTTGTCATTATGGCAGAGAGCTTGAGCACCTAGGTGTGCAGATGAAATCTGGATAGCCTTCAGAAATCCCAAATACTGTCTCTCACATAGGATTGTCTCAATGGTCACATAACTCAGTGTAGGGATAAGTACATTTTACAGTGGACTTTGGTGTGGTCACAAATGGGAAACAGACATTGAGAGGTCAGGCTTTTGGCTGCAGTGCTGTGTTAATTTTCTCATCTCCTGGTGAAAAGCAGAAAATGATCAGACATATTATATTGTATTTAATGAGATAATCACCACAATCCTTACATGTGCTGCAGTTCAGCACGCACACCCAAGACACCGCACCAAATAAGAACGGAAGGAACAACTTGAGTGTTACCCTGGTACTCATCTTCTCGCTGGAATCTTCTACAGAGCTGGGTTAGAGAGGGTCAGCGCCCCCACCTGCTGCCCCCCAGGGTGGGCTGTCCTAGGGCTGGAGCCAGTGTGAGCATGAGCAGCAGCAGGCCCCACGGCACACACACACTGTGTTAAAAGGAAAGGCCGAAGGACAAACATCACATGCCAAGTAGGAGTCGTCTGTAAATGGTACGATAATTGAGTATTTTCAAATCTCGGTTTGGTCTTCTTTAAAACAAAAGGTTAGTGAATATAGAGAATATTTTAGCTAGAATTGAGTCTCCTCTTTGAAGAAAGGTTGCTTTTTATCTAGTACAAAATGTTCTGTCCGGCCACGGTGTCTGACACCTGTAGTCCCAGCATGGTGGGAGGCCGAGACGGGTGGGTCACCTGAGGTCGGGAGTTCGAAACCAGAGTGACCAACATGGAGAAAACCCGTCTCTACTAAAAATACAAAATTAGCCTGGCGTGGTGATGCATGTCTGTAATCCCAGCGACTCAGAAGGCTGAGGCTGGAGAATCGCTTGAACCTGGGAGGCTGAGGTTGTGGTGAGTTGAGATCGTGCCATTATACTTCAGCCTGCGCAATAAGAGTAAAACTCCATCTGAAAAAAAGGAAAAGGTTCTAGGAGGGACAAAACACACACTGCAGGACATGTGGATCCTGGGGAGGAAATGACCTCGAGGGGATCGAGAAGGCAGGACAAGTTAGCTCAGGTCAGATTAGGAAGGAGGAGCCCTGGATGCTGCAGGGAAACACTGTGTGGTGGGCCCTGTTTGAGATGGGTTAGTTCATGTGCAAGAGGTTGCCTTAGCTAGAGGACCAAGGCCCTGTCTTCTGTGGCCTTCCTGATGCCTTCCTTCACCACTTGCCTTCCCTCACCACCATGGAGGATGGACCGGCAGAGGCTGAGCCTGTGCTGTGAACACACCTTTCCACACACGCCAGCCCCGGGTCCACAACTCCAAGACCACCTGAGGGATTCAGTCAGTGGAGCTCATGTGCTTATAGTGACTCTGTTTCCCAGGTAACCTGGAAGATCTGGAGGAGGATGTGCCAGAGCAGACATCCTCGGAGGAAGCCTCAGGGGTTCACATGGTAAAGTCTTCTTTTATCCTCTGAAATGGAAATTTTATTTCTCTCGATTTCTCTCTTGTTTCAATGGAACTAAGATGTATACATCTTACCATGTACATTATAGGTGACTTACAGAATTTCTTGGTGGGCAAATGTCAGAGTTCATTATCAACTAAAACATGGTTTCAGATGGCATCCGCATTTACACACTGTGTGTCAGCAGGCATTTTCCTCAAGAGAAATGCCTTCTTCTTGAGAAGTATTTGGAATTGTCAAACAAAAACATTGGAAAATCTTGTAGAAAAATCTTGTGCCTTTCCACGAATGTCTTCTAGATATCGGGGCCATTTTCCCAACCACTGTTTACTATGTGTCTTTTTAATGTCAGCAAGTGAAGACCTGTGCACCCAGGAGACAGCCTGGTCTGACCTCACAGTGTTTTCTTTTTCTCTAGATGCGAGTGGACCCAGCCACACTGGCGAAGAGTACGTATTCGGGGGTCGTCTCTTTGTTGAGGTTTGAAACCTCAGTGTTGCGAAGGTGGCTCTGTTTCACCTGCATTTGCTCAAGGGCCTCTCTTGTTTGAGCTTCCTGTAGAAATGAGATTTGGGAAGTTCGGTTTAAAAAATACGAAGAGTCAGGCTGGGCGCAATGGCTTATGCGTGTAGTCCCAGCACTTTGAGAGGCCGAGACGGGTGAATCATCTGATGTCGGGAGTTTGAGACCAGCCTCACTAACATTGAGAAACCCTGTCTCTGCTAAAAATTTAAAATTAGCCGGGCGTGGTGGTGCATGCCCCTAATCCCAGCTACTCAGGAGTCTGAGGCAGGAGAATCAATGGAGCCCAAGAGGTGGAGGTTGCAATGAGCCAAGATTGTGACATTGAAATCCATCCTGGCAACAAGAGTGAAACTCTGTGTCAAAAAACACAAAAACAAAAAACTAAGAGTCCAGTAAACGACTCTAACCATGGCACTGTCATCCCAGGAAGCACCAGTGTCATATAAGGTGCGGCGCTACATCAGGGTTTGCAGGGACAGAGGAGCGAGTCTATATGGAATGATTGTGGATGTGTGGGAGCGTGTGTGCATTTCCCCAGAAAACATACTCCCATGTTCACAGCACAACACAAGCATCAGTGTTCAAGGAAAATTCCATCACCACTGCACAGTTTACATAAATCAACCCATTCATCATCCACCACAGCTGTCCCTGAAGATAAATTTACCATCCCCCGTCCTCAGATGGGCATGGTGCAGAGACGAATTTCCCAAGCTCTTGTTCTTTTAAATGGAAGAGGCACATGTGACCTTGGGAATGAGTGGAAGGTTAATGCCATGGGCTACTACCCGGAATTTGTCACAAAGCCCTGGTATAATTTCTTGCTGGGCCAGGTTGTTCCAGCACTTCTGTGTGCGTGTGGGAGAATGAAAACCTATTTGGATCCCAAACACTGTCATGACTGGGTGGTGTCAGTGGTCAGCTCACCCAGGGTTGGTTTGAGCAGGTACATTGTACAGTGGGCTTCAGTATGATCATTAACATAAAACAGAGTCCACAGGCTTTTGGTCTACAGCGGTGAGGTCGTTCCTCAGCTCCTGTTGGAAAGCAGACAGTGATGAGTGGCATATTCTATTGTATTTAATGAAATTATCACTGCACATCTTAGAAATTCAGTAGAACCCAATCCCAAGACACGGCATCCCATAAAATCTCAAGGATCAACCTGGGTGTTAGCCTGGCACCCATTTTCCCTGCTGGAATCTCCTGCATAGCTGGGCTGGAGAGGGTCAGTGCCTCGCCCCCGTCCCCCTCGCTGCTCCCATGACAGGCTGTCCCGGTGCTGGAGTCAGTGTGAGCATGAGCAGCAGTGAACCCCACGGGGCACACACTTTGCGTTAAAAAGGAAGAGTGGAAGGACAAATCTCACAGGCTAGGTAGGGGTCATCTTTAAATGGTAGGATAATTGGGTATTTTCAAATCTTGGTTTAATTGCCTCATCACAAACAGTTAATGAAATCTTTTGGCTAGATTTAAATCTTTTTCAAGAAAGGTTGCTTCTTATTCAGTACAAAACCTGGAAGTGGTGATATACAGAGCAGCAGCACATGTGCGTTCTGAGGAGGAAATGACTTTGGCAGGGATCAATAAGAGGGCACTTGAGCTCAGGTCAGATTAGGAAGGAGGAGCCCTAAGAGGCTGCCAGGGACACACAGCCTGCACTATGTGGTGTGCGCTGTTTGAGATTGGCTATTTCACGTTTACGAGGTGGCCTGGAGCTAGAAAGCCAAAGGCCCTGATTCCCTCTCTTCCCTGCCTCTATCCTGTTCTGCTGTCCTCCTCCCCCACCCACCTCAAGCAATGTTACTGAATTGTTCGTGAGCAACACCACCAAGGTGCTGACGGTCACTCTGTGTCCTCCTAGTTCCGCCGGGACATCTGCAGGCGTGGTCCAGTGACAGCGAAGACGAGGAGGACCCAGAGGATGTGGAGGTCAGGCCGCCTGGATTTGTCTGAGAAAAACTGCTGCTTTCTTAGCTTTATTTTATTTGGATGAAATTAAGATACGAGAATGTGACAACATATATCTTAGATTAGTTACCCAATGTCCTTGGGAGGAGCTTTAAGTGAGAGTCTGTTCCCCACTGAGGGTTGACTTAATACAGAGGGAGAAAGTGACAGCATCCACCACACATTGTGGGGCAGTGAGCTTGTGCCTTTACCAACTTTGTTCTCTTTCGAACAAAATCACTTACTGGCCAACCAACATGGACTTGAGAGGAAACGTCCTCTGAGAAAAATGTGTCTTTACTGTGATTCGATTTGCTCTGTTCTTTTGGGTTCCTTTGAACACTGGTTTCCATCTTGTTTTCTAATGTCACTAAGTGAAGAAAAGTCCTGTGCACACAGGACACAGCAGGGTCTGATGCTCATAGCAATTTATTTTCTGTCTTTACAGAGATCCTCAGGAGTTACAGAAAAGGGTACGTATTGCAGAAGCCCTCCCATCCTGATGAGTCACCCAGATGACGAGGAATGTGCCACGGTCTCGCTGGCCTTCCTGTGGACAGGCAGCCTGAGTGGAGCTTCCTCTCATGGATGAGGACCTAGGCTGTGATGGGAGGGAGGGATGGTTGTTGTAGATAGAGCATGATGGTCACATTCTGCAGTCCCTGGGAGCAACTGCATTCTCTGAGCATGGGGTGAGCTTGTGCGCATTGATTTGCTGCGTGTCTTTTTGAATTCACGTGGTGAGTGTCCAAAATACATAATGTCAAGGTCACGTAGAGGCCCAGCCTCTATCCCTCAGCCTAGTCTGGTTTCCGTGTTCTGTGCTCAGGAAACACAGCATCATGAAAAGGTAACCAAAGGGCTTGCCCTAGGGTGTGAGTGGCAGGACGAGCACTTGCCTTCCTAGGAGGATGGAGGGTGACTCATGTATTACGAGGTGGGGAGAGACAAATGTGACTGTGGGACAGCAGAGGCTCCAGGATGTCCCCATTGAACCCACCGTGGAAAAAGGTTGGTTGGCTGCCTGTTTCTGAAGGCTTTTGCAAAACAAGTGAATGCATTTGGTTTCGGTCAATAGGAATAGAACCTGAACCAAGTACAGCCTGCGTTTTTTCTTGGGAGTATGCATTTGGTGGAAACTTATGTGTATATATTGAATTTAATTGCTGTGTAGGTGTCAATACTTACCCCACATTTTAAAACAATCAGGCTGGTGTGATTTTAAAATGTCCCTCGCTAACCTCAGAAACTTATCTCTTCATAACCGAATTCTCCTAGTCATGTTTAATCTCTAGAATACAGTTTCTGTGTGGTACTCGGGGGCTTCCTGCTGAGTGATTAAAGGTAGAAATCCGTGTTACCAACATTGAGGCCCTAGGAATTCACAGGCAGCTGCCCACTGGGCTCTATGAGGGAGAGAGCAGGCTACAGCCTTGGCCTGGGCCTGCAGAGGAACATGATTTGGAGGAGCAGAAGGCAGGCATGAGGGCAGCAAAGCCATGGGGGACGCCGAGGTGCAACATCAGGAGAGTCAGTTCCACATCATCACCTGGGCGTGGGCGGAATGTTCACGCCTCGTCTGAAGGAGGCGTTGAGCTCCAACTTCATGACTGGCCTGAACATTGGCCGTCTTCCTAAGAGCCTGGTCATAGGAGCTCCTTCCTTGTTTCTGGTCTTCTCCATCTTCCTGTGTGTTGATGGCAATGGCACCACCAGAGATTAGTGAGAGACAGAGAACAGGAGTGAGTTCCTGAAATATTCAGCTTAGCCCAGAGAGAACATGATCAGCAGGGACGGATTGAGGGTCAGTCCAGACACGGAGTAGTTTCCATGCTTGATCTCCCTGTGGCTGGGACAAAGAACAGCTTCTGGGAGTCTCTGGACAGCTGATCCTTGTGTAGCTATTATTGGCCAACAGTGGCCTGGCCCAGAGTTCCGTTTTACTGGAGGGAAGCCTCAGCTCCCAGGCTGAGCAGCTGCCCCAGTGCTGGTGTCAGAGGAGGTGAGGAGACCCTGCTCTAAGGCAGGCTGAGCCCAAGAAAGGGAGAGGGGCTGCCCTGGTGTTAGGTTGTCCTTTCTACTTTCCAATGTGACCCATAAGACATCAGTTTCTCTGTATCTCTGAGACAGCCTTGCAATCATCAGTCCAAAAGTCTGTTGTCTCCTACTCATAGGTGGAGGAATCCTGGCCATGGCAGGTCACGGGAGGGCAGGGACTTGTGTCCTCCTCATTCCTTCTCATCTCAGAGCTCAGTCCTGGGCAGCCCATCTTGGGCCCCAGTGATGTTCCAATGCCTGCATTCCTGTTCTGAAATCTAGCACAAGTGTGGCAAGGCTTTCTGCTCTTTTTCTGTAGTCTCTGAGTTCCCACGCTTACCCAGGGGCCTGCGTGGGTTCTAATCCAGGGTCAGGGGAGAAGAGTGTGTGCTCCTCAAACAGTGAGGTTTTCTCTTCTCTGCTCCTGCGGTTCTGCTTTTGTCTTCTGAAGTAGGCACGGAATGATTACAATAATAAATTTTGTATATGTTTTGCCACAATAATGTCTGAAGTTCAATAAAAGGGATGGAAAGTGAAGGAGAAGCATATGTAGACCCAGGAAAGACAAATGACATTGTCACATTTCAACAGGAAAGTGGAAATTTCCTAGGCCTCTAAATGCGTAGGGGAAGGATGAGACACTGCCACGGCATCGGCAGTGCGTGTCTGTGCTGCTAAGGCTCTGTCTTCCATGGCTTTCCTGATGGTCTCACTGACCTTTCTTCATCACCAAGGAGGATGTTCTGGCAGGAGTTCCGTTTTTGCAGTTAACCCCCCTTGTCTACATGTGCCAGCCCCGTGTTTTTAGCACCCGAGTCTCCCTGACGGGTTCCTTCAGTGCACCCAACATGCTGACAATGACTCCGTGTTTCCTAGAGCGTGACGAAGACTTGTTGTGTGAGCATCCGCTCAAGATACTATCTGAGATGTTACGAGGCTTTTTTAAGGTAAAGTCTGTTTTGTTTATCTGAGGTGGGAATTTTGTTTCTCTTGGTTTCCATATAAATTGAAGTAAGATATGATAATCTTTCCACGTACAGTATGGATGACTTACAGAAATTCTTTATGGGCAGCTGAAGATGAGACTTTATTACCCAGAAGAATGAATTCAAGATGACATTTGTAGGTGACAGGTTCACCTAAAACCTCTATGGCAGTAAGCATTTTCCATGGAAGTTCGTTCTTCTTGAAAAGAATGGTGAACATGCAGTGAAAATAAACTTGAAAATCGGGCACAAAAATCTTGTGCCTTTGCACATGTCCTCTAGGCTTTATTTGGGGCCCTTGTGTTGACTGTTTTCACTATTTCCATTGGGTTTTCTAATGTCAACAAGTGCAGTAGAGACCTGTGCACACAGGACACGGTGTGGTCTGACTCTTGTAATGTTTTTCTTTTCTCTAATTGCAGAAGAGCTTTGACGTAGAGACAGAAGGTATGTAATCTGGGATAGCTTTTTTAAAAATTGTTTTTATTTTACTTGAAAGTCTGGGATGCGTGTGTAGAATGGCACGTTTGTTTCATAGGTATAAATGTGGTGGTTTGCTGCACCTATCAACACGTCATCTAGGTTTACTGCTCAGCATGCATTACATATTTATACTAATGCTCTCCCTCGCCTTGCCCCCCACGCTCCAGGAATTGCTTTTTTGCTAAGGAAATACCTTATTTTTTCAGAACAATGGCACTTTTTACCATGCATTTGGTGGAGAATTTCTCTGGAGCTTCCTAACAGAAATGAGGTTTTAGGCAGTTTGGTATAAAAAACAGTAAGACTTCGGTACAGAATTGTGACCATCTTTCTGTAGTCTCCGCAGGAAGTGGTGTCCCGTACATGAAAGAGGGTGGTGTGCATCAGGTTTGGGAGGTGTGGAGGAGAGAGTCTGTGGGTGGTGATTGTGTCTTTCAGAGTCTTTGTGCATGTTCCTAGCACAACACAAGGATTAATGTTTGTTTGTTTTTTTAACTAATCCATCACCCGGCACACTTTACGTAAATCAGCCCATTCATTCTCCACCACAGTTGTCTGAAGTTAAGTTTAATATCCCCAGTCATCAGATACTGGTTGGGCAGGGATGAATTTCTCAACATCTGGCTTTCTCAGTAGAGGAGGCAAATGGGAAATCAGCAGCGGGTGGAAGGTTGATTCTATGGGCTGCTGTCCAGTATGGATCTCACAGCCCTGGTATAACTCATCAGTCTGGCAGACTTTGAGCACCTGGGTGTGCATGTGGACGTTTGATGGCGTATAGAATTCTAAGCACTGTCTGTCCTCACAGGATGGTCTCAGTGGTTGCATAACCCGGGATTAGAGTTGGGATGTTTTACAGTGGACTTTGGTGTGGTCAGAAATGTGAAACACACACGGCGAGGTCACAGGCTTTTCGTTTGGTGGTTGTGTTATTCCTCAGATCCTATTTAAAAGCAGAGAACAGGCTGGGTGTGGTGGCTCACGCCTGTAATCCCAGCACTTTGGGAGGCCAAGGCGGGTGAATCACTTGAGGTCAGGGGTTTGAGACCAGCCTGGCTAACACTGTCTCTACTAAAAACACAAAAATTAACTGAGTGTGGTGGCAGTTGCCAGTAATCCCAGCTACCCAGGAGGCTGAGGCAGGAGAATCACTTGTACCTGGGAGATGGGGGTTGCGGTGAGCCTAGATCATGCCACTGCACTCTAGCCTGGGCAACAGAGTGAAATTTTGTCTCAAGAAGAAAAAACGGAGGACATTCCGGGACACAGTCTATTCTATTTAATAACACGATTGCCACAAGTGTCACATATGCCCTAACTCAGCCCACACAACCAAGACTCAGTGCAGAATAGGCACTCAAGGAAGAACTAGGGTGTTATTCTGACGTCCATCTCCCCCGGTGGAATTTCCTGCATAGCTAGTTTGGAGAGTGTTAGCGTCCCCACCTCCTGCCCCCCATGATGGGTTGTCCTGGTGTTGGAGCCAACGTGAGCATGAGCAGCAACTGATTTCACAGACACATACATTGTGTTGAAAAGGAAGAGCGGAAGGGCAAATATGCTAAGTGCGTGCCATCTTTCAATGATAGGATAGTTGAATATTTTAAAATCCTGGTTTAATTCTCTTTGAATCAAAGGTTCAGAGAAGTCATAACTTTTTTGACTAGAATTAAATTTTTTTTGAAGAAAGGTGGCTTTTTATGCAGCACAAAATGTTTCGGGTTGGAGAATGATGATCAGCAGCACCTGTGGATGCTGTGGGGGAAATGACCTCAGAAGGGATGATGAAGGGAGGGCAAGTTAGCTCAGGTCAGATTAGGAAGGAGGAACCTGACACGCTGTAGGGAGGGTCGCCTGCCCCGTGTCCTGTGCCCTCTTTGAGATCAGCTGTGTCTCATTGCTGAACTTGCCTTAGCTAGAGGACCAAGGCTCTGTTTCCCATGGCTTTCCTCATGGTCTCATTTGCCTGCCTTCACCACCAAGGAGGATGGGCCTACAGCTCCGTCTGTGGTAACCCACCTTCTTCACACATGCCAGCCTCATGTCCACACCACCCAATACAACCCGAGGAATTTTCTCAGCAGAATCCATGTGGTGACACTTACCCTATGTCTCCTAGATCCTCAAGAGGACCTCGCAGCAGAACATCCACGTGAGGCACCCGTTGAGAGGGTCCTCTCTGTTATCAACGTAAGTTCTTCTTTCTTTATCTGAAAGGGGAAATTCATTTTCCTAGGTTTCTTTCAATTTCACTTGCATAAAGATAGGAAAACTTTACTACCATGTACATTATAGATGCCTTAGAGAATTTCTTGGTGGGAAAATGTAAAATGAGAATTCTTTACCAACTAATAACTAATTCAAGATGGCATTCTTGGATGACAGCTTCAGTTACAAACTATGTCAGCAAGCATTTTCATCAGGAGGAAAACCTTCTTGAAAATACTGAATTTACCACCAAAATTAACTTTAAAATCTTGCACAAAAACCTGGTGACTTTGTACAAGTGTTTTCTGGGCTTTATTTTTGTGGCCGTTGCCTCCACCAGAATTTCCCATCTGGCTTTCTAATAGCACTACGTTAAGAAAAGACCTGTGTACAAGGACAGCACGATCTTACCCTCACAGTGTTTTCCTTTCTCTAAACTCAGGCGGAGGCATTCACAGAGACAAATGGTACGTATTCTGGGATCACCTATTTGGTAAGGAAAAATCTTAATGTTAAGAAAGGTGACACATTCTTGCCTGGTTTTTCGGGAGAACCATTCTCGTTGGAGCTTTGTACTGGAAATGAGGTTAGGGCAGAAATTACTGAGTGTACTGAAGAGGGGTGATCATCCTACGTGGTGCCTGTTAGCTGCAGTGTCGTTTTTATGACATCGAATGAGGTGCATCAGGGTGGGAGGTGTAAGGAGTCTGTGTAGAATGATTATGAGTTTCTTTGGGAGGATGTGTACATTTCTCCAGAAAGCATGTTTCCATGTGCAGAACTCTACACAAAAATGAGTGTGGTAAGTAAAAATCCCATTACCACTGCACACCGTGCGTAAATCAGCCCATTGGTCCTCCACCACGGCTGTAGCTGAAGGGCAGTTGGAGATCCCCAGTACTCAGGTGGAGATAGTGCAGAGATGAATTTGCCAAGCTCTTTGTCTCCTCAGTGGAGGAGGCAGAGGTGCACTCAGGAGTGGGTGGAAGGTGATGCCATGGGCTACTACTCGGCAGTAATCACGTGGTTCTGGTATAATTTGTCATTATGGCAGAGAGCTTGAGCACCTAGGTGTGCAGATGAAATCTGGATAGCCTTCAGAAATCCCAAATACTGTCTCTCACATAGGATTGTCTCAATGGTCACATAACTCAGTGTAGGGATAAGTACATTTTACAGTGGACTTTGGTGTGGTCACAAATGGGAAACAGACATTGAGAGGTCAGGCTTTTGGCTGCAGTGCTGTGTTAATTTTCTCATCTCCTGGTGAAAAGCAGAAAATGATCAGACATATTATATTGTATTTAATGAGATAATCACCACAATCCTTACATGTGCTGCAGTTCAGCACGCACACCCAAGACACCGCACCAAATAAGAACGGAAGGAACAACTTGAGTGTTACCCTGGTACTCATCTTCTCGCTGGAATCTTCTACAGAGCTGGGTTAGAGAGGGTCAGCGCCCCCACCTGCTGCCCCCCAGGGTGGGCTGTCCTAGGGCTGGAGCCAGTGTGAGCATGAGCAGCAGCAGGCCCCACGGCACACACACACTGTGTTAAAAGGAAAGGCCGAAGGACAAACATCACATGCCAAGTAGGAGTCGTCTGTAAATGGTACGATAATTGAGTATTTTCAAATCTCGGTTTGGTCTTCTTTAAAACAAAAGGTTAGTGAATATAGAGAATATTTTAGCTAGAATTGAGTCTCCTCTTTGAAGAAAGGTTGCTTTTTATCTAGTACAAAATGTTCTGTCCGGCCACGGTGTCTGACACCTGTAGTCCCAGCATGGTGGGAGGCCGAGACGGGTGGGTCACCTGAGGTCGGGAGTTCGAAACCAGAGTGACCAACATGGAGAAAACCCGTCTCTACTAAAAATACAAAATTAGCCTGGCGTGGTGATGCATGTCTGTAATCCCAGCGACTCAGAAGGCTGAGGCTGGAGAATCGCTTGAACCTGGGAGGCTGAGGTTGTGGTGAGTTGAGATCGTGCCATTATACTTCAGCCTGCGCAATAAGAGTAAAACTCCATCTGAAAAAAAGGAAAAGGTTCTAGGAGGGACAAAACACACACTGCAGGACATGTGGATCCTGGGGAGGAAATGACCTCGAGGGGATCGAGAAGGCAGGACAAGTTAGCTCAGGTCAGATTAGGAAGGAGGAGCCCTGGATGCTGCAGGGAAACACTGTGTGGTGGGCCCTGTTTGAGATGGGTTAGTTCATGTGCAAGAGGTTGCCTTAGCTAGAGGACCAAGGCCCTGTCTTCTGTGGCCTTCCTGATGCCTTCCTTCACCACTTGCCTTCCCTCACCACCATGGAGGATGGACCGGCAGAGGCTGAGCCTGTGCTGTGAACACACCTTTCCACACACGCCAGCCCCGGGTCCACAACTCCAAGACCACCTGAGGGATTCAGTCAGTGGAGCTCATGTGCTTATAGTGACTCTGTTTCCCAGGTAACCTGGAAGATCTGGAGGAGGATGTGCCAGAGCAGACATCCTCGGAGGAAGCCTCAGGGGTTCACATGGTAAAGTCTTCTTTTATCCTCTGAAATGGAAATTTTATTTCTCTCGATTTCTCTCTTGTTTCAATGGAACTAAGATGTATACATCTTACCATGTACATTATAGGTGACTTACAGAATTTCTTGGTGGGCAAATGTCAGAGTTCATTATCAACTAAAACATGGTTTCAGATGGCATCCGCATTTACACACTGTGTGTCAGCAGGCATTTTCCTCAAGAGAAATGCCTTCTTCTTGAGAAGTATTTGGAATTGTCAAACAAAAACATTGGAAAATCTTGTAGAAAAATCTTGTGCCTTTCCACGAATGTCTTCTAGATATCGGGGCCATTTTCCCAACCACTGTTTACTATGTGTCTTTTTAATGTCAGCAAGTGAAGACCTGTGCACCCAGGAGACAGCCTGGTCTGACCTCACAGTGTTTTCTTTTTCTCTAGATGCGAGTGGACCCAGCCACACTGGCGAAGAGTACGTATTCGGGGGTCGTCTCTTTGTTGAGGTTTGAAACCTCAGTGTTGCGAAGGTGGCTCTGTTTCACCTGCATTTGCTCAAGGGCCTCTCTTGTTTGAGCTTCCTGTAGAAATGAGATTTGGGAAGTTCGGTTTAAAAAATACGAAGAGTCAGGCTGGGCGCAATGGCTTATGCGTGTAGTCCCAGCACTTTGAGAGGCCGAGACGGGTGAATCATCTGATGTCGGGAGTTTGAGACCAGCCTCACTAACATTGAGAAACCCTGTCTCTGCTAAAAATTTAAAATTAGCCGGGCGTGGTGGTGCATGCCCCTAATCCCAGCTACTCAGGAGTCTGAGGCAGGAGAATCAATGGAGCCCAAGAGGTGGAGGTTGCAATGAGCCAAGATTGTGACATTGAAATCCATCCTGGCAACAAGAGTGAAACTCTGTGTCAAAAAACACAAAAACAAAAAACTAAGAGTCCAGTAAACGACTCTAACCATGGCACTGTCATCCCAGGAAGCACCAGTGTCATATAAGGTGCGGCGCTACATCAGGGTTTGGAGGGACAGAGGAGCGAGTCTATATGGAATGATTGTGGATGTGTGGGAGCGTGTGTGCATTTCCCCAGAAAACATACTCCCATGTTCACAGCACAACACAAGCATCAGTGTTCAAGGAAAATTCCATCACCACTGCACAGTTTACATAAATCAACCCATTCATCATCCACCACAGCTGTCCCTGAAGATAAATTTACCATCCCCCGTCCTCAGATGGGCATGGTGCAGAGACGAATTTCCCAAGCTCTTGTTCTTTTAAATGGAAGAGGCACATGTGACCTTGGGAATGAGTGGAAGGTTAATGCCATGGGCTACTACCCGGAATTTGTCACAAAGCCCTGGTATAATTTCTTGCTGGGCCAGGTTGTTCCAGCACTTCTGTGTGCGTGTGGGAGAATGAAAACCTATTTGGATCCCAAACACTGTCATGACTGGGTGGTGTCAGTGGTCAGCTCACCCAGGGTTGGTTTGAGCAGGTACATTGTACAGTGGGCTTCAGTATGATCATTAACATAAAACAGAGTCCACAGGCTTTTGGTCTACAGCGGTGAGGTCGTTCCTCAGCTCCTGTTGGAAAGCAGACAGTGATGAGTGGCATATTCTATTGTATTTAATGAAATTATCACTGCACATCTTAGAAATTCAGTAGAACCCAATCCCAAGACACGGCATCCCATAAAATCTCAAGGATCAACCTGGGTGTTAGCCTGGCACCCATTTTCCCTGCTGGAATCTCCTGCATAGCTGGGCTGGAGAGGGTCAGTGCCTCGCCCCCGTCCCCCTCGCTGCTCCCATGACAGGCTGTCCCGGTGCTGGAGTCAGTGTGAGCATGAGCAGCAGTGAACCCCACGGGGCACACACTTTGCGTTAAAAAGGAAGAGTGGAAGGACAAATCTCACAGGCTAGGTAGGGGTCATCTTTAAATGGTAGGATAATTGGGTATTTTCAAATCTTGGTTTAATTGCCTCATCACAAACAGTTAATGAAATCTTTTGGCTAGATTTAAATCTTTTTCAAGAAAGGTTGCTTCTTATTCAGTACAAAACCTGGAAGTGGTGATATACAGAGCAGCAGCACATGTGCGTTCTGAGGAGGAAATGACTTTGGCAGGGATCAATAAGAGGGCACTTGAGCTCAGGTCAGATTAGGAAGGAGGAGCCCTAAGAGGCTGCCAGGGACACACAGCCTGCACTATGTGGTGTGCGCTGTTTGAGATTGGCTATTTCACGTTTACGAGGTGGCCTGGAGCTAGAAAGCCAAAGGCCCTGATTCCCTCTCTTCCCTGCCTCTATCCTGTTCTGCTGTCCTCCTCCCCCACCCACCTCAAGCAATGTTACTGAATTGTTCGTGAGCAACACCACCAAGGTGCTGACGGTCACTCTGTGTCCTCCTAGTTCCGCCGGGACATCTGCAGGCGTGGTCCAGTGACAGCGAAGACGAGGAGGACCCAGAGGATGTGGAGGTCAGGCCGCCTGGATTTGTCTGAGAAAAACTGCTGCTTTCTTAGCTTTATTTTATTTGGATGAAATTAAGATACGAGAATGTGACAACATATATCTTAGATTAGCCTACACAATGTCCTTGGGAGTCTGTTCCCCACTGAGGGTTGACTTAATACAGAGGGAGAAAGTGACAGCATCCACCACACATTGTGGGGCAGTGAGCTTGTGCCTTTACCAACTTTGTTCTCTTTCGAACAAAATCACTTACTGGCCAACCAACATGGACTTGAGAGGAAATGTCCTCTGAGAAAAATGTGTCTTTACTGTGATTCGATTTGCTCTGTTCTTTTGGGTTCCTTTGAACACTGGTTTCCATCTTGTTTTCTAATGTCACTAAGTGAAGAAAAGTCCTGTGCACATAGGACACAGCAGGGTCTGATGCTCATAGCAATTTATTTTCTGTCATTACAGAGATCCTCAGGAGTTACAGAAAAGGGTACGTATTGCAGAAGCCCTCCCATCCTGATGAGTCACCCAGATGACGAGGAATGTGCCACGGTCTCGCTGGCCTTCCTGTGGACAGGCAGCCTGAGTGGAGCTTCCTCTCATGGATGAGGACCTAGGCTGTGATGGGAGGGAGGGATGGTTGTTGTAGATAGAGCATGATGGTCACATTCTGCAGTCCCTGGGAGCAACTGCATTCTCTGAGCATGGGGTGAGCTTGTGCGCATTGATTTGCTGCGTGTCTTTTTGAATTCATGTGGTGAGTGTCCAAAATACATAATGCCAAGGTCATGTAGAGGCCCAGCCTCTATCATGCAGCCTCCTCCTGGTTTCCGTGTTCTGTGCTCAGGAAACACAGCATCATGAAAAGGTAACCAAAGGGCTTGCCCTAGGGTGTGAGTGGCAGGACGAGCACTTGCCTTCCTAGGAGGATGGAGGGTGACTCATGTATTACAAGGTGGGGAGAGACAAATGTGGCTGTGGGACAGCAGAGGCTCCAGGATGTCCCCATTCAACCCACCGTGGACAAAGGTTTTTGTTTGCTCCTGAAGGCCTTTGCAAGAAACAAGTCAAGGTGGTTGGCTTAAGGTCATATGAAAATAAAATTAACCCAGTTCTGGATTGAGTTTCTTTTAGGAGCCCGCGTTTGGTGGAAATACATTGTATGTGAGTTGAATTTGATTGCTCTGTAGATGTCCATACTTAACCCACATTTTAAAAGAATGAGGCTGCTGTGATTTTAAAATGTCCCTCACTAACCTCAGAAATTATCTCCTCATAACCCAATTCCACAGTCATCTCTAATCTTCAGAATACAGTTTTTTTGTGTGTGGTATTCGGGGCCTTCTGCTGTGTGTGATCAAAGGCACAAATCAGCGTTACCAACACTGAGGTTCTAAGAATTCCCCGACAGCTGCCCAGTGGGCTCTGTGAGAGAGACAGCAGGTACAGCCTTGGCCTGGGCCTGAAAAGGAACACAGTTTTGAGGAGCAGAAGGAAGGCATGAGGGCAGCAGAGCCACGGGGGGAAGCCGAGGTGCAACATCAGGAAGTCAGTTCTTCGTCATCACCTGGGCGTGGCTGGGATGTTCATATTCCAGCTGAGGGAGAACGGGTCGAGCTCCGACTTCATAGCTGGCGTTAGCACTGTCTGCCCGTCTTCTTGAGAGCCTGAAGAGAGAAGCTACTTTGTTGTTTCTTGTCTTCTCTATTTTCTGTATGTTGATGGCAGTGGCACCACCAGAAATTAATGAGAGGCAGAGAACAGGAGTGAGTTCCCGAAATAGCCAGTGTGGCCCAGAGAGGATATGATCGGCAGGGATGGACTTCAGGGTCAGGCCAGACACAGAGCAGTTCCCAGGCCTGGTCTCTCTGGCTGGGACAGAGATCAGCTCTTACTTTTCACCTGCTTCTGGGCATGGCCTGACAGCTGGTCCTCGTGTAGTTGCTGTTAGCCAAGTGTGATTTGGCCAGAATCCTGTGTGACTGAAGGGAGTGTCAGCTTTCAGGCAGGATGGCTGCCCCACACTGTAGTTGCAGGGGAGGTGAGAAGGGACCCTGCTTCAGTGCAAGGTGAGCTCAGCAAAAGGAGCGGAGTCCAGGTGGTCCTTGCAGCTCTCCCGTGTGACCCTTGAGACATCACTTCGCCTGTTTCTCTGAGATAGTCTTGGAATTATTAGTCTCAAACTCTGTTTTGTTTTACTTATGTGTAGAGGAATCCTGGCCGTGGCTGGTCACTGGGAGGGCAAGGACTATGTCCTCCTCGTTCCTTCTCATCCCAGAGCTCAGAGCTCAGCCCTGGGCAGCCCATCTTGGGCCCCAGTAATGATCCAGTGCTTCCAACCCCCTTGCTGAGATCCAGCGCCAGTGTGAAAAGGCTCTCTGCTCATCCCCTTCAATCTGTTGTTTCTCATGGTAATCTGGAAACCTGAGTGGGTTCTGATCCAAGGTCACAGGAGAATAGGGGGGCTCCTGAAGTCACTGAAGTTTCCCCTCATTCTACTCTGGCTGCCTTGGTTCAGCTTTTCTCCTTGCAGAAGATGCTCTCTTTCTGTTGATGAGTCCTCCTCTGCTGGACCAGGCATTTTCATTCTTGTTGTGGCATCCCCTTCACATCACAGGGGACCTGGAGCTTGTGCCTGTGCCCCTGAAGTACCCAGCCATGAATGATCAGATCAGAGCAAACCACTCTGCCAGGAATCAGCAAGGGGAGAGAGTCACATCTCCCTCACCTTTGGGTTTAGACCTGTGCATTCCATTGTGGTCCTCCATGGCATATGTGCCCATTCATGTTTAAATAAGTGAAAAATTCATAACCTTCTCACAAGAGCCATACTATAAGTTCTCAGCTGCCAAATGTCTGCTCTTAAGAGAGCATCTCCATTCTCCCTGAATCACCTGGGAAGCAGCTGCTGTGAGTCTGGCCCACATTCTGTTCACTGCACTCACCTGACTCAGTGCATGTGCATCAAGGCTGGAATCTCGGGTTCTCAGATTGGAGGTAAGAGATCCTCTGAGCCAGTGTCGGTGAACAGTTGAAAGGGATTATTCGGGTTCTCTGTCTCACCTGAAGGCTCCCAACTGTGACCAGGGCCTTCCTAATGGCCCCTGAGTTCACAGAGCCCAGGGAGAGTCACCGTGGACTGAGCAGTAGTGCTGATGTTTGTGTCTCTGTACTTGGGCTCATGGGCACCACCTCTGGATCCATCCAGGAGGAAATAGACTGGTCAGGTAGGGACCAACACTCCAGGGTTGACCAGTGAGGAGGGTTCTTGGGGATTGGGTGACACTTGTTTTGGAGCCTAGGATGGGATCAGTGAAGTGACTAAATATGAAAGGAAATAGGTGTAGAAGTGTGATTTGGTTTATGTATCTTAATGAGAAAATTGTAAGAGTTTTGTTCTCATGAGCTTTGTGTGAGTTGTGTTGTCACCATCATTTCTTGCTCTGGTGTTTAAAGATTACATTTTGCAAAGACCAGATCAGTCCTGCCTTTGCCACAGCAAGCACCAGAGCCCTGGGTTTGATGAGGCAGCGTTTTGTTGTGAATGGAGATGACAGGATGAGTGTGCAGGTGTAACGCTGAGTGTGGGGTGGGACACAGCCTCTCACAGGTGCTACGTGATCCTGAAGACAAAGTCTTTCATACGTGTGCCAGGAGCTGAAAGGAGCCCACCCTCTTTCTCTACACTCTTGGGACCTGCAACGGCATCTTCCTGTTCTGTCCTCAGCGTCTGCTGCTGCTCTAAGGGTGCTCCCTGGGTGGGATGACACAGGGAGTCCTTCCTCTGGGATTCCTGCGTGTGCCCCAGCATCCTGGAGTCCTCAGGGCGGAACACTTGACTGAGCACAGTTTTGGCCTCCACTCCTCACCCAATCCCATCCAATCCCAAATCCGTGGGCTTTGAATGAAACCTACATTGGCTTTCATTGGAGAGGCCCGAGTCCAGCTGTGGCTCAAGGCCCTCTGTGGCTGGCAGGAATCCTCGGGGATATGTGTGGAGGGGCTGCTGTGTTGCTGTAGGCAGTGGCTCTCGCCCTCCCTGTAGCCTGGTCCCTGGAATCCACTGGGCCCAGGGCAGAGCCTCTGGGCAGCCACCACAGGGGTCACTTGTCTTGTGACACCCTCGTCTCTGGCCCAACAGCCTCGTCCTGCTCCCCACACTCCAGTCAGGCCCAGCTTGTTCTCTGTGTCAGGCCTGCCAGGTGCCCACCCTCCTAGTCTTCCCACAGCTCAGGCAAACCCTGGGAGGCCCCCTCATTTCTGTGCTGACAACTGCTGGCCTCACCTGCAGATTAAAGCAACTGGGACAAGAGGCTTTATCTTGAATTCTGTTCCATTGTTTCCAAATACTCAGAAGCTGGTGGGATTCGTTTGACCACTGAATATTTTCCAAGTCTCTAGGGTCATTCCAGGCATAGAACAGTCACTGTATCTGTGACGTCATTCATCATCAGCTCCCACAGCCCCCAACACAACCCCAGGCCTGTGGACATCGGTTATGATCGCCTCCCACGGGCCCCAACACAACCCCAGGCCTGACTGAATCTGTGGCATTGGCCATCATTGCCTCCCACAGGCCCCAACACAACCCCAGGCCTGGGCAGGTGCTGCCGACCCAGGGTGTGATCCGTGTGTTGACTGGAGGCTGGCAGTGCAGCCTTGGCCTTCTTTCCGATGTTCTTCTATTGGAGACCAGTAGGAATGGTGGAGGTCCACAAGGAGGAAGGAAATGGGATTCATGAAGGAACAGAAGCAGGCCCTACAGGAGGAGGAGGGAGGGATTCCACGTCATGCACGACATTGTGAAGAGGGCGGCCACCTCTTGGAGGAACAGAATGACATGGCTTCCCCTCCCTTGGCTGTTATGGAATGTGAGGGCTGGGAAAGTGTGTGGGAAGTCGGAGGTCCCTCCCTCGTAGCACAGAGGAAATGATACGGGCTGTGGAGAAGTCTCTAGAAATGGGCACATCAGAGGCTCTGGGGTTGGCTCCACAGCCCTGGGACAGCGGAGTCTGAGGGGTTCTCTCGACAATAACTCTCCCTTTTCCTTCTTATGGCCGCCCCCATCACCGCTTCTCCTCTGGACACTCTGATGCTTGCTTCCCAGAACTGGAAGACTCCACCATTACAGGCCACCAGCAGGTAATTGATCTCCTCTTATATGCTCTCTCTCTTTTATCCTCTTTCTGACTCCTGAGCTCCTTTCTTAGCTCTGGTCCTTTTCCTCTTTCCTCTCTTGTGATTGTTCTGAAGGACCTGGTCTTATCCCACAGTTGAGGTCCTCGGGTCTTCAGTGTCGATAAAACCCCTCCCCAGCCCTCCTGCCCGCTGCCTTGGCATTGCCCTGTTTACTGGCCCCCAGGCTGCACCTTTGAATCTTGCTGAACAACCCTTCAGGGTCCAGGGAGGGGCTGGGCTGGGGTCAGATGAGCTGGACCCCACCATGCTGGAGGGACTCCCAGTGACATCTGGGTCTGCTCTGGGCACTCCCTGCCCAGATAGGACTTTTCCTGCACTGGCGTCTCTGGACATACACAACTGTTCTCCTTCTCACAGGTGTCAGCATGTTCCTCCTCTGCATCTGCAGAAGCAGCAACAGAAAAGACAAAAGTGGAAGAGGAAGAGTGAGTGTGCGGCGGGCAGAATGATGAGGGAAGCAGACACGTGCCCGTGTTCTTTATGGCTACGCTCACTTTCTTGTTGTCCCATCAGGAAAACCGGGAAGAAAACCAAGAAGCCCAGGAAGAATACCTGGCGGAATGTCCTGAACCACTGGGACATTTTTAATATATTTTAGAGACCCCTGAAGGTAAGTGAAGAGATGCCCCGAGAACATCCTCCAGGAAACACACCCAGAGCAGCCCCTGAGCCAGCTGGGCTGAGCCTGCCACAGGCTGCTTAGTGAGGGAGACACTGGGGTGCTGGTCGGGCCACCGTGTGCAGGATACCAGGGGCTGTGCACTGTGTTATTTGCTGCAGTGACACGTCAGCTCACCAGCATCTCATTTGGGGGGACCCAGCTCTGTCCCCCCAGCCTCTTGAGGCCAACAGGGAGTATCACTAGTTCATCCTGAGGAGACTCTAGGGTTGACCATGAATCGCCCCCAGTTCAGGCCTCCTGGGAAAGGTGTGAGAAGGTGAGAAGGATGGAGCATCCCCAGGCTCCTTGTCACACGAGCACGCAGCCCACACGGCCCAGTATTGCCCAGTATTGAGGCCAGCGGGCACTCAGTAGGTCCTGGCATCAAGCAGGGGACATGGCAGGATCCAAGAAGCACTGAAATGTGCCCAGTCCTAGGGGTCCTTCGGCCTCTGTGGGGGCCTGGGGACCTGGAGTGACCTCATGGCCCCATTTTTCAAGATGAGGTTGGAGGCTTCTGTATGTAGAGAGCACTGGCTTGGGCGTCAGTGGTTCTGTATCTGTGCCAAATGCCAACAAAACAAACCCCTGAAGACATTTCAGGGCCATGCTCACTTGGGAAGGGTTGAGGGCATGATTCAGGGAGCCTCTGTTTTTTAAATCTATTTTCCAATCTTGAAATCAGGCACACATATAAACGTCTGTTTGTGTGTATCTATACACTGTTTTTCACTCTTTCAAATGTATGTCTTCTGTAACCCTATTATTATAGAATATACTAAAGTGAGAAATTTGTCTTACCAAAGCGTAATTTTAAAAATTACAATACAAAGACAGGTCTGGTGGGGATGTTAGAAAGACCAGGTCTTACTAGGCAATACCAATGACGTGCTCCAGGCAGCTGTGCATGTTCAATGTGCAGCTCTTCTGTCTGGATGGCACAGAGGATCTGGGTGGCAAGGCAGGGTCACCACCCCCACCCTGTGTCATGAGACCTCCTGCTCCCCTTAGGGCCCAGGGCTCTGCCTGTTGATCCTGGAATCCTCAAAATCCCCCCGTTTCTCTGTGTCAGTTTTACTCTCCAGGGAACCAGCCCCCTGAAGGTGCCTGTGTGAGCGCCCAGGTTCAGTTCTTCCTCCATGACACTTACAGACACTCTCTGTGGACAGATAACCCCTCAGCAGAGAGCAGCCCACAGGCCTCAGTGTCTTGGCATCTGAGTAGACCTGACTGTGGGGAGCTCAGGGGCCCAAGGTCACCTTCCAGGGCCCGAGGAGCTCTCTGAGACCTGCACGACCCCAGGGAGCCCCTCCTCCCTCCGCCTCTGTGCCTCCCCAGTGACCCTTGCACCTCTGTCTGTGTTGCAGATTCCACGAACACCAGGAAGGGGCCTGATGTGGGGATGTCAACTTGGCTCAGACTTGATGTGGATCGTGATTGTTTTGGGAACTATGTTACTCTGAAAACTTTTATAATCTTTGCTTAATTTGTTTTTAAATATTTTCCTGGCTGGGCACGGTGGCTCGTGCCTGTAATCCCAGCACTTTGGGAGGCCGAGGCGGGTGGATCACCTGGGGTCAGGAGTTCGAGGCCAGCCTGGCCAAGGTGAAACCCCGTCTCTACTAAAAACACAAAAATTAGCTGGGCATGCTGGCGGGCGCGTGTAATCCCAGCTACTCGAGAGGCTGAGGCAGGAGAATCGCTTGAACCTGGGAGGCGGAGGTCGCAGTGAGCCAATGGAGATCATGCCACTGCACTCCAGGCTGGAGACAAAAAAAAAAAAAAAAAAAAAAAAATTCTGACTTTAACCTCTGTTTTTTAGAGGGTACAAATTGTTCTTTTGTTGTTTCCATTTTACATTTTTTTCTGAAGTTATATTCCAATTGTTTTCATTCTTTCTGAAGTTTTGTTCACTCAGTTTTGAGTTTTTGTAATTTTGATAGACGACTTTTGTGCTTTCATTTTCTTAATTACTTTTACCTCATTTTTAAAACAAATCCATAGTACGGTAAGTTACATCAAGATGGAGTATTTTTGTTTTGTAGTGGTTTATATTCTGGATGTATTTTACATATATAAGTGTTAATGGCCTGGTGCAGTGGCTACTGCCTGTGATCTCAGCAGTTTGGAAGACCAAGGTAGGAGGATTGCTTGATCCCAGGAGTTTAAGACCAGCCTGGGTAACATAGCGAGACCTCATCCCTATAAATAGAACTTTTTAAATTAGCTGGGCATGGTGGCATCTGTCTGTAGTCCCAGCTACTTGGGAGGCTGAGGCAAGAGGATTGCTCGAACCCGGGAGGTTGAGGCTGCAGTAAGCCATGACTGCACTCCAACCTGGTGACAGAGCGAGACCCTGTCTTTAAAAAAAAAAAAAAAGTTTATTAATATCAGTTAGAAATCTAGTTGTTCATTGCAGAACCAAACCAGTTTATAGGAGACATGAGCACTGGGAGGGAAATGTTACGTTTTCACTCCGGGCCTTGAATCCTAGCCAGCAGCTGTGTGTCCTTCAGGGTTCTGTGGTTCCTGGTCCCAGAGAAATCACTCGCTCCAATGTAACAAGCGAAGAGTTCTTTAGGTGATAGCCGCTGGGCCCAGCCTTGCTGTCGTCTTTGCTGTCTCGTAAGCCTCGTGTTGCTCACGTTCAGTTGTGTGTGAGTGCACTGACTGTACCATGAGCTTCTCCAAGCACGTGCAAGCAATTTGAGAGGATGTTTTATCGGGTGGGTCAGGTGAGGGAGATAACAGGGAGCAAGAAGGAGAGTTATTAATTCATGTGAAACTACCAGCCCTTCGTCGCCTAACTTGTGATTTACAGACACTGAGCACACTGCAGGTTGAGAAGGTGCTTGGTCCTTTTTGTAGCCTTACCCTGTGCTCTTTAGAGCTGTGAGTGTGCTGCTTTTTCTCACCAT
The DNA here is from genome assembly GCF_047675955.1 of Chlorocebus sabaeus. Taxonomy (NCBI): domain Eukaryota; kingdom Metazoa; phylum Chordata; class Mammalia; order Primates; family Cercopithecidae; genus Chlorocebus; species Chlorocebus sabaeus. The sequence goes on along the minus strand of NW_027327591.1, from coordinate 200,316 downwards.
TTTGTTTCTTGTAGAGTTTTGTCCTTGATACTGGAAAACATTTTGAAGACAAGACTCTAGACTCTGAACAGTGGCCTATGCCACGCTAGTTTATTGGAAAATGAGAAACTTACATTACTGACAAGCTTGGAAGATTTTTCTGTCCTGCAATGGCCTGTGTTTCCCTAGTCTTTACCTTGCCACTCTGCTTTATTCTCTTTTTGTGTGGCAGTAGTTATGATGCCAACTTTTGGGGTTTCTTTGTCCTCCTCTTTTCTTCCTACCTGCCAGCATTCAAATGGCCACTTCTATTAAGTGATGGAATTCAGGAATGTATTTCTGTATATTAATCCTGATACGGTTTCACTCATCCCTCTGTTTAACATTTAGGGTACAAAGTAGTCACTGGGAGGTGCCACTCAGTATACAGCACTGTGTTTAGAAATTGAGGGAGCCATGAAATATTGAGCCTCTGCTCTCTGAGACCTCAGCCAGGTGCAAAGAGGAGATGCAGAACCGCATTTCAGGTTGTGTTATGTACACCCAGCAGCACCAAAATGTGCCTGGGAATCATGGGGGTCAGAAATTTCGAGGCAGGTATGGCTGAGGCTTTATGAAAAAAGATGGGGTCTGTGCCAGGCCTTAGACGTGGGAGAAGGAGGGTGTGTCAGGAAGCAGAAAGAGCATCACCAAAGTGCTGCTGTGGGGCACGTGGGCCTTGTTTGGGGAACAGCAGCGGCTTTGTGTGTCAGGTTTGCCGCACCTGTGGGAGGCTGCATTGGTAAATAAGCCCCACGAAGTAGACTGGGGTCACTTAAATTAAAATTAAAAGTATATATGGCTTTGAAGGCCAGCTGAGTGATATTAATAGAAACTATAAACAGTATCACATTTATTGAAGACAGCTTTTGCTGCCAAAGGAGTTTTTGAACTTTTTTGGATTGTGTAGTTGGTGGGTAAAGAATTATTGACCTAAATGTATCCGATCTTTGAGTGTTTTAATATGCTAGATTATTGGAGGTGAAATGGCTAAGTCAAAGGCGATGAGTGTTTTTGAGACTCTTAATGTTAATTGCAAAATGAACCTCTAAAAAGGCAGTGCCAACTTAGACCATGACTGAGAGCTCTTTGTTTTATCTTGTCCTGCTGAGCTGGGTGTTACAACATTGAAACCTTCTGCAGTGTTTTCTTTCTTTCTCTCTCTGTCTCCTCCCTTCATCCCTTTCTTTCTTTTACTTCTCTTAGGATAGGCTCTTCTGTACTTTTTTGATAGAGGTAACCATTTGTCACACCATTTTCCATAGGGCCTGCTGTCTTCCCATTCATTGGTGACGGCACATTTATCCTACCCTAAGCTTTGATAATGTGTCAGGATCTTTCTGTCCTGTCCTCTCAAAGAGGTTAAGTATTTTTTATAATGACTTATAACTGACTGAAGTTATAATAGTTTTCTAATGTCAAATATAAAAATAGGCTGGGTGCGGTGGCTTACCCCTGTAATCCCAGCACTTTGGGAGGCCAAGGCAGGTGAAACGCTTGAGTCCAGGAGTTTTGAGACCAGCCTGGACAACATGGGGAAACCCCATCTCTACAAAACAAAAATGAAACAAAAATTATCCGGGTGTGGTGTTGCAGGCATGTAGCCCCAGTTACTCAGGAGGCTGAGGTGGGAGGATGGCTTGAGCCTGGGAGGTGAAGATCGCAGTGAGCTGAGATCACACCATTGCACTTCAGTCTAGGCAACAGAATGAGACTCTGTCTCAAAAAAAAAATGTGTACACTTTATTGACTCATTTATGTCTGATCGGTATTTTTGATTACAAATTGTTTAGCCACTACTTTAAAGCTTGCTTTATTTTTTTCTGAATTTTATTGACTCATTTATGTCTTAGTGTTTTTTATTACAAATTATTTATTGTTTAATCACTACCTTAGAGCCTGTTTTATTTTTTCTGAATTTTATTGACTCATTTAGGTCTTAGCCCTTTTTATTACAAATTATTTATTGTTTACTCACTACAGCCTGTTTTATTTTTTCTGAATTTTATTAAAGGATGATATTGATGATGAAATGTCTTATGATGAACATTTAGAGGTTTATTTTGAACAACTGGCAATTCCAGGAATGATGGAATAAAACATATGAAGTAGAAGGACTGGAACCTCCATAAAAAAATACTTTAAGTTACCTACAAGTGATCCTAGTCAGGTATGTTACAGTCTTAATGGCTTTTCAGAAATTTGACAGAAAATTACTATTGATCTCATTGGATGTTTACATGAATTTTAAGCCTTTGGTTTTCTTTTAACTCTGTTTTTCACAGGTATGAATTGATAAGAAATACCTGCACCTTTCCTCCTTCCTATCTTTCCCTTGCCTACAGAAAATTAAAAAGTAAAACAACGGACATCTACATATTCTTCATTCAGATTAACATGTTGCTAGCATTTGCCACCTCTGCATTTTCTTTCTCTTTCTGTAAGTACTTTCTTCTCTGAATCATTTGAAAGTAAGTTGCAGAGAGCATGATGTTTTACCCCAACACTTCAGCATTTATCTCTTGCGAATAATGACGTATTTCTACATAATTACAATTCTACCATCTAACTATAATATAGTAATTTAATGTACAACCCATATTCAGGTTTACCTAATTGTCTCCGAAATGTTCTTTATTTTTGGTTTACACCCACAGTGTAATGAAAGATTAACCTTGCCTTTGGTTGTCATGTCCCTCTCTTCATTTACTTTGGAGTAGTTCTTTCAATACATGAAACATTTTGGAAAATCTAGGCTCTTTGTTTTGTACAGTGACCCATAATCTGATATATCTGATGGTTTTCTTCTTCTCCTGACTAGAATAGATTAAGCATTTTGGCAAGAATACCGATTGAACAGTGTTCTCATGAGTGGATTCAGATTAAACAGAGAATAATGCCTAATCCAGATTAGGCAGTGTTGGGTACTTATTGCCTCACACCGGGGGATGTTTGAGTCTGTTTGTCCCATGATTGATGAAGCTATGTTTCGTAATTTTGGTTGAGGTGGTGTCCACTGGACATCTCCTTGTGAAGGGAGCTTTCCCCTTTGTTCTTAGTCCTGTGGGACGAGACATCAAAGCACTGTGAACGTTTTATTCCCCGGCAACCTTCATGAGCTGGTTTCAGTGTCATTGCTGAAGCCTCTTGGAAACATCGATTACACCTGTGGTTCCAATGGTGATTTTTTCTCATTCCTTTTACATTGATTACCTGCCTCCTTCAATGAGGTAGATGTTGTCTGCTCCCCATGTTTTCCCCTTCAAAATGTTTAATTTTAATTTAAATGATTAATACAGCTAAGTTATTTCAACAGGCAAATGAAAACAGTAAAGTGGCAGTTTCACCCTGAAAATAACAGCGCTGGTTGCTCATGGCTCACACTCTTCTGAAACGACTCAGGAAGAGCCTGAGGAAGGCCATGTTGTTTGTCTACCTGGGACTAGTAAGTATAGAAATAGGATTCCTTTGTTCTTAAAGTTTAGCTTTGACTTTACTTTTAAAATATAATTTCTTTGGTATGATTAAGCTCATGCCTGTAATCCTAGCATTTTGGGAGGCCAAAGAAGGAGAATTGCTTGAGCCCAGGAGTTTGAGACCAGCTGAGGCATCATAGGGAGACCCCACACACACACATACACACACACACACACACACCACACACCCCGGAAGTGGTGGCATGCAACTATGGTCCCAGCTACCTGGGAGGCTGATGTTGGAGGATCATTTGGGCCCAGGAGGTGGAGGCTGCAGTGAACCGTGATTGTGCCACTGCACTCCAGCCTGGATGACAGAGCAAGACCCTGTTTCACAAAAGAAGAAGAAGGAGACCATCTGTTAGTCTTCTTGATTTTTGTAAAATGTGATATGTGATGGTTGATAAGCTTTATGAATATGTCAGTCTGTGGCCATTTAATTTTGAACTAAGGACTTGTTCTATTACAGCACAGTAATCATTTTACTAATTAGTGACTATTTGTCATTGAAAACAATACATTTAGTTTTAATACAGTTGAGTACTCACATATTTCTGGGGAAACTTGGTCAGGACATTTCAACTGAGAATTGTCAGGCACCTTCTCACTGATAAGCGTGCTGCTCGGTGGTGCAGCTCACGTGCAGACGACTCCCTTCATGTAATTTAGTAGGAAAATAACAGAAATACTTGTATATAAAGTAAAGCAAAATTCTGGTTATTGAATCACAGCACCTACTGAAGGAAGTTCTCAAGTTCTGATTGAGTTCTAAAAGTTTTTTGAAGATTGGAATTCTTCATATGTAAGTAAAAACAATTTCTGATGACCCATTTCTAGTCCATCTTCTAAAGAAGTATTTAATCTGGGCCGGGTGCGGTGGCTCACACCTGTAATCCCAACACTTTGGGAGGCTGAGGCAGGTGGATCACGAGGTCAATAGATCAAAACCCTCCTGGCCAACATGGTGAAACCCCGTCTCTACCAAAACCAAAAATTAGCTGGGCATGGTGGCACATGTCTGTAGTCCCAGCCGCTTGGGAGGCTGAGGCAGGAGAATCCCTTGAACCCGGGAGGTGGAGGTTGCAGTGATCCAAGATTGCACCACGGCACTCCAGTCTGGTGACAGAGCGAGACTCCAACTCAAAGACAAACAAACAAAGTATTTAATCTGAGTTGGGCATGATGGCTCACTCCTGTAATCTCAGCACTTTTGGAGACCAAGGCATGAGGGTTACTTGAAACCAGGAGTTGGACACTAGCCTAGGCAACAAAAGCAGGACCCCATCTCCACAGAAAACTTAAAAATTAGCTGTGCAGGAGGCTGAGCTGGGAGGATCACTTGAGCTTAGGAGTTGGAGGTTACAGAAAGCTGTGATCATGCCACTGCACTCCAGGCTTGATGACAGACAAAACTAACAAAGTGTTTAATCCATAAGATGACCACATTTATAGGAGCCTCCTGGCAATCTAGCCTGGAGCCATGAAGGAAGACAGCGTGTGAAAGCAAGTGCAGGCTGGCCTCTGGCCGCTGAGGATCAGGACAGGATGTGGAGTGAACATCTACATCAAACTTTATTGCTTGGATTGGAAAAAAAATTCCTATCTGTAGATCAGCCTTAAAATATATCCTTCCATAAAATATTATCTTTCCCATATTTTGAGGCCATGCTATTGGTGCTACCTGAGGGAACAGTATTGTGTCCTTGATTTGATGAGATCAGTAGCTTTCTTATCTTACTGAATGACATCCACAGAACTCAGGAACCCACAGAACTCAGAAACAGAAGCTACATATTAAGTGAATTTGTATCTTACTTGTTATGATATTACTGTGTATAAGAAATAGAGATGGTGGGCTGGGCACGGTTGCTTACACCTGTAATCCCAGCACTTTGGGAGGCTGAGGTGGGTGGATCACGAGGTCAGGAGATCGAAACCATCCTGGATAACATGGTGAAACCCCGTCTCTACTAAAAAAATACAAAAAATTGTATAAAAAAATACAAGAACTACAGGCACCTATAGTTCAAGCTACTCGGGAGGCTGAGGCAGGAGAATGGCGTGAACCCGGGAGGCGGAGCTTGCAGTGAGCTGAGATCTGGCTGCTGCACTCCAGCCTGGGCGACAGAGCAAGACTCTGTCTCAAAAAAAAAAGAAAAAAAAAAAAGATGACCAGGTGCTATGGCTCATGTCTGTAATCTCAGCACTTTGGAAGGCTGAGGCGGGCAGATCACAAGGTCAGGAGTTCGAGACCAACCTGACCAACATGGTGAAACTCCGTCTCTACTAAAAAAAATACAAAAATTAGCAGGACCTGGTGGCATGCACCTGGAATCGCAGCTACTTGGGAGGCTGAGACAGGAGAATTGCTTGAACCTGGGAGGCAGAGGTTGCAATCAGCCAGATGCCACCACTGGACTCCAGCCTGGTGACAGAGCAAGACTCTGTCTCAGGAAAAAAAAAAAAAAAAAAATGAAATAGAGGGTTTTCCCCCCAACTGACGTCAGCTGGGGGGGGGTTTCTGGTGCTTGGTGCTATCAGGTGTTGAAAGTGCTCCCTACCTAAAAAGGAAAAATCTCAAAAATGAAATTATCCAGGGAATTGTAGGTATCAGCTTTATATTTGTATAAGTTATTATAGAGTTGGATTTTAAGAGTTTTGCCTGCTTCAGACTTCTCCCATTGTGTGTTTTTTTTTCTTTTATGTATATCTTACTACCTATTATTTCATAAACATTATTCACTTATTAGAATCTGTCATTGTCCTCTGCTGCATTTCTTCAGTGGTCAGGACCATCCATGGGTTCCCCACCATCCAGCATTTTCTTCTAATACTGTTATAGTTTTACTAACTATGCTGTGAGTTTTGCATGTGGGTTACTTTTTTCTCACTCAGACCCACTTTTCCAGTATTTACTAAAAGAATTCTTACTTTTTTGCTTTATTCTGTACATCTCTGTTTTGCACATATTAAATTTTTAATTTTAAATTGTAAAGTATATGTAACGTAAACTTTACCAGCTAATCATTTTTAAATGTACAGTTCAGTAATGTTAAGTACATTTTTCAGGGTTGTTCTGTGTTTCGGCTTCTTTGGACTACATTGAAAGAATTGTCCTGGACCACACATAAAATACACTAACACTAATGATAGCTAATGAGCTTCAAAAAGAAAAAAGCTCTATGCATACATCTCATATTTTGTTTTGACATGAGCTTTGGTGGACACATTTCAACCCTAGCAGTCAGATCTAAGATTCCCAGTTGAAAGGATTTCCCCACTTAGTACTTCGACTTAATCAACCCTGCTGCCTTCTGGCCTCCAAGGTTTCTGGTAAGGAATCTACTGATAGCCGGGCACGGTGGCTCACGCCTGTAATCCCAGTACTTTGGGAGGCTGAGGTGGGTGGATCACCTGAGGTCAGGAGTTTGAGACCAGCCTGGCCAACATGGTGAAACCTCATCTCTGAAACCCAGGCTGAAAAGTTAGTGGGGCGTAGTGGCAGGTGCCTGTAATCTCAGCTACTTGGGAGGCTGAGGCGGGAGAATTGCTTGAAACCAGGAGGCGGAGGTTGCAGTGAGCCAAGATTGGCCATTGAATTTCAGCCTGGCAACAGAGGGAGACTCTGTCTCAGAAAAGAAAAAAAAAAAAAGAAATCTAGTGATAATCTGACTGAGGATCCTTTGTATGTGAGAAGTAGCTTCTCCCTTGTTTCATTCAAGATTCTTTGTCTTCCTTTGTATGTGAGAAGTAGCTTCTCCCTTGTTTCATTCAAGATTGTCTTTTGATACTTTAATTATAATGTGTTGGGTGAGATACTTTGAATTGATCCTATTTTGAGTTTGTTGAGCTTCTTGGTTTTTGTGAAAGTAAGTTTTAATAGAGGCAGGGTCTCATGGCTGGGCGCAGGGGCTCACGCCCGTAATCCCAGCACTTTGGGAGGCCGAGGCGGGCGGATCATCTGAGGTCGGGCGGTTGAGACCAGCCTGACCAACATGGAGAAACCCCATCTCTACTAAAAATACAAAATTAGCCAGGCGTGGTGGCGGGTAACTGTAATCCCAGCTACTTGGGAGGCTGAGGCAAGAGAATCGCTTGAACTCGGGAGGCGGAGGCTGCAGTGAGCTGAGACTGTGCCCTTGCAACAAGAGTGAAACTCCATCTCAAAAAAAAAAAAAAAAAAAAAGACGGTCTCACTCAGTCACCCAGGCTGAAAGGGCTCAAGCAGTCCTTTCGCATGAGCCTCCTGAGTAGCTGAGATTGTATGTGCACACCACCCTACCAGCTTTTCATTTTAACTATGGTTTTTTTCATAGAGACAGAGTCTCACTGTGTTTCCCAGGCTGATCTTGAATTCCTGGCCTGTAACAACCCTTCCACCTTGGCCTCCCAGAGCACTGAGTGTACAGATGGGAGCCCCCATGCCAAGCCTTGGATATTTATGATGTCTTAATATTTTAAATCAAACTTGGGAAGTTTCTTAGATTTTCATTATTTCTTCAGATGTTCTTTTCTTGCCTCTGTCTGTTCTGTGATTCTTATAAACTGATTTGGTCCACTTGATGCTGTCCCACAGGTCCCTTAAGCTCAGTTGATGTTCCTGCAACCATTTTCCTTGTGTTTCTGACACAGGATTATTTCAATTGTTTTGTCTTCAGATTTGCTAATTCTTTCTCTGCTTGGTCAAATCAATCCCTTCTACTAATTTTTTTTTTTTTTGATATGGAGTCTCACTCTGTAGCCCAGGCTGGAGTGCAGTGGCGCAATCTCTCTGCAACCTCCACCTCCCAGGTTCAAGCAAATCTCCTGCCTCAGCCTCCCAAGTCACTGGGACTACAGGTGCCGCCACCACACCTGGCTAATTTTCATATTTTTAGTAAGACACGAGGTTTCACCATGTTGCCCAGGCTGGTCTTGATCTCCTGACCTCATGATCTGCCCACCTCAGCTTCCCAAAGTGCTGGGATTACAGGCGTGAGCTACCGTGCCTGGCCCCTTCTAGTAATTTTTTTTTTATTATTTCAGGTATTTTAATTTTTAATTGCAAAATACTTTTTGATTTCTTTTTATAATTATCTCTTTATTGAGGTTCTTATTTTGCTCACAGGTAATTTTCCTTTAGTATCCATGTCTTTCTTTAGCTCTTTGGGCATCTTTAAGAGTTGTGGTTAAGTTTTTGTCTAATAAGTATGTCTAATATCTGAGTATCCTCAGGTGTATTTTATATTCACTTACTTAGTTCCTTTGAATGGGCCATACTTTCCAGTTTCTTTGTGTGCCTTGTGATTTGTTTTTGTTATAAACTGGATGTTTCAAACTTAATGTGATAACTCAGGAAGTCAGATTCTCCTTTTACTCCAGGTTTTCCTTGTTTTGAGACGGAGTCTTGCTCTCTCACCAAAGCTGGAATGCAGTGGTGCAATCTTAGCAAGAATTCAGGATTGATTCTCTGGAGCCAAAGGAATTGTTCATAAATTCTGGGGAGGAAATGAGGGTTACTGGAGGGAGTGTTTATTAGAACTATTTCACTAAGAGTCTGATTTTGACATACAGATGTAAGAAGTCACAGTTAATTTTTTTTTTTTTTTTTGGACTTAACTTTGGAAGTGAAATGTTATCTTGTTCAGTGTAGTGAATTTTTTAAAAATAAAAATACTTAGGAGAGGTGGATCTTCCTTTCTGGATTGTTCAGGACTTTTGAGAGTATGACTGAAGTTGAAGAGTAACTGACTTATTTATTAAACAGAGGAACAAGACTGAATCATGGAAAAATGATCTGTTATTCAGAAGTTTTATTTTGGTATAAGTTACAAAGTTTTATTTGCATTCACATTACTGGATCTAGGGAAGACTAATAAAAAGCTGAGTGTATTTCCTGAGTTGAAATTGTAGGTGTGTCTTGTGACAGTTTGTAAGAAAGACAAGTGGAGTCTCCTCTGCTTCAGCAAAGCTGCTTGAACACGAACCTTCCTGAAACTTTCATGCAAGTTGGTGGGAGCATCCCTAATTGTAATACGGATTTTCAAGGATGTGTTTATTCTGTAAAATAAAGTGCTGTTATGCTGTAAGTTTTAGGAGGCAGGAGTTTTTTATCTTTTGCTTATTAATATGTCACTGATGGTTAAACAGTATGTAACACAGAGTAGGTGTTCAGTAATAATGAAAAAATAAAATGTCATTTCTGTGTTGTTTTAATTTGGATTTATTAGTAAGGGCAACATATTTGACTATTAGTTCTGATGATTAAAAGCTAGTGAGCATTAAGGAAAGAAAAGGTTCTGCGTGGACTTTGAAGGTCGTCTCTATCAATTTGAGGTTGAATGGGAAGAATAGTTTTGTTGAGGTCCTTTAGCTGTGTTATGTGTTATGAGTACTTTTTTTTTTTACTCAGGCAAAAGAAAATGTGTGTGTGTTAAATCCAGTCAGCCCTCTTTATCTGTGGGTCCTGCATTCTCACTTTCTGCCAACCTCAGATCAAAAATCTTCCAGAACAAAAGGATGGTTGCATCTGTACTGAACATGTACAAGCTTTTTTTCTCATCATTATTCTTTATGCAATAAAGTATAACAACCATTTATGTAGCATTTCCATTGTATTAGGTATTGTGAGTAATCTAGAGGTCATTTGAAGGATATTGGAGGGTGCGTCCAGGCTGAAGGCAAGTACTATGGCATTTTATGTCAGGGACACCTACAGATTTTTGTGTCCAGCCATGGATCCTGTACAGTTGAACATTTCCACACGCTGAGGGTGTGATGGGTCTGGGTTGGGTTGGTCCACCATGTTCGAGGAAGTGTGCCCATCATGATTTTACACCCTTGTTGTAAACTTTGGATATGTCTATTTTGATATTTAAAACATTTTCAGATTAAGTCTGAAAATGCCAGTATATTAATATTTTAAAATGGAATTGAGAAGTCATTATTATAATAATAGAATTCATTATTAGAACTTTCTAATAGTAGAAAGGAAGTCTATTTTATAAAATTGTCAGTTCATCTTAAGATCTAATAGTCTTTTGCAATTAACAGCAACTTAATTCAGACTACCTCAAAAGAAGAATTTAACATTGATTTTTGTAGGAAAAAAGCAATTTTAAAGTAGCCTGGGAAAACTTAGGTAAGTTTTCCTTAATCCTGACTCTTAATTTGTGGCTAGAAGTGGCAATGATATGAACATAAGTTGTGCTATTTATTAATTTACTGCTTTTCATAAATCAGCCCCTTTTATGTAATTAGGTAAAAAGAGAAAAATACATTCTTGATTTTGGTGACTAGAGTTGTGGACGCCGGAAAGCTCTGCCACTAAGATTGATGAACCAGACGCGTGTCACTGGCCAGTCACACTGATTCTTAATGCTGTAAGTATGAACATACAGTTAAAAAAAAAAAATCTGTTGATAGAATACATCATCTTATGAAATGAAAAGATTTGGTTAAGGAGTTTTTGAACAAATTTCACATTACACTACTGGCTTTACTAAATCTGAGTCTTGTATTTCTGAACAGGGCACCATGGCCTGGCACTGTCACGTTTTCCAGGGAACCTGCCCGAGCTCCTGCAGAAGCTGCTCTTCGGGCCGATGGAGTCCCTTAGCTGGTAGGCCCTTCTTTAGTCACCACAGGATGCCTGCTGACTGAACAGGAAGGAGAGGATGGGCTTTGAATAAAACACAGGTAAGTTTCCCAACTGCTTTTCTTTGATTAAGATTTCAATCTTGGCTGGGCATGGTGGCTCACGCCTGTAATCTCAGTATTTTGGGAGGCCAAAGTGGGCAGATCACAAGGTCAGGAGATTGAGACCATCCCTGGCCAACATGGAGAAACCCTGTCTCTACTGAAAAAATACAAAATTAGCCAGGCGTGGTGGCACATGCCCATAACCCAGCTACTCAGGAGGCTGAGGTAGAAGAATCACTTGAACCCAAGAGGTGGAGGTTGCGGTGAGTGGAGATCATGCCATTGCAATCCAGCCTGAGCAACAAGAGCAAAACTCCTTCTCAAAAAAAAAAAAACAAAAACAACTCCTCCGAGTTGCACATGGCTTGTCCGCGTGTCCCCTGCTTGGCTACAGACTGTGTGCTCAGTCTGCTCTTAGGACCTTTATGCAAGTGTCTGGCCTGCATCAGTGTGAATGCTTGTTCTTGGAATGCTTGCCCACAGCTCCCCTGGGTTGACTTCTTTTGGGAAGCTCTCGAGTAGCTGGGATTACAGGCATGCACCACCACGCCTGGCTAATTTTCTGTATTTTTAGTAGAGACGGAGTTTCTCCATGATTTTCATTTTTTAAATGCTTTTTTGAGATTTGTTTTGTGGCCTAAAATGTGGTCTATCCTGGAGAATGTTTTGTGAGCTGATGAGAAGAACGCAGGTTCTGAAGTTGGTGGGTGAAATGTTCTGTAATTACCTGTCAGGTCCCTCTGACTTCTATTTTGGTGTGTAAGTCTGGTTTTCGTTGCTTTTCTGCCTAGAGGGTGTGTCTGTTGCTAAAAGTGGGTGTTGGAGTCCCCAGCTATTGTTGCCTGTCTCTGTTTTTCGATGACTCTTACTTTAATAACTGGGGCTGCTGCGTCAGCTGTGTTTACATTGACAACTGTTCCACCCTCTTGCTGAATTGATCCCTTTATCATTTTATAATGACCTTTATTTTCTATTTTTGTGCTTTGTAGACTTAAAGTCCATTTTGTGTGACAAGCATAGCAGTGGTGATTCCTTTCCTTTCTGATCTTCACCGAACCTCGCTTTTTCACACTCACCGAAATGTCTACTTAAAGCCACGGCACCTCTTTGAATTTTCACATCTACCGTATGGTGATGGTAGATTTCCTTTTCATCTGTACTCTGAAGGAATCCGAAACAGGCATTTTTACAAGTCTAGGAAGGAAACAAAAATCTATGTGTCAAAAGAATGAACATAGAAAATAACATGTCCTGGTTAACAAAAGTTCTCATTGTAAAGTGTTATGCACAAGATATGGAATTTTATGTGCCATAAATGAAGTTGTCTTGTCTAAAACTACTTTTAAAAATTACATGTTACTTTAATAAAGGTATTTTTGAGAATTTGGTGACTTCTTATTTCCTAGACCTCTTTAATTTCATATTAAATTCCAGCATGAATTTTAATGCTGGATTTTAATGGATTTTAATGGATTGTGTGGTTGTCTAAATGTTAAGAGTCTGAAGACCTCAAGTGGGCAGGAGCTGGGCAGGGGCAGGATCACGATGCAGGCAGGACCAGGGTGCAGTGTGGATGGGCTCCAGTAGGAACGGGGTGCTGGTGGGGCAGGGGTGGGGGTAGGTGTGGGGGGCGTCAGAGCACGGTGCTCCTAGGAGTGGGGTGGGGCACAGTAGGAGCAGGGTGTGGATAATACTGAGGTGCTGGCACGGCAGGGCGTGGGTAGGAGCAGAGGGCGTGTAAGATTGGGCTTCTGGCGAGGCGCGCGTGGGTAGGATGGGGTGCTGCAGGACGGGTAGCAGTTGGGTGTTGGCGGGGCGGGGCGTGGTTAGGACCGGGACGCGGGTGGGTGGAGAGTGACGGCAGAGCAGGGCGTCGGTAGGAGCGGGGTGCTGGTAGGAGCGGGGTGCCGGTAGGAGTAGGGTACAGGACGCGCTTAGGAGCAGGGTGCTGGCGGCGCAGGGCACGGGTAGAAGCGGGGTGGGGACGGAGCAGGATGCTGATGGGGCGGGGCGGGGTGCTGGTGGGGAGAAGCGCGGGTAGGAGGGGGTGCTGCAGGATGGGTAGCAGTTGGCTGTTGGCGGGGTGGGGTACGGGTAGGATGTGGTGCTGCCGGGCAGGGCAGCAGGTAGGAGAAAAGTCCAGGTAGGTGCCAGGTGCTACAGGGTCGGACTCAGGTAGAAGCGGGGTACAGTAGGAGAAGGGTGGCAGCTGGGCCAGGCCCAGGAAGGGGCAAAGTGTGGGTAGGAGCAAGGTGCTGGCGGGGCAGGGCACAGTTAGGACCATGGCACAGGTGGGTAGAGGGTGATGACAGGGCATTGGTAGGAGCCGGGTGCAGTAGGAGCAGGGTGCTGGTGGCACAGGGCACAGGTAGAAGTGGGAGCGAGTGGAGCAGGGTGCTGATGGAGCAGGGTGCTGGCAGGGAGAAGCATGGATAGGTGCAAGGTGAAGGTAGGATCGGGGTGCTGGAGAGCGGGACAGGGTGTGGGAGGGGCAGAGTGATTGTGGGGTGGGGCCACAGGTATGATGTGGTGCTGAGAGCCCGATGTGGGTGGAGCAGGGTGTGGGTAGGAGCAGGGTGCTGGTGGGGCGGGACACCCAGGTTAGGACCCAGGTGCGGGTAGGTGGAGGGCAAGTGGAGGGCGATGGCAGGGCAGGGCGTTGGTAGGAGCAGGGTGCCAGTAGTGTGTCCAGAATTGGTGGGTTCTTGGTCTCACTGACTTCCAGAATGAAGCTGCAGACCCTCGCGGTGAGTGTTACAATTCTTAAAGATGGTGTATCAGGAGTTTGTCCTTCAGATGTTCAGATGTATCTGGAGTTTCTTCCTTCTGGTGGGTTCCTGCTGTGGACCCTGGAGGTGAGGGTTACAGCTCTTAAAGCCTGCACATCTGGACTTGTTCCTTCCTTCCAGTGGGTTAGGGGTCTTGCTGGCCTCAGGAGTGAAGCTGCAGACCTTCGAGGTGTTACAGCTCATAAAGGTGGCACAGGCCCAGAGAGTAAGCAGCAACAAGATCTATTGCAAACAGCAAAAGAACAAAGCAACCACGGGGTGGAAAACGCACCCCAAGGAGTTGCTGCTGTTGGGGCGGGCAGCCTGCTTTTATTCTTATCTGACCCCACCCACATGCTGCTGATTGGTCCATCTTGACAGAGCTGATTGGTCCGTTTTACAGAGAGCTGATTGGTCCGTCTTGACAGAGAGCTGATTGGTGCGTTCACAAACCTTTGGCTAGACAGAAAAGTTCTCCGGGTCCCCACCTGACCCAGAAGCCCAGCCGGCTCCACCTCTTAATAGCAGTCGCCACCCAGGCCGGGGACTCCGGCGGCCCAGAGAGAGCTCCTCCCTCCATCAAGCCCAGCAGGCCACAGCGAGGGCCCGGCCCACAGAGCCCGCGCCCACCGGAACCCGCGCCGGCCCGTGAGCCCCACGCGCAGCCTGGCCTCCCGCCCGCGCCTCTCCCTCCACGCCTCCCCGCCAGCAGAGGGAGCCGGCGCTGGCCCTGGCCAGTCCCAGAGAGGGGCCCTCGCAGCGCAGCTGCGGGTTGAAGGGCTCCTGGAGCGCGGCTAGAGCAGACGCCGAGGCGGAGGAGGTGCCGAGAGTGAGCGAGGGCTGCTAGCACGTTGTCACCTCTCGGTAGGAACAGGGTGCAGGAGGCGGGTTGGTTCGGAACCTGATGCTGGAAAGGCCACCAGTGGTCTGGGTCCCAGCACCTCTGCAGGCGCAGCCGCTTGTTTCACCTGGTGCGCCATCTTGCAGTTCTTGAATTTGCGCCTTTTGGCTGCACAGAGAGGGCAAGGAAGCCGCGCACGAATGCAAGGTCGGAATGACTGGGGTGCGACCAAGGGGACTTGGAGAACCGCCCTTCCTCCCCAGGTTCCCCAGGCAGAGCCCACCACCCCCGCGTTTTTTCAGAGGCCCAACTGGGCCTCTGTGGAAGGGGTGGGGGCAGGGTAGAGACAGGAGGAGGGAAAGAACCGGGCAGGGAAGGGGGCCGAGAGAGCCTCTCTCAACATCCGGGTTAGTTGATAAACTGGGGGTCCTGCAGGGCTAGCCACGAAGAAATGTAACCATGTGTGGAAAAACAAGAATTGGGGAGGGGTGAGGAAGAGAAGTTGGTTACCAGGCAGCAGATGGTGCCTTAGGCAATCATAGGGGCTGAAGGGCTGGCTTCTCATTGTCAGACCCTGGGCTGGTAAGTTTCAGGGAACTCAGATGAAACAAATGTAACTTCCTTTAAGACTAGCGGGATCAATTTCTCCGTTTATTCAAGGAAGCTGTATACATGGGGTCTAGGGGAGAATTGGACACTTTCCAGCCTCATGCGGGGAGCTGTAAGGGTGGGTGTCCTTCTCCCCCTCTACACAGGGGCACTCTTAGGACTGGCAGCAGAGGAGAGCGAGCAGCAGAGAGCAACGGGAGCCCCAAAGAATCTAATTTCCCCCAAAGAAATGATGGCCACGAACATACTCACCTCAGCAGGAGAAGCCAGGGGGCCCACGCTGGGGAGTTGTGGGCTGAGGTTGGATGTGGGTTCTGGGCGTCTGTGGGGAAAGTCCTCTGTTCTCTCCCCATCCCTTAGCTGCCTCTTGAGGTCTGGCCTGCGTCTATTCACAGAGGGATGGAGGAAGGGAAGATCATGGGGCCTTGGGGTGGGAGGGGGCAGGAACTGGAGCCTGGGGCGCCCCTGGGCCAGCTGCCCCTGTCCCTGCTGTGTCTTGGTGGGGCTCAGGGCTGAATCTGTGATCTGCACATCACTCTGGAGATTTGAAGTCAAAGTGAAGTCGCCCTCGCAGGCAGGAGAGGGAGCTGCGAAGACGAGGCTGGCTCAGACTCAGTCAACCACTATGTCCAGAGTCGGCCAGCTGAGGGGAAGGTGGTTGGGGGGAGTAGGGGAGCAGGGGCACTCAGCCCAAGAGAGCTACCCTGAACCACAGGACCAGGTGCTGCCTGCCACCCACCCTTGCCGGGGTTGACAAAGCTGGAGTTGGCCACGGGGAGCTCCCCAGGGTGCAGACAGGTCCCATCTCTGGGACTAGCAGCTACCCAGGCTGCACACTCAGGCCTATGCCCAGGGAAGGGACCTGATAAGAAGAAAGAGGCTGGTGGCGAGGGGTGCGTGGAACTTTGGGGGACAAACAAGCTCCTGTTGTGGTAACCGAGCGAGTTATAGAGAAACGCCACACTCTGAGACTAATTCAGGAGTCCTTTATTGCTGGTGACTGAGGGACTGCTAGAGCTCAAAATTTAGTCCTGAAGAAGGGGCTAGATTTCTTTTTATATCTTGGTCTAAATAGGAGAGAGGGAGTCTAAAGCAATTTTTACAGAAGCAGAACAGGCAAAAAGTTAAAAGATAGATGGTTACAGAAACAGTTACAGGAAAATAGTTCCAGGTTCAGGGGCTTAAACTGTCACAAAGAGACAAATGCAGGGGCTTTGGGTACCACCAAGCGAGCGCGTGTCCAGGGGCCGCTGGCACAGCTTGCCTCAGTATCTTATCAGCGCACTCCTGGGTGTGCCTGGAGTCAGCATGCACCAGTTATGTCCTTAAGGGAGGGGGGACAAGGGGCTGCAAGCGGAGAAACCAAAATGGAGTCTGTCCGGCTCTCTCAGCTGAGAGAGTCAATCAGGTAAAAACAAGGGAGGGCATCACATTCCCACTCGTGTTTTTGGGGAATCAAATCATTGATTCCTCGGTTATAACAAAGGGGTTATATTGGGTTCCAAGATACACAAGTTTGACAGAAGCTATGCGCTACTTTATAAAGTTAAGCAACCAATTTTTTTTTTTTTTTTTTTTTTTTTTTTGAGACGGAGTCTCGCTGTCTCCCAGGCTGGAGTGCAGTGGCCGGATCTCAGCTCACTGCAAGCTCCGCCTCCCGGGTTTACGCCATTCTCCTGCCTCAGCCTCCCGCGTGGCTGGGACTACAGGCACCCGCCACGTCGCCCGGCTAATTTTTTGTATTTTTAGTAGAGACGGGGTTTCACCGTGTTCGCCAGGATGGTCTCGATCTCCTGACCTCGTGATCCGCCCGTCTTGGCCTCCCAAAGTGCTGGGATTACAGGCTTGAGCCACCGCGCCCGGCCAACAACCAATTTAATAGACAAGGCCTGAAGACGAACCTTAAGAGGAGGAGAAGGGCTCCCGCCAGCCCGGTAATTAGTTAGCCAGGGATTCCAGTTAAACATGCTTTGGTACCAGGGGGTGTTACTCTCCTGTTCCTGCTGGCATTTGCCTAGATTTTCTCGAACTTTTTGAAGAGTATTTTTTATGACTTCAGACTGATTGGCATAGAAACAACTTTCTCCCAAAGCTGCACGTAACCCTCCTTGGGAGAGAAATAGCAGATCTCAGCCTCGGCGGTTTTGAAGAACTACATCCGCTAGAGGCTCTACCTGGGCATGCAGTATATTTATGGCTGATTGGAGATGGCTTAAATCATCATCTACTTGTTGAGATAGGGACATTAGCCCAGTTTCTCCTTGAATCAGGGCAGTCGTGCGGATGGCTGCTGACCCAGCTATGCTAAGGCCGGCCACAAGGGGTACAAGGAGTGGGGCAACTCGGCAAAACCTGGGATGCAATTCAGGAGGAGCGATGAGGAGTTGTTCTTCTGACCTGCTGTACAGGTAGACCTGGGGGAGTACATGAACCAACACACAGGAGAGGTCAGGGTTCAGTCCCACTGATGCAGTGAGTGAGACCTGAAGTGCCGGCTAACCAGGTATTGTTGGGTGCCTGATAGAAGACTGAGGCGTTTAAGGAGGTAAGCAGGGACTGATTCCAGGTAGCCTGAGAGGGAGAAGCAGATAAATTATACCCTGCTAGTTAGACAGGAGGCATTCCTGACACATCTCCTAGTGTAAGGGCATGGGGGCACGTATGACAAAGAATTTTTAGCATGGCTTCTACTCCTAATCCAACATAATATGGGGGTTTGGCCTTTAGGCACAACCAGCAATCTCGGGCTAGTTTAGGCTGGGTGAGATTCAGGAGGTGAGGAGCACTGACCAGAATGGACTTCAGGCTGGTGAGATTCAGGAGGTGAGGAACACTGTCCAGAGTGGACTTCAGGCTGGGTGAGATTCAGGAGGTGAGTGAGGAGCACTGTCCAGAATGGACTTCAGGCTGGTGAGATTCAGGAGGTGAGGAACACTGTCCAGAGTGGACTTCAGGCTGGGTGAGATTCAGGAGGTAAGTGAGGAACGCTGTCCAGAATGGACTTCAGGCTGGGTGAGACTCAGGAGGTGAGGAACACTGTCCAGAGTGGACTTCAGGCTGGGTTGGAGGTGTTGTCGTTGCAGCTGAGGTCTAGGAAGCAGGAACGATGGTGGGACAGTTAAATCGTGTCTGGGTGTTTTTGGAACACAGGGTCACCAAATCAGTTAAAGGTACGATTGGCTTAGGAGGGCTCCGTGGGACCAGGACCTTTTTCTGGATGGTGAACTTAGTTCCAACATCAAATCCCAGAATATAAAGCCTTAATCCCTGTGACATGCCATAATACCATTGAGCTAAACTAGAGTTACGGACAGTTACAGTAAGAGGATTGCAATTTCCTATAGTACACGGTCTAGGACGGGAAGTGCGAGCTATGGAAAGGACTGAGGGTGGGGTTGATCCTCCAGAGTAAGTGGGCAAAGTGACACACGTCCAGTGAGGGCAGAAAAACTGGTAAGAATCTCAGCAGCTAGAGTCAGGGTGATTTCCAGGACGAAGGTGAAAGCCAACGCTCTGGAGCCCTTTTCTGCACCCTTAGAGCTTCCACATCCAGTCCGGTTTCTGGTGTGTCCAAACTCTGCAGCAATGTCGACGTTTCCTGCTCCCATGATCGGCAGATCGCGCTGTTCTTCGTGGGTACAGCAGGTTCTGGGAACAAAGCACATAAATCGACTACAAAAGAGACTTCCTTGGAGGTTCCCACTTTCCAGGTGGTGTTTGCAAAGACACGTACTGTTGTGAAGGAAGTGAGGAGAAAAAGAGTAGGAAGGGGCAGAGGACGTAACAGGTGGAAACAGACAGAAGAGGTAAATGGAAAGAATCTGATGGCTTCACTCAACTTAGGTGCAGTTTTAAGGGGCCCAGGCTTGGGGACCCTTGTTTCTTACTGGGCTTTGTTGGCCTTTTTGATGCGAGAGTGATGAATCCAAGCAGGAATGTCGTCCACCTTCAGAGCCATTGGTGTAGTGAGGATGATAGTATGAGGTCCTTTCCAGGCAGGAGTGAGTCCTTCCTTCTGGAATTTTTTAACATATACCAGGTCACCCGTCTGGTCAGGAACTGGATTGGGATGAGCTCCCCGGACAAGCGGCTGGATGATGTCTTGTACTTGTTGGAGAGACTGCAGGTACTGTAACAAATTAGCTTGTGAGATTTCTGCTAAATGGGTATCCCTTAGCTTAGGCAAGATAGGCGGAGCCCTTCCATACATGATTTCAAAAGGTGAAAACCCAGCCCAGTAAGGGGTGTATCTTACTCTAAGGAGGGCTAAAGGAAGGAGCTTTACCTAATTCTCACCGGTCGCTAGGATTAATTTAGTAAGGGTACTTTTTAGGGTGCGGTTCATGCGTTCTGCCTCTCCAGAGCTCTGGGGTCCATAGGCACAATGGAGTTTCCATTGAATGTTCAATGCCTTGTTAACCAACTGAGCTATGGTCGAGGTGAAGGCAGGTCCATTATCAGACCTTATGGCAACAGGCAGTCCATGTCGAGGGATGGTTTCATTGAGCAACAGCTTAACTACCGTGGTGGCAGTTTCGTTTTTGGTGGCAAATGCCTCAGTCTATCCGGAAAAGGTGTCTACTAGCACCCGGAGGTATTTATATCCTGCCCGGTGCAGTTTTATCTACATAAATTAAATTTCCTCCCTTTCTCCTGGCGAGCCTCCCCGGAGGCGGTGACCTGGGCTGGGCTTACCTTGCTTGGCGTTTACCTGAGCACAAGCCGTACACTGGAGAGCTGCTTGGTTAGCTAAGTCCTGAAGGTGGGGGATCTTGAAATGGCTCCTTAGAAGCTGGGCCAATTTTACTCCTCCTTCCTGATTTTTACTGGCCTGAATATCTGAAGCTTGATTTTCTTCCTCAGGGGCGTATTCTGGGTGGTCTGGCGAGTCCGGTTGCGGAAAGGACACAGTGGGCAGCAGGGTTAAAGGCACGACCGGGAGCCGAGCCGCAGCGTCTGCTCTTTGGTTACCACAGCCTCTTTGATGTCCTTTGCAGTGAATCACAGCCACCTGTTGAGGGAGCCAGACAGCTTCAAGCAGGGCCAAAATCGCTTCTTTGTTTTTGACAGTCTTTCCTGCTGAGGTGCGGAGCCCTCACTCTTGATAGATGGCTCCAAGTGCATGTACAGCAGCGAAAGCATACCTGGTGTCAGCGTAGATGTTAATACGTTTGTCCTCACCCCATCGGAGGGCCTGAGTGAGGGCAACCAATTCAACTCTCTGTGCCGAGGTCCCTGCCGGCAGTGCCTGGGCCCACAGTCTGTCTGTCTCCATAGTAACGGCTGCACCAGCCTTTTGTACTCCTTGTTCAAGGAAGCTGCTACCGTCTGTAAACACGGTGGCATCTGCCTGTTAGAGGAACATCTCGGAGATCAGGTCAGCCAGTTTCCACAGTTTCTAACAGTTCTTGGCAGTCATGGACAGGTGTGGTAAGGTCTGGATTGGGGAGCAAGGTAGCTGGATTTAAACACCTTGTGGGAGAGAAAGTTAAACGAGGCTGATCTAACAGTACACTCTGATACTGTAGGATGCGCACATTCGACATCCATTTGCCAGAAGCACTTCGTAGCAAAGTCTCTACTGCCTGAGGAGCCATAAGAGTTTCATTCTAGCCCAGAGTGAGT
Source organism: Chlorocebus sabaeus (assembly GCF_047675955.1). Taxonomy (NCBI): domain Eukaryota; kingdom Metazoa; phylum Chordata; class Mammalia; order Primates; family Cercopithecidae; genus Chlorocebus; species Chlorocebus sabaeus. Next base: position 179,299 of record NW_027327591.1, on the reverse strand, counting down.
TTATCAGCCTCCTGGACCAGGCTTGCTGTTGCCACTAGGGCTCGCAGATGACTTGGCCACCCGGAGGCCACAGGGTCCAGTCTCTTAGACAAATAGGCTGGCATTGCCTTGGCCCTAAAGTCTGAGTGAGTACCCCTTTAGCGACTCCCTCGCTTTCATGAACAAAAAGGTGAAATGGTTTTGAGATATTTGGGAGGGCAAGAGCAGGTGCCTCAGTTAATGCCTTCTTTAGATTTTGAAAAGCCTGTTCTTGTCAGTCCAAACTAGCAGGCCATTCCTTCCAGTAGCAGTGTACATGGGCTTGGCAATTTCTGAGGACCCTGATATCTATAGGCAGCAGTATCCTACTGCCCCCAGGAATTCATGTACTTGTCTCAGTGGTGGAGTAAGGATTTGCAAGATGGCTTTGTTTTGAGCACTAGTGAGTGCTTTTTTCCCCTCGTTTATCTCATACCTCAGGTAGAAACACTGGGAAGACAAAGCTTGGCTGAGACCCGACACCCGAATTCCTGAAGGAGGTAAAGTAGGTCCCTAGTATGTTGCAGGTGGCTGTCAGTAGTTTCTGTAGCCAATAACAGGTTATCTACCTACTGGAGAAGCATGCAGTTAGGGTGACTGGCTCGGACGGTATAGGATCCTGTTGGAGGGCTTCCCCAAAAAGCATGGGGGAGTTTTTTAAACCCTGGGGTAACTGAGTCCAGGTTAATTGGGTGGTGTCTCCTGAGCCAGGATCTGGCCATTCAAAAACAAAGACAGTTTGGCTTTTGGGGGCCAGAGGAATACCAAAGAAAGCATCCTTTAAGTCAAGGACAGTGTACACTGTATGTTCTGGTGGGAGCAGGCTGAGTAAATTGTAAGAGTTAGGGACAGTTGGATGGATGGTGACTGTCTGCTTGTTAACTTCCCGCAAGTCCTGTACAGGCCAGTAATCATTTGTTCTGGGTTTCAGGACCAGCAAAAGTGGAGTATTCCAGGCGGACTGACATGGTGTGAGTATACCAGCTTGTAATAGTCACTGAATGTGGGGATTGGTTCCCTCTCTAGCCCACTGAATCATAGGATTTTTTTTACCTGGACCGGCAAGGTGGTGGCCAGGAGTTCTACTACCACTGGCGGACGGTGCTTAGCCAGTCCCGGGGGGGGGGGTTGACTTGACCTAGACTCAAGGAAGGAGAGTCTGTAAATCCAGTAGGAGAGGATTAGTTTTATTCTCCGGTGGCTGTGAGGGTGAAACTAAGATACTCCTCTGACAGAGGGGTGGTTAGCAGGAGCTGAGCAGTAGGGGGCATTGTGTCACCTAACGTGAGGTGAGCTTGTTGGGCCGAGAAGGAGATGGAGCCTGTAACTTATGGAGCATATCTCATCCGAGGAGGGGGGGTAAGGGGCATTCTGGGACCATGAGGAATGAGTGGGTTACTCTTTTCTGTCCCAAACTCACCTCTCATGAGTGGGTGACAGGATATTCCTCAATAGCTCCAGTAGCCCCTTGCACAGCCACCTTTTTATTAGAGGCACTGCCCAAGGGTGTTTGCAGTACTGAGTGTTCTGCCCCACTGTCAGTTAGGAAATGTACAGGCTGGTCCTGCACTGTGGCAGTCACCATGGGCTCCCAGGGGCCAAAGGAGAGGGAGCCCCGGCCCCATCAGTTATCAGGTTCCTCCACTGCGGGGAGGGTGAGGACCTTTTTCTTTTCTGGTTTCTCCTCTGGCTTTAATGGGCATTCAGTTTCCCAATGTCCCATTTGCTTGCAAAAAGCACATTGTTTTCTTCGTAGGGGAGCCCGCTCACCTTTTTGGCCTTTCTGGCAGAGACCTGGGGTCCCCTGGTTGGTGCTCTGTGATGGGGGCCCTTCCTTCTTGGCTCCTTGGATGACAGCCCCTAAGATCTTTGCCTGTCTTTTTGATGCTTTCTCAGCAGCCCTTTCAGCTGCCTGAGCTGCCTGTTTTTGCTTTTCAAACTCTCGATTGTCAAAAACTTTCTGGGCTATCTCTAAAATTTGGCTGATGTTCATTCCAGCAAATCCTTCCAGACTTTGTAATTTTCTTTTAGTATCAGGGGCTGCCTGAGCCACAAATGCCAAATCAACAGCACAGCTATTCTCGGGAGCCGCCAGGTCGAAAGGGGCGTAAGTCCAATAGGCCTCTTGGAGGCATTCTAAAAATGCTCCAGGTGACTCATCAGGCCCCTGGACAACTTCAGTCGTCTTAGACAAATTTATGGGTTTTTGAGCGGCTCCCTTGATACCCACAAGGAGATACGTGAAAATAATCTAAAGCTCTCTTCCCACCCAAGGAGTTTGGATTCCAATCAGGCCGGGTAGGGGGAAAAACCTCCTCAAGGAGGTCTTGGGCTTCCTCCTCTGGTCTACTGGCTGATGCAAGGAAATACTTTCTGGCTTCTCTTCATCAGGGGAACCAGCCCCCGATATTTCAACGTAGGTTCTTTTCTATTTTCCCTAAGTGTCGGCTGGTCTGAGAAATAAAGGGAAAGAGTACAAAAGAGAAATTTTAAAGCTGGGTGTCCAGGGGAGACATCACATGTTGGCAGGTTCTGTGATGCCTCCCCAAGCCACAAAACCAGCAAGTTTTTATTATGGATTTCAAAGGGAAGGGAGTGTATGAATAGGGTGTGGGTCACAGAGATCACATGCTTCACAAGGCAATAAAATATCACAAGGCAAATGGGGGCAGAGCGAGATCACAGGACCATGGTGAAATTAAAATTGCCGATGGTTTCATGTCCCACTGGGCACGACTGTCATTGATAACATCTTACCAGGAGACAGGGTTTGAGAGCAGACAACTGGCCTGACTAAAATTTATGAGGCAGGAATTTCCTCATCCTAACAGGCCTGGGGGCGCTACAGGAGACTGGGGCTTATTTCATCCCTTATCTACAACTGTAAAAGACAGACACTCCTAGAGTGGCCATTGTAGAGACCTCCTTCTAGGAATGCATTCTCTTTCTCAGGGCTGTGCCTCGCTAAGAAAAAGAATTCAGTGATATTTCTCCCATTCACTTTTGTAAGAAGAGAAATATTGCTCTGTTCTGCCTGGCTCTCAGGCAGTCAGACCTAATGGTTATCTCCCTTGTTCCCTGAACATCGCTGTTATCCTGTTCTTTTTTCAAGATGCCCAGATTTCATATTGTTTAAACATGCTTTACAATTTGTGCAGTTAACACAATCATCACAGGGTCCTGAGGTGACATACATCCTCAGCTTACGAAGATGACGGGATTAAGAGATTAAAGACAGGCATAGGAAATCACAAGCGTATTGACTGGGGCAGTGATAAATGTCCATGAAATTTTCACAATTTATGTTCAGAGATTGCAGTAAAGACAGGTGTAAGAAATTATAAAAGTATTAATTTGGGGAACTAATAAATGTCCACGAAATCTTCACAATTTATGTTCTTCTGCCGCAGCTTCAGCCGGTCCCTCCTTTTGGGGTCCCTGACTTCCTGCAACAGAAGGCAAAGAGCCTGAGGAGAGGAAGAGCCTGCGGCTTTCCACTCCTTCCAGTTTGGGGCTAGAGCAAAGGGCAGAGTGTTGGTAAGTGGTGAGAGACAAGGCTGAGTAACTTGACAAGAATCACATTGACATGGGTGTTTTTATTCCATGGTGAAAAATTTGGAACTTTTCCTGAGAACAAATGTAAGCCAATGAGACAGTAAATGACAGGAGATTTAAAAATGTCACCTGTCAAGTGACTTCTTATAAATGGTTATTACTTGGCTAAGGATTTCTAAATGAGCCTGAGATCTGTTGGCCTGCAATCTCTACCAAAACTCTGAGAACTTGATGATGCCTTTGTTTTCTGAAAATTGCTTCACTGTGCTGGCTGACAGTTCCATGAAGATGGTAAAAGTGAAGAAAGTGTAGAGCTAGTAAAAAAGAGATGCATAGACTTCTTGGAAGTTTTTTAAGCTATGGAACATGATGAATTAATGGTGCATAAGCTTACTCTTCACTATGAAAGTTTTTTTCACATCTTTCATTAGATGTTTGTAAGAAAAAACATACTTAATGTAGCATCTACTAACCCAGCAATAAAAAGGAATGGCATTTACTGTACACTTTATTTCTAAAATAAACCTAAATTTAATAAATTTTGGCAACATGCTTTTCTTTGTTTCTCTAATTATTTGTTCTACGCAGTCTGGCTCCATCTAAAATAAGTAAAAATAATAATAATGTTTAAGTTAAATGAGAGACAATATCATGAGAATAATATGTCACTTATAAAATATGGCCATTAGTATTTTTAGTGATTAGCCATAACTTGAAGTTTGCTTAAATAGAAAAATAATTACATAAATAAAGTAAAATTTCTACTTATTTTAAGTTTAGATAATAGAGGATATACCTGTGTAATGCTGTTTAGATTAATCTGACAAAAATACAGTTAATATTGATCTATTGCATATACATAATTTTAGAAAGGTGGTGTTTTATTTATTTTTTATTTATTTATTTTTTTTTTTTTTGAGACAGAGTCTCGCTCTGTCGCCCAGGCTGGATGGAGTGCAGTGGCCGGATCTCAGCTCACTGCAAGCTCCGCCTCCCGGGTTTACGCCATTCTCCTGCCTCAGCCTCCCGAGTAGCTGGGACTACACGCACCCGCCACCTCGCCCGGCTAGTTTTTTGTATTTTTTAGTAGAGACAGGGTTTCACCGTGTTAGCCAGGGTGGTCTCGATCTCCTGACCTCGTGATCTGCCCGTCTCGGCCTCAAAAGGTGGTGTTTTATTAGTACAAACGTTAAACAATGGCTGGGTGTGGTGACTCATGCCTGTAATCCCAGCACTTTGGGAGGTCAAGGTGGGCAGATCACAAGGTCAAGAGATTGAGACCATCCTGGCCAACATGGTGAAACTCCAGTTCTACTAAAAATACAAAAATTAGCTGGTCGTGGTGGTGTACGCCTGTAGTCCCAGCTACTCAGGAGGCTGAGGCAGGAGAATCACTTGAACCTGGGAGGTGGAGGTTGCAGTGAGCCAAGATCGCACCACTGCACTCCAGCCTGATAGAGTGAAACTCCATCTCAAAAAAAAAAAAAAAAAAAGAAAAGAAAAAAAGGTTAAACAAAGTCATATTTTGCAATTTTGCAATGAATGCATTGCTTTGAAATTCTTAGCAAAACTCTACTCTTTATAAAAGTTCAGTCCTGAGGGGGCACCTAAGATGGCCAAATAGGAACAGCTCCAGCCTCAAACTCCCAGTGTGAGCAACACAGAAGACGGGTGATTTCTGCATTTTCAACTGAGGTACCAGGTTCAACTCACTGGGGCGTGTCGGACAGTCGATGCTGGTCCATGGGTGCAGCCCGACCAGCGAGAGCTGAAGCAGGGCGAGGCATCGCCTCACCTGGGAAGTGCAAGGGGGAAGGGAATTCCTTTTCCTAACCAAGGGAAATTGAGACACACAACACCTGGAAAATCCCACCCTAATACTGCAGTTTACCAAGGGTGTTAGCAAATGGCACACCAGGAGATTATATCCCACACCTGGCCCAGAGGGTTCCACGCCCACAGAGCCTCCCTCATTGCTACCACAGCAGTCTGAGATCCAACTGCAAGGCGGCAGTGAGGCTGGGGGAGGTGTGCCTGCCATTGCTGAGGCTTAAGTAGGTAAACAAAGCCTCCAGGAAGCTCGAATTGGGTGGAGCCCACCGCAGCTCAAGGAGGCCTGCCTGCCTCTGTAGACTCCACCTCTGGGGACAGGGCATAGCTAAACAAAAAGCAGCAGAAACCTCTGCAGATGTAAAAGTCCCTGTCTGACAGCTTTGAAGAGAGCAGTGGTTCTCCCAGCACAGAGGTTGAGATCTGAGAATGGACAAACTGCCTGTTCAAGTGGGTCCCTGACCCCTGAGTAGCCTAACTAGGAGACATCCTCCACTAGGTGCAGACCAACACCTCACCTCGCAAGACTGGGTACACCCCGAGACGAAGCTTCCAGAGCAAGAATCAGACAGCAACATTCACTGTTCAGCAATATTCTATCCTCTGCAGCCTCCGCTGCTGATACCCGGGCAAATAGCATCTGGAGTGGACCTCAAGCAAACTCCAACAGACCTGCAGCTGAGGGTCCTGACTGTTAGAAGGAAAACTAACAAACAGAAAGGACACTCACACCAAAACCCCATCAGTACATGACCATCATCAAAGACCAAAGGCAGATAAAACCACAAAGATGGGGAAAAAGCAGTGCAGAAAAGCTGGAAATTCAGAAAATCAGAGTGCATCTCCTCCTCCAAAGGAATGCAGCTCATCGCCAGCAATGGAACAAAGCTGGATGGAGAATGACTTTGACAAGTTGAGAGAAGAAGGCTTCAGTCAATCAAACTTCTCAGAGCTAAAGGAGGAACTACGTAACCAGCACAAAGAAACTAAAAACTTTGATCCTTTCCTTACTCCTTATACGAAAATTAATTCAAGATGGATTAGAGACTTAAATGTTAGACCTAATACCATAAAAACCCTAGAGGAAAACCTAGGTAGTACCATTCAGGACATAGGCATGGGCAAAGACTTCATGTCTAAAACACCAAAAGCAACGGCAGCAAAAGCCAAAACTGACAAACGGGATCTCATTAAACTAAAGAGCTTCTGCACAGCAAAAGAAACTACCATCAGAGTGAACAGGCAACCTACAGAATGGGAGAAAATTTTTTGCAATTGACTCATCTGACAAAGGGCTAATATCCAGAACCTACAAAGAACTCAAATTTACAAAAAAAAAACAACCCCATCAAAAAGTGGGCAAAGGATATGAACAGACATTTCTCAAAAGAAGACATTCATACAGCCAACAGACACATGAAAAAATGCTCATCATCACTGGCCATCAGAGAAATGCAAATCAAAACCACAATGAGATACCATCTCACACCAGTTAGAATGGCGATCATTCAAAAGTCAGGAAACAACAGGTGCTGGAGAGGATGTGGAGAAATAGGAACACTTTTACACTGTTGGTGGGATTGTAAACTAGTTCAACCATAATGGAAAACAGTATGGCGATTCCTCAAGGATCTAGAACTAGATGTACCATATGACCCAGCCATCTCATTACTGGGTATATACCCAAAGGATTATAAATCATGCTGCTATAAAGACACATGCACATGTATGTTTATTGCGGCACTATTCACAATAGCAAAGACTTGGAATCAACCCAAATGTCCATCAGTGACAGACTGGATTAAGAAAATGTGGCACATATACACCATGGAATACCATGCAGCCATAAAAAAGGATGAGTTTGTGTCCTTTGTAGGGACATGGATGCAGCTGGAAACCATCATTCTTAGCAAACTATCACAAAAACAGAAAACCAAACACCGCATGTTCTCACTCATAGGTGGGAACTGAACAATGAGATCACTTGGACTCGGGAAGGGGAACATCACACACCGGGACCTATCATGGAGAGGGGGGAAGGGGGAGGGATTACATTGGGAGTTATACCTGATGTAAATGACGAGTTGATGGGTGCTGACAAGTTGATGGGTGCAGCACACCAACATGGCACAAGTATACATATGTAACAAACCTGCACGTTATGCACATGTACCCTAGAACTTAAAGTATAATAATAATAAATAAAATAAAATAAAACATTTCCCCTTAAAAAAAAAAAGTAAAAACTTTCAAAAAAGAATGGATGAGTGGATAACTAGAATAATCAAGGCAGAGAAGACCTTAAAAGAACTGATAGAGATGAAAACCATAACATGAGAACTATGTGACAAATGCACAAGCTTCAGTTACTGACTCGATCAACTGGAAGAAAGTTTCAGTGATTTAAGATCAAATGAATGAAATGAAGCAAGAAGAGAAGTGTAGAGAAAAAAGAGTAAAAAGAAATGAACAAAGCCTCCAAGAAATACGGGATTATGTGAAAAGACCAAATCTACGTCTGATTGGTGCGCCTGAAAGTGACAGGGAAAATGGAACCAAGTTGGAAAACACTGCAGGATATCATCCAGGAGAACTTCCCCAACCTAGTAAGGCAGGCCAACGTTCAAATTCAGGAAATACAAAGAATGCCACAAAGATACTCCTCGAGAAGAGCAACTCCAAGACACATAATTGTCAGATTCACCAAAGTTGAAATGAAGGAAAAAATGTTAAGGGCAGCCAGAGAGAGAGGTTGGGTTACCCACAAAGGGAAGCCCATCAGACTAATAGCAGATCTCTCGGCAGAAACTCTACAAGCCAGAAGAGAGTGGGGGCCAATATTCAACATTCTTAAAAGAATTTTCAAACCAGAATTTCATATCCAGCCAAACTAAGTTTCATCAGTGAAGTAGAAATAAAATCCTTTACAGATAAGCAAATGCTTAGAGATTTTGTCACCACCAGGCCTGCCCTACAAGAGACCCTGAAGGAAGTACTAAACATGGAAAGGAACAACTGGTACCAGCCATTGCAAAAACATGCCAAAATGTAAAGACCATCGATGCTAGGAAGAAACTGCATCAATTAACGAGCAAAATAACCAGCTAATATCACAGTGACAGGATCAAGTTCACACATAACAATATTAACCTTAAATGTAAATGGACTAAATGGTCCAATTAAAAGACACAGACTGGCAAACTGGATAAAGAGTCAAGACCCATCTCACATGCAGAGACACACACAGGCTCAAAATAAAGGGATGGAGGAAGATCTATCAAGCAAATGGAAAACAAAAAAAAGCAGGGGTTGCAATCCTAGTCTCTGATAAAACAGACCTTAAGCCATCAAAGATCAAAAGAGACAAGACCATTACGTAATGGTAAAGGGATCAATTCAACAGGAAGAGCTAACTATCCTAAATATATATGCACCCAATACAAGAGCACCCAGATTCATAAAGCAAGTCCTTAGAGACTTACAAAGAGACTTAGACTCCCATACAATAATAATGGGAGACTTCAACACCCCACTGTCAACATTAGACAGATCAACGAGACAGAAAGTTAACAAGGATATCCAGGAATTGAACTCAACTCTGCACCAAGCAGACCTAATAGACATCTACAGAACTCTCCACCCCAAATCAACAGAATATACATTCTTCTCAGCACCACATTGCACTTATTCGAAAATTGACCACATGGTTGGAAGTAAAGCACTCCTCAGCAAATGTAAAAGAACAGAAATTATAACAGACTGCCTCTCAGACCACAGTGCAATCAAACTAGAATTCAGGACTAAGAAAATCAATCAAAACCACTGAACTACATGGAAACTGAACAACCTGCTCCTGAATGACTACTGGGTACATAACGAAATGAAGGCAGAAATAAAGATGTTCTTTGAAACCAATGAGAAAAAAGATACAACATACCAGAATCTCTGGGACACATTTAAAGCAGTGTGTAGAGGGAAATTTATAGCACTAAATGCCCACAAGAGAAAGCTGGAAAGATCTAAAATTGACAACCTAACATCACAATTAAAAGAACTAGAAAAGCAAGAGCAAACACATTCAGAAGCTAGCAGAAGGCAAGAAATAACTAAGATCAGAGCAGAACTGAAGGAGATAGAGACACAAAAAACTCTCCAAAAAATCAATGAATCCAGGAGCTGGTTTTTTGAAAAGATCAACAAAATTGATAGACTGCTAGCAAGACTAATAAACAGAGAAGAATCAAATAGATGCAATAAAAAATGATAAAGAGGATATCACCACCGACCCCACAGAAATATAAACTACCATCAGAGAATACTATAAACACCTCTATGCAAATAAACTAGAAAACCTAGAAGAAATGGATAATTTCCTGGACACTTACACTCTCCCAAGACTAAACCAGGAAGAAGTTGAATCCCTGAATAGACCAATAGCAGGCTCTGAAATTGAGGCAATAATTAATAGCCTACCAACCAAAAAAAGTCCAGGACCAGACAGATTCACAGCTGAATTCTACTGGAGGTACAAGGAGGAGCTGGTACCATTCCTTCTGAAACTATCCCAATCAATAGAAAAAGAGGGAATCCTCCCTAACTCATTTTATAAGGCCAACATCATCCTGATACCAAAGCCTGGCAGAGACACAACAAAAAAAGAGAATTTTAGACCAATATCCCTGATGAACATCGATGCAAAAATCCTCAATAAAATACTGGCAAACCGAATCCAGCAGCACATCAAAAACTTATCCACCATGATCAAGTGGGCTTCATCCCTGGGATGCAAGGCTGGTTCAACATATGCAAATCAATAAACGTCATCCAGCATATAAACAGAACCAAAGACAAAAACCACATGATTATCTCAATAGATGCAGAAAAGACCTTTGACAAAATTCAACAGCCCTTCATGCTAAAAACTCTCAATAAATTCGGTATTGATGGAACGTATCTCAAAATAGTAAGAGCTATTTATGACAAACCCACAGCCAACATCATACTGAATAGGCAAAAACTGGAAGCATTCCCTTTGAAAACTGGCACAAGACAGGGATGCCCTCTCTCACCACTCCTATTCAACATAGTGTTGGAAGTTCTGGCCAGGGCAATCAGGCAAGAGAAGAAATAAGGGGTATTCAGTTAGGAAAAGAAGTCAAATTGCCCCTGTTTGCAGATGGCATGATTGTATATTTAGAAAACCCTATCGTCTCAGCCGAAGATCTCCCTAAGCCGATAAGCAACTTCAACAAAGTCTCAGGATACAAAATCAATGTGCAAAAATCACAAGCATTCTTATACACCAGTAACAGACAAACAGCCAAATCATGAATGAACTCCCATTCACAATAGCTTCAAAGAGAATAAAATACCTAGGAATGCAACTTACAAGGGATGTGAAGGACCTCTTCAAGGAAAACTACAAACCACTGCTCAGTGAAATAAAAGAGGATACAAACAAATGGAAGAACATACCATGCTCATGGATAGGAAGAATCAATATTGTGAAAATGGCCATACTGCACAAGGTAATTTATAGATTCAGTGCCATCCCCATTAAGCTACCAATGACTTTCTTCACAGAATTGGAAAAAAACTAAAGTTCATATGGAACCAAAAAGACCCCGCATTGCCAAGACAATCCTAAGCCAAAAGAACAAAGCTGGAAGCATCACGCTATCTCACTTCAAACTGTACTACAAGGCTATAGCAACCAAAACAGCATGGTACTGGTACCAAAACAGAGATATAGACCAATGGAACAGAACAGAGCCCTCAGAAATAATACCACACATCTACAGCCATTTGATCTTTGACAAGCCTGAGAAAAACAAGAAATGGGGAAAGGATTCCCTATTTAATAAATGGTGCTGGGAAAATTGGCTAGCCATCAGTAGAAAGCTGAAACTGGATCCTTTCCTTACTCCTTATAAGAAAATTAATTCAAGATGGATTAGAGACTTAAATGTTAGACCTAAAACCATGAAAACCCTAGAAGAAAACCTAGGTAATACCATTCAGGACATAGGCATGGGCAAGGACTTCATGTCTAAAACACCAAAAGCAATGGCAACAAAAGCTAAAATTGACAAATGGGATCTAATTAAGGAGCTTTTGCACAGCAAAAGAAACTACCATCAGAGTGAACAGGCAACCTACAGAATGGGAGAAAATTTTTGCAATCGACTCAACTGACAAAGGGCTAATATCTGGAACCTACAAAGAACTCCAAACAAATTTACAAGAAAAAAAATCCCATCAAAAAGTGGGCAAAGGATATGAACAGACACTTCTCAAAAGAAGACAGTCATACAGCCAACAGGCACATGAAAAAATGCTCATCATCACTCGCCATCAGAGAAATGCAAATCAAAACCACAATGAGATACCATCTCACACCAGTTAGAATGTCAATCATTAAAAAATCAGGAAACAACAGGTGCTGGAGAGGATGTGGAGAAATAGGAACACTTTTACATTGTTGGTGGGACTGTAAACTAGTTCAACCATTGTGGAAAACAGTGTGGCGATTCCTCAAGGATCTAGAACTGGAAATACCATTTGACCCAGCCATCCATTACTGGGTATATACCCAAAGGATTATAAATCATGCTGCTATAAAGACACATGCACATGTATGTTTATTGCAGCACTATTCACAATAGCAAAGACTTGGAATCAACCCAAATATCCATCAATGACAGACTGGATTAAGAAAATACGGCACATATACACCATGGAATGCTATGCAGCCATAAAAAAGGATGAGTTCATGTCCTTTGTAGGGATGTGGATGCAGCTGGAAACCATCATTCTCAGCAAACTGTCACAAGAACAGAAAACCAAACACCACATGTTCTCACTCATAGGTGGGAATTGAACAATGAGATCACTTAGACACAGGAAGGGGAACATCACACACCGGGGCCTATTGTGGGGAGGGGATAGGGAGGAGGGATAGCATTAGGAGATATACCTAATGTAAATGACGGGTTAATGGGTGCAGCAAACCAACATGGCACATGTATACATATGTAACAAACCTGCACCTTGTGCACATGTACCCTAGAACTTAAAAGTATAATAAAAAAATTCAATCCATTTTTTACTTCAATAAATTATTTCTTTAAAAGAAATTTCTATTCTCTACTTATAGTAAACTTTTTTTTCTTATAGTAATTTTTTTTTTCTAGTTTGTATTCTAAATTAAGGTGGTAGCTGCACAGGTTCTTCCAAAGGTATATTGAGGGATGCTGAGGTTTGGAGTACGATTGAACCCATCACACAGGTAGTGAGCACAGGACCCAATAAGTAGTTTTTCAACCCTGGCCCACTCTGTCCCTCCCTGTTCTTATTTCCCAGTGTCTATTGTTCCCATGTTTATGACAGTGTGCACCCAATGTGTAGCTCCCACATATGAGTGAAAACATGAGATATTTGGTTTCTGTTTCCACGTTAGTTTGCTTATGATAGTGTATTCCAGCTGTATCCATGTTGCTGTAAGGGACATGATTTTGTTCTTTTTATTGCTGCATAGTATTCCATGGTATATGTAAAATTTTCCAGTCTACCTTGGGTTTTCAATCTACCTTGGATGCACCTAGATTGACTCCATGTCTTTACTATTTTGAATAGTGCTGCAATGAACATACATGTGCATGTGTCTTTTTGTTACAATGACTTATTTTCCTTTAGGTATACCCCTACTATAGTAATGGGGTTGCTGCATCCAATTCTTAGTACTTAATTTCCAAACTGCTCTCCATAGTAGCTGAACTAATTTACATTGTCACCAATGGTGTATGTTTCCATTTCTCCACAGCCTCTCCAACATTTTTTTTTTTTTTGACTTTTTAACAAAAGTCGTTCTGACTGGTGTGAGATGGTATCTCATTGATGTTTTGTTTGGTATTTCTCTGATGATTAGCAATAGTGAGCATTTGTTAATGCTCTTATATGTGTTCTTTTGAGAAGTGTTTGTTCATGTCCTTTGCCCATTTTTAATGGTGTTATTTATTTTTTGCTTGTTGATTTATTTAGGTCCCTTATGGATTTTGGATAATAGGACTTTGCTGTATGCATAGTTTGTGAATATTTTCTTCCATTCTTTAGGCTGTCTGTTTAATCCCTTGATAGTTTCTCATGCTGTGCAGAAGCTCTTTAGCTTATTTAGATCATACTTGTCAATTTTTGTTATTCTTGCAATGGCTTTTGAGGACTTAGCCATAAGTTAATTGACAAGTGTGATGTCCAGAAGAGTATTTCCTAGGTTTTCTTCCAGAATTTTTATAGTCAGAGGATGCACTCTTATGTAAGAAAAGCAAAACACTTTTTTCTTTTTCTGAGATGGAGTCTCCCTCTGTCACACAGGCTATAGTGCAGTGGTATGATCTTGGCTCACTGCAACCTCTGCCTCCTGGGTTCTAGTGATTCTCCTGCCTCAGCCTCCCCAGTAGCTGGAATTACACATGCCTGCCACCAAGCCTTGCTAATTTTTGTATTTTTAATAGAGACAGGTTTTCATCATGTTGCCCAGGCTGGTCTCAAGCTCCTGACCTCAAATGATCCGCCCACCCCGGCCTCCCAAAATGCTGAGATTACAGGCGTGAGCCACTGCATCTGGCCAAGTACAAAGTTTTTAACATATAAATGGAAATGAATATTTTAGTGTTTTGTTTAATTCATAAAGTGCACTTATTTTGGATTCTATTAAATAATAAACATTCATATACGGTTAAGTGTTTGGATGCCAGTCATTCACTTGTGATTATAGGTAGGAAGAGTTGAGATGGTGCAAAGAAACTTTTTTATTTTTTATTTTTGAGACAGAGTCTCACCCTGTCACCCAGGCTGGAGTGCAGTGGCACAATCTCGGCCCACTGCAGCCTCCACCTCCTGGGTTCAAGCAGTTCTCTGCCTCAGCCTCCCTAGTAACAGGCATTACAGGCTCTTGCCACCATACCAGGCCAATTTTATTTTTGTGTGTGTGTGTGTGTGTTTTTAGTAGAGGCAAGGTTTCACCATCTTGGCCAGGCTGGTCTTAAACTCCTGACCTCGTGATCCACCTGCCTTGGCCTCCCAAAGAGCTGGGATTACAGGTGTGAGCCACTGTGCCCGGCTAGTGCAAAGAAACTTTAAAAGTGGTATGGACCAGGAGCAGTGGCTCATGCCTGTAATGTCAGCACTTTGGGAGGCTGAGGTCGGAGGATCACAAGGTCAGGAGTTTGAGACCAGCCTGGCCAGTATGGTGAAACCCCATCTCTAGTAAAAATACAAAAATTAGCTGGGCGTGGTGATGGGTGCCTCTAGCCCCAGCTACTTTGGAGGCTGAGTCAGAGGAATCGCTTGAACCCGGGAGGCAGAGGTTGCAGTGAGCCAAGATCACACCACTGCACTCCAGGCTGGGCAACAGAGTGAGACTCTGTCTCAAAAACAAAAACAAAACAGAACAAAAGAAGTGGTATGAACCAAAGCCAAATTACAATGAATTAGAGAGTAGACCAAAGCATCTCAAAGCATACCTTCAGTTATTAGGCGATAACATGCAATTTCTAAAACTTAAATGCAGCTTTTAATGAAATTTTAATGTGTTAGTTTAGTCACATTTATTGAACAAAGTTAGCAAATGGGTATCTGTTGAAAATGGGAGCTCCAGGGAATTAAAAAATGTGAAGTTCCCATTTCCTTTCTGTGTTAACACAGCTAATTATGATCTTTACTTAACATGCATAAGTCAACAGAAGAACTCAGTATTTCACCAAATTAAAAACAAGAATTTTATTAGAGAAATGAAACGCAAAAGAGAAACAGTAATATGACTAACCTCAGTTAAATAGTTCTTGCAGGTATTTGAAGTCTGTGGGTTTGAAGTAGGAATTCTTATGGGTGTTTCAGGAATGTATTTTCTGTTGAGTCCTGGCCTCATAGGAAGAGTGCTAAGAAAAGATTTCACATGCTCTTTCTCCATAAGGAGCTTGGTGCTGATCACTGCTATTTTCATATTTGATCTGTAAAGATAGCAAAGACAAATGCTTAGTATTTCACTTTTCCTTAAATAACTCTTAATGACTTGTATTTTTTAAAAAGTTGTCCTGAGAGTAGACCAAATTACCCACTAAACAGTGTGTTAACACTGAAGATGTGTGAGAGCATGCCTGTTGTAAGCAATTATAATTGTAATAACCTACAATGTGATATAATCTTGCTCCAGTTTGAATAAATGGCTATCATTGGAAAGACAAAAAATAACAAATGCTGGGAAGTTTCAGAGAACACTAAACTCATATGCTGTTGGTAGGAAGGTAAATTAGTGCAGCCACTATAGAAAACAACATGAGGTTTTCTCAAAAAACTAATAATGGAACTGCCGAGGGATCCAGCCACCCCACTACTGGGTATTCAGGCAACAGAAAAGAAAATAATAGGTCAAAACAATATTTGTACTCGTATGTTTATTGTAGCACTATTCACAACAGCTAATGTATGGAATCAACCTACATATCCATCAACAAATTAATGAACAAAAAATTGTAGTACACATACACAATGGAATAATACTATTCACCATATAAAGGAATGAAATCTTGTTATCCGTGGCCATGTGGATCAGTCTGGAGGATGTTATGTTAAGTGCAGACACAGAAAGATAAATACTGCATATTCTCATGTGTGGGAGCTAAAGAAAAATTGAGGTCTGGGCAACATGGCTGATGCCTGTAATTTTCTAGCACTTTGAAAGACCAAGGCAGGAGAATCACTTGAGGCCAAAAGTTCTAGAGCAGCCTGAGCAACATAGGCAGACATCTCTACAAAGTAAAAAATCAGACAGTTGCAATGGCGCATGCCCATAATCCTAGCTGCTGAGGTGGAGGTGGGAGGCTGAGGTGGGAGGATCACATAAGCTCAAGAGTTTGAGGCTGCAGTGAGCTATGATCAAGCCACTGTCTCTAGTCTGGGTGACTACAGTTCCCAGAGCCCAGACTACACTAGCAAGACCTTGTCTCTTAACAAGAAGAAAAAAGCTCATAGAAGTAGGAAAGGGGAGGCTGGTTAATGGTTACAGAATTACAGTTAGATGAGAGGAATAGGTTGTGGTGTTCTGTGGCATTGTAGTATGAATATGGTTAACTATGATTTATTGTATATTTTTAGCAAGCTAGAAGATTTTGAATGTTCACAATGCAAAGAAATGAAAAATGGTTAAAGTAGTAAATATGCTAATTAGCTTGATCATTACACACTATATACATGAAACAAAATATCACTCTATAGCCCATAATTATGTATATACATGTTAATTAAAACAAAAGAGAAGCTATATTCATCCCATTAAAAAAAAAGAATATGGGTCAACCTTACTGGCTTCCTTCTAATGAACAGAATTCAGTAAAAGGGATACCATGTAGCTTCTTCTATCTCAGGTTACTTTCCCTTTGAACCCAGCCCCCAGATTGTGAGAGAGCTCAGGCCTCAAAGAGAGCCCGAGAGTGCCATTGTCAGTGTTCATGCTGCCTGCCCCAACCAAGGTTCCAGCCAATGGCAAGCATCAACATCAAACACGTGGGTGATGATTTTCTTGGAATGCACTAAACTGTTTATTCCAAGAATCTTCTACTGAGCTAGAAGGCAGAGCTGTGCATCTCTGTTTCAGTGACAAAAGGTCAACACAGGGAACTGTGGTTTCTGAGAATGCAAGATCTGCACCAATAATATAATTAGCCACAGTGCTACACAAGAAAACCAGCTACCAGGTGGAAAGAGGATCTGCGAGCTGAAAGATGATGACTTCACTTGGTTTCCACTGAGGAAAGCTGGGAGCTCAGACTTCCTGGATGGTAAACATCTATGAAAGATTCCATGAATTATAATGAGTTAGTAAAACATAATGCACTATATAGTAGACTATGTCAGCACATTCTGGGACCAAAATTTACTGAAAATAAAACTATAGAGGGAGGCACTGGATAAGAGATTAAAGGTTTGAATGGAGAAAAAAAAGATATAAACTGTCTTATAAGCCAGACTTCCCATCATGTCTTAGAATAAGTAAGGTATAAGCTGGCCACAGACCCCTTTGAGACACAAAGGGTGACATTAAAGATACTCCACTACATTTAATTTTTATTATGACATTAAACAACTGGTAATGTACAACATGATTGGAAAAAACCTCTCATTAAATTTGATTTGGCCTGGTATAAGAATAGACATAAACTAAGAATTGATAATCTAAAAATAAACCCGCACATTTACAGTCAATTGATTTTATACAAGGCTAACAAAAGAACAAAATGGGAAAAGAATAGTCCTTTCAACAAACGGTGCTGAGACAACTGGGTATCCATATGCAAAAAATAAAGTTGGACTCTTACCAAATATCATATTTAAAAATAAACTCAAAACAATTAACTGTAACAGCTAAAACTATAAAACTCTGAGAAGAAAACATTGGCATAAATCTTTGTGACTGCATATGACTCCAAAAAAAAAAAATGGATTCAATGGACTTCAAAATTGAAAACTCCTGTGCCTGAGAAAACAGTATCAAGAAGTGAAAAGGCAAGCCACCGAACAGAAAAAATATTTGAAAAGTATATATCTGATAAGGAACTTACATATATAGGATATATGAAGAACCCTTGCAATTCATAAATAAGATAAAATTTTTAAAATGGGCAAAGATTTTGAATACATATTTCTGCAAAGAAGATATAAAGATGAATAATAAGCACATTAATAGATGCTTAATATAATCAGTCATTAGGAAAATGTAAATCAAAACCACCTTGTGGTATCACTTCACGACACAGGATGAAATATTTGTTCAATAAAAAAGAGAAAGTAAGTGTTAGGAAAAATGTAAAGACACTAAAACTCTTATCCAGTGCTGCTGGGGATGTAAAGTGGTGCAGTCACTTTGGAAAACAAACTGGCAACTCCTCAAAAGGTTA
The DNA here is from genome assembly GCF_047675955.1 of Chlorocebus sabaeus. NCBI lineage: Eukaryota > Metazoa > Chordata > Mammalia > Primates > Cercopithecidae > Chlorocebus > Chlorocebus sabaeus. Next base: position 160,946 of record NW_027327591.1, on the reverse strand, counting down.
AGCATGAAGTTACCATATGACCCAGAAATTCCAGTCAGAAAAATAAAAACAAATGCAAACACAGAAATTCATACATAAACATTTACAGTGGCATTATTAATAAGAGTCAAAGAGTGGAAAGAACCCAAAGGTCCATAACCTTTGGGTGGGAAAGAACCCAAAGTCCATTCATCTGATGAATGGATAAATAAAATGTTTGATGTATCCATACAATGGAGTATTACTCAGCAATAAGAAGAAATTAAGTACTGATACTGATAGAATCAGGAGACAGCAAAATGCCTAGGCGAATTTGGAAGGGTCCCTGGAGAATCTCCAACCAGCCCCACAAGTGTCTACACCAGATATTTTGTGCAGTTAAGGGAACCTGCACAGGGTCTTGCCTGGACATGCCAGCAGTGGAATGGAGGCCCACAGGCACTGGGGGAATGGGGTGGAGCCACCAGGAATTCACACCTTATGCAGAAGAGGAACCTGGCCTCTTTAGCTCATGTGTGGTGGGTGGTCCTGGTATTCAGTTGTGAGGTGGAAACCTGTTTGCAGGACCTCTCTTTTTGCTGAGAGCTTTCCTTTCACTTAATAAATTTTGTCCTCCTCATCCTTCAATGTGTTCATGTGCCTAATTTTTTTCTGATCGTGAGACAAGAACTCGGACTTAGCTGAACTAAGGAGCAAAAACCCTGCTTTAATACCTGCTACAACACAGATACAGCATGAAAGATTATGCTAAGTAAAATAAGCCAGTCACAGTAGACCACTTGCTTTTTATTTCAGGGGCTCATAGGAAAATCTATACAAAGAAGGTGGGTGGTTCCCTAGGGCTGAGGGAGGAAGGGGAAACCAGCAAAGATGGCTAAATGATGTGAGGTTTCTTTTTAGGGTGATGAAAATGTTCTAAACTTGATTGTAATGATGATTGTGTAACTCTGAAAATAATAAAAGTCAATGAATTGTATATTTTAAATGAATGAATTTCATGGTGTGTTAATTATTTCTCAATAAACCTATTATGCCCCCAAATTTATTTGGTACTAGTGATCTGGAGACGTGTACTGCTTGGTTTCAGATCACTGGCCAGGGTTCAAGACATAAGAGAATAAAAAACCTGTCCTTTTTATAGAAAAATATATTTTAAAAACTATCCTTTTCATTAGTATCAAATCTGTAAAATTAAATGAAAAATCTTTCTTTCACTGCTTAAAGCACTGAGAGATTTATGTTGAGGAATAAGACCTTGTTTTCTTTTGCCCCAATTTCTATCTAAAGGGTCTGAGAATCACACCCTTCAAACTATAAAATCTCATCAGATGGGTTTTATTAACTCTTATAATGTGGCTTACTTTCTAACCTGATTCTGGTACAACATCACAGATAGCAGAAGCTGAAGGAAATCAAAATATTTACCCCCAAATATATTTTTTGACATGTTTTGAAATGGCTGCTGCAGGGCCAAGAGATTGAAATGGCCATACAAAGCTGTCTTCTGTGGGGGAAATTGCATCTGTAAGAAGTCTTCATTAATGTAGCCCAATCTCTCCCCTTGTAGATCTTTCCAGATTTAGGGAAGACTATGAGCCTGATGCATTCATCTGACTCTCTGAAAAGATACATTTGCCCTCTGTTTTCTCTGAGGGCTGCCAGCTATGAGGCTTCATCTACATAATAAGAACCTTGGCCTCCATAACCACCTTATCTTAATTAAGGCCTCCCTTTCTACCTATTTCCAGTTTTAGACAACAGATTTTCTTTACCAATTGTCACCTAAAGAATCCCCAAAACCCACCTATGACTTGTTAGCCCCTCCTTTTTGATGTCCCACTTTCAGGCTGAACCAATATCTGCCTTCCTCATATTGATTTACGATTTTCCCTACAACTTCTGTCCACTGGAAATGTACAAAACCAAACTATAATGTGATTGTCTCATGAAACATTCTCAGGATCTCTTGAGACTGTGTAACCCAGGGCCACAGTCACCATATTGGCTCAGAATAAACCTCCTTAAACATATTTTGGCAGAATTTGGGTTTTTCCATCATGAATATTTCCCAAAATTACATAATTTTTAATTCCAAAACTGATTTAAAATTACCTTATGTTGGAATATAAGTTATTCTATTATAAAGATACATGCATTTGTATGTTCTTTGCAGCACTATTCACAACAGCAAAGACATGGAATCAACCCAGATGTCCATCAATGACAGACAGGATAAAGAAAATGTGGCATATATACATCTTGGAATACCATGGAGCCATAAAAATGAATGAGATCTTGCTCTTTGCAGGGACATGAATGAACTTGAAGTTGCTATCCTCAGCAAGCTAACGCAGGAACAAAAAACCAAACACTGCATCTTCTCACTTACAAGTGGAAGCTGAATGATGAGAACACATGGACTTGGGGAGAGAAACAACAAACACTGGGGCCTGTTGGGGTTGGAAGGGAAAGCATCAAGATTAATAGCAAAAGCATGCAGGGCTTAATATCTAGGTACCTTTACCTTAAGATAAAAAAATTTTTTTAAAGAAAATTACCTGATGTTTTACCTTCTTAACCAGAATATCCATTTTCAGTTGAGCTGTTTTTAAGTCTTCATGGAAACTGAAGTCTTCATTTACAAACACATTAAACATATTTATTGTCATTTCTAGGCATTTCTTACATCTGCAGAAATGTACAGAATTAGTAAGTCAAGTATTTTTAAGAGTATTTAATGTTTAAACAGATATTATGTTATGGCATATCAATGAAACAAATCTATAAACTATGATCCTCTCAGTTTCAGCTGAACACAGTTTGAAAGCATTCTATATGAAATTATAATCTTAGATAAATAATATGAAGAACAATTTTATGGCATATATGGCAGGTAAAGTGACATTATAACCATACTTTTTTTTTTTTTTTTTTGAGATTGAATTTCACTCTTATTGCCCAGGCCAAAGTGCAGTGGTGCGATCTCGGCTCACTGCAACCTCTGTCTCCTGGGTTCAAATGATTATCCTGCCTCAGCCTCCCAAGTAGCTGGGATTACAGGCATGCACCAGCACACCTGGCTAATTTTGTATTTTTAGTAGAGATGGATTTTCACCATGTTATTCAGGCTGGTCTCAAACTCCTGATCTCAAATGATCTGCCCATCTTGGCCTCCCAAAGTTCAGGGATTACTGGCAGGAGCCACCATGCCTGGCCTGACCATACAGTTTTTTATAAATAAACTATTCATATCCATTTTGGTATGCTAAGATAAAATAATCTATTACTAAATATAAGCCATAACTCAGAGATGAGTAACCAAGATAAAAAAGTAAAACACATATATGTTTGAAAAAGACACAAAAATACATTCTGATACCCATTGACCACAGTCTATAAGAAGAAAAAAAAAGTACACCCAAAAAGCATCAAGGAGATCATTCAATGCAGAAAAAGAGAAGAAAAACATCTTTAATATCTGATTTGAGGAGAAAAAGGAAACAGGTAGTTTTAGAAAAAAGGAATGGGGCGGGGTTAAAGACTTTGACGAAGAGATCTAGAGATCTTTCCTGACAAAATGTCAACAAAATGAAAGATAGGCAGAACCATATAGAGAAAGACAATGACAGAAAAATGTTGATTAGAATCAGAAAACCAACTTAAGTGCTCAGTAAATAAACAGAAAAGTATCTGTGTTCAGGGCTTCAAAGACACATTCCATTTTTTTAAAAAAATCTGTGATCAAAACATGAATGCTCATTTTACTCTTAAGTTATACATATATTTATATATACATAATTTATTTCTGTAAAACAAGTTTAATAACATGTATACTTCATGTATACAACAAAGAGACCCATGTAAAATTTCCGTGATATGTTTTATATCTGAAAGAAAAAGAAGCAGAAACAAAATACAAGCTACATATCAAGATGAATTTCGATGTTAAAGAATGACACGAATAGGTCTTCTTTAAAGAATCTGAATGCAGCAGAGAAGGATACTGCAAAAGGAAGATGACCAAAGACAGCAAAAATATCTTCAGAAATGAAAATTCAAACTAGATAATGAAGAGTGCAGTTTTGACATTTTATGTCCAAGGCTTTGTCATTACTGTTTTCAAAATCATTAAAGAATAAGTGGCCGGGTGCAGTGGCTCATGCCAACTTTGCAAGGCCAAGATGGGTGGATCACAAGGTCAGGAGTTCAAGACCAGCCTGAACAACATGGTGAAACTCCGTCTCTATTAAAAATACAAAAATTAGCCAGGTGTGGTGGTGCATACCTGTAATCCCAGCTACTCAGGAGGCTGAGGTCAGAGAATCGCTTGAACCCAGGGGATGGAGGTTGCAGTGAGCAGAGAATGCACCATTGCACTCCAGCCTGGATGACAGAGTCAGACTCTGTCTCAAAAAAAAAAAAAAAAAAAAAAAAGTAAGTGTAGTATTTTCGCATTCAAAAAAATTTCAGATTGTGTTCTTTTTTCACATATTTTTAATACAAATTTTTTCATCCCAACCTTGCCCCAGCAGCTCAGCTGATTCCCGCCCCCATGACTCGCATGCCTATAATGTTGTGTTGTGAGTTTCTGAAATACATTTTAAAATAATTTCGTTTAATTATGAAAATGCAGACATAAAATGAATTTGTATCTAGGTTTTAGTCAAGTAAAATTAGAGTTAAATCAATTAATAAATTATTAAAATGTTCTACAATATGAAAACCATACCCAGTTGCCGCCTCTTCTAATTCATGATTTTTCTTCCTTATTTGATCCACATTATACTCCAGTGATGATAGTAACTCAAAAAATTTTCTTAATTCTTCATTTTCTTCTTCAGGCTTGAAAAAGAAAGTGTTTAAAATTATTTTTGTAAAATCTAGAGACCTTCTATCTTAAAAATGTTATTTCTCATAAGTTGATGAGTAATATGTATTTAGGCAGATGTATAAAGTACATTTTGTAAACCTGATGCCAATAAGGACAGATTTCAAAAATAGCCACTTTTTGTAAAACAGCTAAAAATGATTCATACTTTCATCATCTTTCCTGAAATTTAAACTGCTAAAAATGTTTGTTAAAATGAGGGTGTTTACACATAAGATACTAAGGATTAGTAAAAAAAAATTAAGAGTAGTTATATTTACATTTGAGTTTTTAAAGACGCTTTAGAAACATTGTCATTAATAGTTTAAGATATTCCAAGTTTTGTTAAATTACATCTTACTAAGATGATTTTTAGAAAACTCTTATCTAGTTCCCATTACATTGTTTGTTTTTTTTTTTTTTTTTTTGAGACGGAGTCTCGCTGTGTCGCCCAGGCTAGAGTGCAGTGGCCGGATCTCAGCTCACTGCAAGCTGCGCCTCCCAGATTCACACCATTCTCCCGCCTCAGCTTCCCGAGTAGCTGGGACTACAGGTGTCCACCACCTCGCCCGGCTAGTTTTTTGTATTTTTTTAGTAGAGACAGGGTTTCACTGTGTTAGCCAGGATGGTCTCGATCTCCTGACCTCGTGATCCACCCGTCTCGGCCTCCCAAAGTGCTGGGATTACAGGCTTCCATTACATTTTTTATCCTCGTCTGTCTTCAGGCTGATCTAAATATTCTCATTCTCTGTTAGTATTCACCCACAGGTTTCAGTTTTTCCCTTTCCCTTAATCATTTCTCTTTAAATAAAGTTTTTCTTCTATAATAAAAACATAACTTTTGTCTACTTTTTGCAGATTTTCTATTATCCTGTTTCTCTCCTTCCATTGGACTCTGTGACACATGGTCTCATCCAGAGATCTATTTTTCATCATTTACTGTTTTTTATACCAAAATCTGATTTTTAAATAATTCCAATAAAAAAGTCCAAGGGTCACGAAGGACTCTATCCTGCTTTACTCAGTAGCAACTGCGAGTAGTGACCAAATGATCCCTCTGCTCCTCTGACCCCACTTTATTTCTAAACGCAGCAACCTCTGATGTTCAGTCCTATCCCTTTCTATTCCTGTTTATTTGTTTTGTTTTTTCGAGACGGAGTCTCGCACTGTCATCTAGACTGGAGTGCAGTGGTGTGATCTCCGCTCACTGCAACCTCTGCCTCCAGGGTTCAAGTGATTCTCCTGCCTCAGCCTCCTAAGTAGCTGGGATTACAGGTGCCCGCCACGATACTTGGCTAACTTTTTGTATTTTTCGTAGAGACACGTATCACTATGTTGGCCAGGCTGGTCTTGAACTCCTGACCTCATGATCTGCCCAACTCGGCCTCCCAGAGTGCTGCAATTACAGGTGTGAGCAACCACACCCAGCTGCTATTCCTCTTTTAAATTCTCTTAGGACTCCTAGAATCTCAAAATTTTGACCCAGATTCCCTAATCTACATTTCCAGCTCTGAACTGCTTCTTGAGGCCTCTTCTTTCTAGTACACATATTATAGACAATATTCTCAACCACACACTCATACGTTGCTACTTGGTGCAGATTACCTTTGTAGTGAATCATGTCTATTTTGATTGTTATTGATGTTACTTTGCATATAGTATTATTTTCTAATCTCGAAGGGGGCTTGTCTTGCCCTTAGGATATTGACCAGTATATTTTGTCCTTTTTTTTTTTATTATTTTATTTTTTTGAGATGGAGTCACACGCTGTTATCCAGGCTGGAGCACAGTGGCACCATCTTAGCTCATTGCAACTTCCACCTCCTGGGTTCAAGTAATTCTCCTGCCTCAGCTTCCCAAGTAGCTGGGACTACAGGTGCACACCACCATTCCTGGTTAATTTTTATATTTTTAGTAGAGACAAGGTTTCACCATATTGGCCAGGCTGTTCTTGAACTCCTGACCTCAGGTAATCAACCTACCTTGCCCTCCCAAAGTGCTGGGATTACAGGCATGAGCCACTGCACCTGGCCCTTTTTTTTCTTTTATAATGAAAACTTTCCCATGAGAATCAGATGATCAATTGTTTGCCTTTGTTTCCTTGTGAAGAATTTCCTTTCCATAGAGATATGGCATGATGCACATCTTGTTCTCAAGTTTCTTCCAGGGGACACTCAATGATATCATTGGGAAGGCTCCAGTCAAGTAGAGGTCTCCCTTCTTCCCAATCGAGATTCTTCATCTCAAAGTGATGCCCACCAAACGTCTTAATCCAGGTAGTCTCTTGCTTAGAAATTAATGAAATAAGAACTTTCTAGAGAAGTTAGAGGCTACTGATTGAGATGGTTTAAAGCTGTCCCTTATTAAATGTTTTACTCCAAGGCAGACATCAAAATGGCTAATAATTCCATGCCTGATGTCTGACTCACTTCTATGGGAATCTATACAAAACGTTTTATTTATGAGACAGAGTCTCACTCTGTTACCCAGGCTGGAGTGCAGTGGCTTGACCACTGCTCACTGCAGCCTTGATATCCCGAGCTCAAGCGACTCTCCTACCACAGCTTCCCAATGTAGCTAGGACTATAGGCATGCACCCTCAGATAACTGTTAATTTTTGTTTTGTTTTGTTTTGTTTTGTTTGGTAGAAGCAGTGTCTCACTTATATTGTGCTGGCTGGTCTCAAATTCCTGGGCTCAAGCACTGTTCCTGCCTCAGCTTCCCAAAGTGCTAGAATTACTGGCATGAGCCATCTCACCCAACCAGGTGTTTCATGGAATGGTTTGAGAGGCAGTATCTACACAGAAGCCAGAAGGTCTGTGTCGGAATTCCAGCTCTACCAGATACTATTAAATTTCTGTATCTCTGGTTCTTTATCTATGAAGTAGAATAATACCATCTACTTCACTGGGATATTGGGAAGATTAAACCAGGGACTGCACAAGAAGCACTTAGAAAAGTACATGGTGCATAGAGAGCTACAGATAAAATTTGCTTAGAAGCACGTAGAAGAGTACATGGTACATAGTGAGCTGCAGATAATATTTGCTATTGGCATAATGTTTACTGTTTTTTATATCTTGACAACTGTGTTAGGCAGGTGGCATTCCAATGGAAGTGGTCTATAGCTCACACTACTGAAAATGGCAGCAAATGGGGAGGGGGAGCGTATAATTTGTAGCTTACTTTTCTCTCTGTATGACTCAGTGGGCAACAGTCAGGTATGTACTACAATGTAAACAGCACCTCCTGGATTGAGTAGGTAGTACATAACCGACAAGACCAGCAGAGACACGCTGAGCCATGGAGCTGAAAACCCTGGACTGTCATTCATAAGACAAGCTGCAGCCAGAACTGTTCAGCTGACAAACTGGCAGCCATCCAGAAATACAGTTCTGGCTATATAGTGAAGGAAGGCAAATTTAGATTCTTTTTTCATACTGAGAAAAACATGAGCATTTGATTGAACAATTCTCCTCTATTAGACTAATTATTTTTAATTTCATATTTAAGTGCTAAAAGTACACTTAGAAGAAAAGATTTACTGTGTCAATGCCTCAAATAAGAAATAATTTGCGGCCGGGCGCGGTGGCTCAAGCCTGTAATCCCAGCACTTTGGGAGGCCGAGATGGGCGGATCACGAGGTCAGGAGATCGAGACCATCCTGGCCTACACGGTGAACCCCGTCTCTACTAAAAAATACAAAAAACTAGCCAGGCGAGGTAGCGGGCACCTGTAGTCCCAGCTACTCGGGAGGCTGAGGCAGGAGAATGGCGTAAACCCGGGAGGCGGAGCTTGCAGTGAGCTGCTATCCGGTCACTGCACTCCAGCCTGGGTGACAGAGCGAGACTCCGTCTCAAAAAAAAAAAAAAAAGAAAAAGAAAAACAAGAAATAATTTGCATAGTATAAAGTATTTTGTTCTATGCTAAAAGCTGCCAAGCTAAAATGTTTTTAATTTATACAAGGATAGGTGACATGTATGTCATATATTATTTTCCCTTTAAGCAAACTTATGATGAGACAAAATTATCTTCCATTAAAATTAAAGCCATGTGAAATTAAGGGCTACGTTGTTCTGCAGACTGGGCAACAAGTGCTGAGTCATAAGGTCAGTGAGAGTCGGAACAGTCAGGGAAGGCTTCATGAAGAGAAGATTGCCTGCCAGGTCTGAATGGATAAGGCTAGAGGAGCAGGAACTGAGAAGGCAGGAAGGGCAGCGGGTAAAACGGTGCTGGTGCTGCAATCTGCCCGATTAACTCTGAGGATAAAGTACAATGGCAGGGAGTTAAAAACATATGTCCATATAATAACCTGTAAATGAATGTTCACAGCAGCTGTTTTCATAATAGCCAAAAAGTGGAAACAACCTAAAGGTCCATCAGCTGATGAATGAATGGAAAACTGGTGTAGTCATGAAATAGACTATTATTTGACAATAAGAAGAAATAAACTATTGATATGGGCTACAACATGGATAAAATTCTGAAAACATTATGCTAAGTGAAAGAGCCAGTCAGAAAGGACTTCACATTGTATGACTCTATTTATATAAAATATGCAGGCCACACACATCTATGGAGACAAAAGCAGATGGTGGTTGCCTGCAACTGGGGTAGGTGGAGAGACATGGAGAAGGACTGCCATCATAGCTAAGAGATGTGGGGTTGCTTTTCAGAGTGGTGAAAATATTCTAGCATTGAATGTGGTGATGGTTACACAATGCTGTGAATATACTAACAGACACTGAGTTGTACATTTTAGATGGCTGAACAATCTGACATGTGAATTATCTCTCAGTAAAACTGTTTTTAAAATCCAATGGTAGGATCAAGATAATTTTCTCAACTCTCTATTTTGGATGTACATACTCTATCAGATCTGAATATTTCTATGCCATTGCAGTATATTTTAAATGAAAGGGAGATGAAGGCAATGCCTAACTTTTCAAGTAGTTTGTAAATTAACCTAAAGCATGTGCATTTCAAAGAACAGTATGATGGCTTTTCTGTACAAGTTAACCTAGAACCTATGAAACGAATAGGAACAGCTTCTGTGTCCATTCACAAAAGTGAAGAAATAAGAAAACTTTCTGGAACATTCCATTAAACATTCTCCTCTGACTTAATCTGGCTTGCCTCACCAAGGCAATAAGGAAATTATCTAAAAATACTGTTTAACAGGAAAAAAGTCAATTTTCTGTGAGGAATGATGTATAATTCTTAACGTTCCCAAGAGAAAATATTATAAGAGGTATGCAATTATTTTTCAAAATGGCAGAATAAAAGCCAGAGTTTAAGAAATTAGTACGTTATAAAGGTAGTAAAATGGTAATAATTAATTATAATGAAAATACAAAATCAATCTGTCCACTGAAATTAGTATCCTAAAACAGTTTATATTATTCAACCAGCTAAACTATAGACATGTTAAATTCCATACATACTTGACTTCCTACTTGAAATAATTTCTTCTTTGAAGCCCGTGTCTCATCCAAATTAAGATGACAATGTGATGTATCTTCCAGTAGAGACTCTGACATACGAAATTTTTAAGGTGACTGGCCAGTTGTTCTTGAAGTTGCCTTAGAGTCACCTGATAAAATATTTTTGTTACTAATTTTATAAATTGCTTTATTATTAAATTGTTAATATTTAACTCTAATATGCATACTTTGAAAATTATTACCACACACATAGATTCACTTTCTTTTCCTCATTTGTACACATTCTCCTTTATTACTGAATTCATGAGGAACACAGAGGTGTTATCTTCCTGCCAAATTGGTATTCTCTTACAAGACTGATTCAGCCTGCTATTCATTCATCTCAGACCAACTCAACCTGAGTTCCTCACACATTCAGTTGCCTGTTCAAATCCTTCCAACAGATTTCTATCTCAGAATAAAAGTAAAATTCCAATGGCCTTCAAGGCCCTAGGTAACATGGCCTCTACTTCCCTCCCTGACCTCAGCTCCTACAACTCTGTCCCGTATTCACTTCATTCCCACTCTACGTGAACTCTGCCACCCCTCATTACTCTGAAAATGGGGATTCAATGTCAAACTCACAAATCACAGACCGCTACAAGTATCTTTGTACTGGACAAAGTTATATCCAAATGATAGTCATTGAGACTTAAAATGTAAATTATGAGCTAATTATTAATAAAAATATTCAAAGTAAATTATAAATACCTACCAGTGGGAACATTAAATCAAATATTTTTTGCTAAAATTTACCACATTTATTCCAAATTGTGATTTTATAACAAGTAGATGTCTTTCAAATATTAAGTGGTCAGAAAAATACATAATGTGAGACTGACATATTTTCAGACTTAAGTCACATTAATATGAGTCAAAATAAAGTTATACTAACTAAAATACATAAAAGAGCCACTGAAGGAAAAGCACCACAAGACACAGCAACATACTTCAGTTCATCTGGGAAATCTAGAATTAAGTGTCAAAGTGGCTCACTTAATTGAATCTTAATTTCAAAATACTTATTTCAGGTACAAGCATTTCCGTTTATCTGCTTCATTGTGGTCTTAAAATGTGGCAACATAAAGACATTAAATTTGTTATCTCAGCAGTATAAGACTACATAGCTTATGAACATTACTCTGTAGCTACTACAATTTCATAGGTGACAATGTCTTTACTCAAAGAAAGCATCTGTCAGCTCTACCTTTTATTTCCTGGAAACAAGGTATGTTTCCAAGCTGATACAGTAAACATATTTTTTTAGTTTTTTATTAAAACAGCTTTGTTAAAATATGATTTCCATACTACATATTTATCTGTTTTAACATACAGTTCAAAGATTTTTAGTAAATTTACTAGTCGTGCAACCATCCCTACAATCCAGCTTTAGAACATTTTCATCACTCCAGGACAATCCCTCATGCCCATCAGCAGTCACGACCCATTTCCAGCCCCAGCCCTACACAAACATTCATCTTCTTTCTGTCCCTATATATGTCTTTTCTGGATGTTTCATGAAACAGAATTATACAGTATGATAAATACACTTTCCTCTATTTATTTTTATATTGAATTAGATTCAACATATAGCCACAATTAAATGTTTAAATTTTCTTTCTGGAAGGTTAAAAATATTTATCTTTCTTCATACTTACTTCTCCTCTGCTTCTTCTTTTACACGCTGAAACAGTTTTTCTTTTACAGAATTATATTCATTCATTAATTTCTTATTTTTCTCTTCTAGAAGATCTTTCTTTCCACTCTCAAGACAGCCTCCTTGGATATTAATTACTCTCTCTCTATCATTGCCTTCCTTATGAGCACCCTCTAGTTGTCGTTTAAGCAAGAGATTTTCACATTCTAGTTGACACAGTCTCTCCTCTACACAGTTGTGCTTTCCGGTGGATTGACTCGTTTAGCTTCCTCATTTGGATGCACCTGCTCCATTTCCTTTATTCGATGCTGTGCTTGCCTCTGGTGCATCTGCACACTTTCTAAAGCCAATGTCTTTTCCCTGAGAGCATCTCTTGTCTCATGGAGCTTACCTTTTAAGGTATTTAACTTCATCCCAGATTTAGAAAATTGTCCAGTAAGCAACTCATTTTTATCTTTTAGTTGAGAAATAGTAGAACTCATTTTTTTATGTACAGAAAAATTATATGCTCTCTGTAAAACGAATTCTAGGCTTTTTGTTTCTACACTTTCATTGTGCTCATCCATAGCAGCAGCCAGTCTAGAATGGAGGAATTCAACTTCAGCTTCCAGCCTGTCTGTGCGGTGTTTTTCCTTCTCCAATTTTGAATTCAGCCTTGTATTCGCAGCTTTGAGGTCATTAAGCTGTTGACAACACTGGGACATTTTTTTTGTTATTTTCTCATTGAGTCTTGCACTCTTTTCAAAGTTAGCATTTATTTCTCTAATACTTTTAATTTCCTGAATATATTCCTTTTCCTTTTTGAGACTGTCATTTTTTATTACATATAATTCCCATCTGAGTGTGGCAATATCTCCCTTCAACATGCAATTTGTATATATCACATCCTTCTTTTTTCCATAACTTTGAAAATCCTAAATAAAACAAAAGAAATTTTCAGCTAGCACTCAATAAAATAACATCATGGTTATCTCTGAAGTGAAAGAACAACCTGTACATTCATGCAATTAAAAGTTGCTGTAAGTGGATATCCAACTGGAGAAAAAGTTGAAGCAAAACCTTGAACCTTACAGAGCATAAATTTCAAAAAGTTCAAAAATTTATTTGAAGTCAATGAATCCATAAAACTAAAAACACATGCATACACACTGGAGAATTTTTAAGAATATCAGAATTGGAAAAGCCTTTCTCTGAACAAACTCAAAGCATAAAGTAAAATATTAAGTAATTTGACTAAATTAAAATATTGGAAAAAGGAAATTGCATTTATATTCTGATACCTAACCCAGACACCACCCTATAGTAAAAGCTTTACCTCCATGTGTATTTGGACAGATAAAATTTCTCAAAGTTTTAAAAGTTCTGTTTCTGGCCGGGCGCGGTGGCTCAAGCCTGTAATCCCAGCACTTTGGGAGGCCGAGACGGGCGGATCACAAGGTCAGGAGATCGAGATCATCCTGGCTAACACGGTGAAACCCCGTCTCTACTAAAAAAATACAAAAAACTAGCTGGGCGAGGTGGCGGGCGCCTGTAGTCCCAGCTACTCGGGAGGCTGAGGCAGGAGAATGGTGTAAACCCAGCAGGCAGAGCTTGCAGTGAGCTGGGATCGCGCCACTGTACTCCAGCCCGGGCGACAGAGCAAGACTCTGTCTCAAAAAAAAAAAAAAAAAAAGTACTGTTTCCCTGATAATATTGTATTGTGATTTGACTCAAAATTTTTTTAGTCAGTTATAAGAATTTCATTTACTAAATCATAAATCTAGACATTGTACTAAGCACTTCTACAAACATACATTGATGAACTTATTTAGTTATCACAATTCTTAAAAAGAGAGGTTAAAAATATAAGCAAGCTGCAGGATTTTCCCAGGGCTTCTGACTCTACTTCTAGTTCTCCACCAGATCACAGTTACTTCTGTGGTGTAAATATATCAACACAAAAACAGAGAAACAAAAAGACACAGGCATAAAATGTGTCTTCTGTCTTTGTCACCTGGATTCTCCATGAAATAGCCAGATCAAGAGGATGTGACCTTGTGGGGCTTCAGAAACAGAAAAGAAGCTTTCCCTTTTCTGCACTAAGCTATTATTTTCACCACTGCCTTTTATCCTTATTTTTTCATTTGGATTCTGGGATATAAAAAAAGTGAAGGTGCTCACTGAAACAGAGGGACCAAAGTTTACCACAACACAAGGAGCAGAGTGAAACTACTGAGTTGCTACTGCAGAATCCTGGAAAATGAGATGTTCCCCAAGTTTACATTCAGTTACCACAAAAGTTTATAGCTGGAAGATTTACAGTATAGTTGTATACTCTAGCCCCATTATCTACTTGATAATGGAAGTAAAACCAAGAAATATTAAATAATTCACCCAAAGCTCCTACGGTGGCATTACCTAGCATTTCATGGCACCAAAAGGGAAGATACAATTAAATACTGCTGAATTACATAAATTACCAGATAAATATATCAAATTAGTCAGATAAATTAAAAGTGTGACTTTGGCAAAGCAATTTAATGCCTCAGAGGATAGCGGGAGGCCTCATCTGCTTTCACTTTGAAAGAAGAAAATCTCTAGATTTTTGTCTTTAGAATACAATGTACAGAACTCAGCTTTCTACTATAGAGTCAAATGATAAATTTTTGGCTAAGGAGTTATGCTACTTATATGATAAAATTATACACATCAAAACTTACCATATTTTATTAAACAACATAATATAAAAGTGTGATTCATTGGGAGGCTGAGGCGGGTGGATCACAAGGTCAGGAGATCGAGACCATCCTGGCTAACACAGTGAAACCCCGTCTCTACTAAAAATACGATAAACTAGCCGGGTGCGGTGGTGGGCGCCTGTAGTCCCAGCTACTCGGGAGGCTGAGACAGGAGAATGGCGTGAACCTGGGAGGCGGAGCTTGCAGTGAGCCGAGATTGTGCCACTGCACTCCAACCTGGGCGACAGAGCGAGACTCCGCCTCAAAAAAAAAATTTTAAAAAAAGTGTGATTCAACAGAAACATTGGAGAGTGGTGATTTTTTAAAAATATGCAAAAGTATATGTATTTGTTTCCAAAAATATTTAAAATGACCATGACGGAGTTATAAGTTTAAACAGTTTGAGTCAAACAAATAAACTTCCATGCATGAAAGTACATTAAACAGACATCTTTGGCTGATAATATTTGTTGCAACTCTCAAGCCTGGATACATTTTCAAGTCTCTTCTCAGTCATTGTTTCCCTCCCGTTGTGTTACCATTTTATCATTTAAATAAATGTAATTCATCTTTAAATGAATACAGTAAGAAGAATCTAGGCCAGGCGCAGTGGCTCACGCCTGTAATCCCAGCACTTTGGGAGGCTGAGGCAGGTGGATCACAAGGTCAGGAGATAGAGACCATCCTGGCTAACATGATGAAACCCCGTCTCTACTAAAAATACAAAAAATTAGCCGGGGGCGGAGGTGGGCGCCTGTGGTCCCAGCTACTCGGGAGGCTGAGGCAGGAGAATGGCATCGGCCCGGGAGGCGGAGCTTGCAGTGAGCCGAGATCGCGCCACTGCACTCCAGCCTGGGCGACAGAGCAAGACTCCGTCTCAAAAAAAAAAAAAAAAAAAGAAGAATCTAGAGCTTATTTCTTTAGCAATTTTCTTGATGTTTAGCTGATTCAGAAGGTCACATGGTATATGGCTAAATTATTTTCCCAGGCCATGTGCTACTTGGAAGACTGATAGTGAGACTTAGGTTGACTAATGAACAAATATTATGAGAATGTTTTCCAGAACTGTCATTTAAATAGCAGCACTAATCTACTTTGACACATAATTACATATTTAGATAACCCCCACTGTAACTATACACATGAGATTTTCTTGAGTAGAAAACCAGAATGAATCAGATAATTTATAAAAAGAGAAGTAGCAAGTGAACCTCTTTCTTTTTATAGTTGAACTTTCTTTCTTCAAAGCCAGGAACTCTGCTTGTAACATGCCCACCTCATTCTTAAGCCTTTGCATATCTTGCTGTAAGTCTTCTAGATATCCTTTTGATGTTCTGTCACTACGGATTGGATAATAACTCACATTTTCTCATTCAGGTTTCATGCTTTTATAGCTATTAGCAGTGGGACTGTCATATGTGGCTCCCTGAAACATACTTGCCAGTCATCTTCTAAGCTTTAGACGAGCTTCTAAGTTCCATATGGCTTGTGGAACAAGCGCTGTATTGGATTTTTGCTTTTGTAAGTGTCTGTAACAGCAGAAATCCTGTGGCTTTCTATCTGTATCACATGCTTCATTTCTTTGGAGTGAGAAAACCACAAATCAAAAAGACTTTTTGGATCTCTAGACTGAGGCCAATGTCTAATTTCCAATTAGTGGTATTTTGGTTTGTATTTTTTGTCATTTGCATATCAAACTCTTGATCTTCTTTCATTTCAACCATAACTACTGGGTTCCTTAATTTTTCAATTTCTGTATCATTACAACAATTCTCTTCATCTCTGAGAAACAGGTTACATGTCTGGTTTGTTATAATTTTTACAGTCTGATTTATTTTCATTTGTGTAAAGCTTAGAAGATGACTGACAGGTGTGTTTTAGGGACCCAGAGTATAAATGCAATGAAAAGACATGTTTGTGATGGGCTCCTTCTGTTTAGGCAATGCCTGGGATACTACAGAGTTAGACACTCCAAGATGCATCTGCTTCCTTGCAGTCAGGGATATGATTCATCAGATTAGAGGGCACTCCCTTTAACTTTGTCCCTCTCCAGAGTTGCTATGTAAGAGCTCTTCCTCAGGACACACAGTAATTTTGGATTTTTCAAAACTTTCACCAATCTTCAGTTGAACTTCCTTGTAATGAATTTTAAAAGAAGTCTTGAATATACAGATAATACCCTCTTTATCACAATTCTTACTCAGTTCTGGTTCTTGAGACTTTTTTTTTTTTTTTTTTTTTTTTTTTTTGCAGGTGCAAAAGTGGAAAATTAATTTGCTTGTTTTGTTTCTCAGATGTCTTCTGTTAGGGTGCATGTTTTAAAACTAACTTTATTCTGAATTAAGTATGAACAAAAAATAGAAAATAATTAAAATTTAACTGTAAAACTTAATCTATGTTTTGCTACCCCTAAGTTACTGGATTATAACTAAGAAGTAAAAAATAATTTGCCTTGGCTTAACATAGGAGAAAAACATGAACCAGCAAGCTTAACTCTCACTGTTAGTTTGGACTAAACTTAATTCATTATGAAATCTTCCAGAAATGGGTTCACAGATGATATGTAGTATTCTAAAAGCTTTCTTTCTTAAAAGGATTTTGACCTTAACATACCATAAATAGTGAACCCCTACAGTAAATTCATATTTCTGAAGATTAACTGGAGAGTAGGCAAATGCTAAATTATTAGAAGCCAAAATGAACACCAATCAGAAAGAGAAGAAAATTTTTAGATTCTACTTCAAATGCTATACTGTAATGTGTGTGTTATCTGGATAGATTATTTCTTATATTCAGTTCTAATGTATTCTAAGTTCCACTAGTGACAGTGGAATAAAAGATTTTAATAACATTTACTATTTATGTTAAAATAAGAAAGTTATTGTTTGTACCCTGACACCAAAGTCCCATTCTGGAAGTCATAATTCTCTTAACAGGCAGTTGGGTTGATTGTATGACCCCATCCTCTCCCTGAACATAGACACTGAAGGCAACCAGAGACCAAAAAAAACAGAAGAAGTTTTTAACCTCAGCACTGGTGACCGGCAACATAAAACTGCAAAGTTTGAACCACTGGGAATGATGCCTCCTTTAGCAGGAGTTGAACTCAGTGGCCATCACTGTCCAATTGTTCATAATTTCTCTAGCTTAGTGATACAACTCCATTTTTGATGTTACTTTCTTTATTGTGAGGAAGGTTATAAAAATAAAAGAGCAAAGAGACTTCTGGAAATTTCTGGCCTCAAGTCCAAGGGTACAGATAGCTATGAGTTACTACAGACTGTAAGAATATTTTAAATTTTATAACTGGCTAAAATGTTTTAAAATTAAATATGAAATTACGATCTGTTGGATTCTAAAAGGATAGTTTAAAAGGTCACTTCATTTGGACTATGCTATGTTATTAAAGAAAAACCAACTAACCAACCAATAGCAAACCAGGAATTTAAATTGCTACATACATACCTGTGGCTGTTTACTTTCACTTCTTTCAAGCATTTCTTGGTTTTCCTCTGAAGCCACTTTTAAGTCGTGTTCTGCTGACAAATCCGTATGTTAAGATGAATGACTTAGAACAGTTAAAGACTATAATCTTTATAAAAATGGATATAAAACAACATATACTTTTATTTCATAAATGGAGAGTTTAAATGAAGCTTAATGTTTACTGGAATATTTACATTTTTAAGAAATACTTCTAATTATCTAAAACTTCAACAAACCACTTGGGGAGACACTAGATATCAGCAGGTTCAAGCCATGCAAAAGTCTCAGGGTCACCCACAAATTATTCCACCCAACATAAATAAACAAAACTGCTGGAAACAAAGCAAAATTTAAAAATACAGTGAAAACATATAAAGTAATACTTTATTCTCTACTTCATAATAGTATCTTTTCAACAATATGCTAAGTGAGTTATTTACTAATAATTTGCAAAATTTTGTTACCATTAAACCTTTATTAGTGTATATCCTGATTTTTACATCTGAAATGTTTTCCTCTACTATTCTGACAAATTTATTTCATGTTTTAAGACTCTGAATGTAGGCTGGGCACAGTAGCTCACACCTATAAACCCAGCACTATGGAAGGCCTAGGAGGGAGACCTGCTCGAAGCCAGGAGTTTAAGAGCAGTCTGGAGACCACAGAGAAACCCTGACTCTACAGCAACTTTGCCAGGCATGGCGGGGTGTGCCTGTAGTCCCGCAGCCTGGAGACCACAGAGAAACCCGGACTCCACAGAAACTCTGCCAGGCATGGCAGTGTGTGCCTGTAGTCCTGCAGCCTGGAGACCACAGAGAAACCCAGACTCTACAGAAACTCTGGCGGGCATGGTGGTGTGTGCCTGTAGTCCCAGCTACTTAAGAAGCTGAGGCGAGAGGATCCCTTAAGTCCGGGAGTTTGAGTTTGCAGTGAGTCTCGATCATGCCATTGCACTCCACCCTGGGTGACAGAGTAATAACTTGTTTCCAAAAACGAAAAAAGAAAAAAAGGCTCAGAGTGCTATGTGAAGTCCTCCTTGAATCCGGCTATCTTTCTGCACATATACAGGTGTCTCCTTCCTTGGGGACCTCTTAGTACTTTGTCGTTTTCTAGTGTCACTCCGCCATCTGAACTGTGCATCATGTCTTTCCATGTCTATCCCCCTTGCTGCTAGACTGAAGGAATCTTCTTCTTATAAACAGTCTTTATTTTACTAAATGTTTATGGAGTTCTTGCTAAGTGGTAAGCACTGGGGTTTAAAGAATGGGAAAAGAAGTCATCGGGGATGGCCTTTCTAGAGATCGTGCCTGAGCGGAGACTTAGACAGTGAGGTTCACCAGATTAAAGCAGGCAGAGGGCAGGAAAGGTAGCGCATGCCAGGCAGTGGCAAGAGAGGGAGAGAAGCCTCCCAGAGCGTATTTGTCTACATGAGAGATGGTGACAGGGGCATTACCAGCAGCTCAGTAATGCCAGAAAAAAGGGCAGAGAGAGAAGGGGCTGCAGATGGAGATTTGGGCAGAAGCCAGTTTCTGAAAGCCTTATATATACCAACTATTATTGTCATTTCGTAAATTTTTTTAAAAAGCAAAACAAATTTAAAAAGCATAATTCCAAGAAAAAGACCTACATTTTATTTTATCTTATCTTATTTGACTTGATTTTTATCAGAGATGGGGTCTCACTCTGCCACCCAGGCTCCAGTGTAATGTCGCTATCATAGCTAACTGCAGCCTCAAACTTCTAGGCTCAAGCAGTTCTCCTGCTTCAGCCTCCCAAGTAGCTGGGATTACAGGTGCAGAACACCACACCCAGCTACATTAAAAAAAAACAGACATGGGGTCTCGCTATGTTGCCCAGGCTGCTGGACCTTCTGGCCTCAAGGGATCTTTCTATCTCAGTCTCCAACACTATTGGGATTACAGGCAGGAGCCACCATCCCCAGCAACACCAATATTTTCAAATGAATAAAGTGGAGCTCCATCATTTTATTTTATCATGGATGGGTGAAAACCTTGTAATAAGGCTTGTATACTCCGTGGATTTGTGACAAGGAAACTATAGCATTAACTGCGGCTGAAGCCTCCCTTGTCTCCCAGTCTCTTTACATGGTTAAGAGTAGAGTAGCTGAGACTACAGGTGCCTGCCACCGCGCCCGGCTAATTTTTTGTATTTTTAGTAGAGACGGGGTTTCACCATGTTAGCCAGGATGGTCTCCATCTCTTGATCTCGCAATCTGCCCACCTCAGCCTCCCAAAGTGCTGGGATTACAGGCATGAGCCACCGTGCCCGGCCAGTGTGTTACCTTTTGCACCTTCTTCTTTTTACAAATTTGCAGGCTTCATAGCTGTTGTTTCTGTGAAACATGCAAGCTTGTTAGATATTCCTTCTGCAAAACATCATCCCTCTGCCTCCTTGCCTGGCAAAGTTTCACTCACTCTGCATGCTTCCCCTAAATCCTATCCATTTTTCAGAAGCTTGTGCTCATCACCACACATTTAAAGGTGGATGTCATCTCATGAACATAATAAATACCTAGTCAGTAATACCTATATGCTCCCAGGTGACATCTATCCTCCATTGATCCTCTACATAAGGGGTCAGCACACTACAGACCACAGGCCAAATCCTGCCTACCATATGTTTTATCTTAATAAAGTTTTAGGAGAGTACAGTCGGGCCTGCTCACTGACATGCTACCTATGACTGCTTTCACACTACAATGGCAGGGTTGAGTAGCTACAACAGAGACCACATGGCCTTCAGCTGCTTAAATCATTCTTGAAAAGAGAGAGTAAGAGAGAGAGACCGACCACATGGGCTAAAATATTTCCTACTTGGCCCTTTACAGAAAAAGCCTGCCAATCCCTGCTTTATACCCTGAACAGAGTGCCCTAAATCTCAAATCTAATCTAATGCCTCCCCTACTCATGATTTTCCAGTGAATTTCTAGACCAAACACTGCTGGCTCCCTATCCAGGAGCAGTTCCTTATTGTTGCTTGCTGGAGAAACACAAATCTATTTGGATATTTATTATCCCAATACCCCTCCCCAGCTTCAAAAGAGAAATGATTATTCTAAGCTAATCACATTTGCTTTCCCAGTGCCTGGTTTAGGAATGCGCATGTGGTGTGACCCAGCCAATAAAATATTACAAAAAGGGCCAGGCATGGTGGCTCATGCCTGTAATCCCAGCACTTTGGGAGGCCAAGGTGGGCAGATCATGACTTCAAGAGATCAAGACCATCCTGGCCAACATGGTGAAACCCTGTCTCTACTAAAAAAAAATACAAAAAACTAGCCGGGTGAGGTGGCGGGCGCCTGTAGTCCCAGCTACTCGGGAGGCTGAGGCAGGAGAATGGCGGGAACCCGGGAGGCGGAGCTTGCAGTGAGCTGAGATCCGGCCACTGCACTCCAGCCTGGGCGACAGAGCGAGACTCCGTCTCAAAAAAAAAAAAAAAAAAAAAAGAAGAATACAAAAATTAGCTGGGTGTGGTGGCAGGCGCCTGTAGTCCCAGCTACTTGGGAGGTTGAGGCAGGAGAATCACTTGAACCTGGGAGGTGAAGGGTGCAGTGAGCCAAGATCATGTCACTGCACTCCAGCCTGATGAGAGAGCAAGACTCTGTCTCAAAAAAAAAAAAAAGAAAAAAAAAAAAATTACAAAAAGTCCCCTGCATACTTCTGAGTTTTCTCCCAATTTAATAGACACATGTGAAGAAAAGCAGCCCTTCCAGCTTTAGATACTATCTTGTGAGAACATCATGTTTAGAGCTGTTGCTAAGTAGCCAACCATGAAAGGAGAAATGAACAAGATACTGCCAACATCATAGCTGAGAGAGGAACAAGTGGGATCCAATTATATCACTGGACAACCAAACGAAGTCTGGTTCTTATGGTTTTGGCCACTGTTAGCTAGGTCTTCTAGTATTTGCAGCCAAAAGCATTCTACCCGAGAAGTTTCCCCTGGCCTACAGGATAAGATCTACTCATTTCTATACTATTAAAAGTCTTTTATTGAACTTGTTTCTAGACACAGGTAAAACAACAACAACAAAATCTTTGCTAAGCTTGCCTTCACCGGCACATGCTGCACATAATAAATACATAATAAATAATAACTATAAGCTATTTTCACCTCATTACCAACCACTCCCATATAATTTTTTTTGCACTAGTAAATTTGAACTGCTCATAAACTCTACAAAGTTCACGCAGGTATCCTACGTTTTAAAATTGCTCCTCCTTTTTAAAAAACTTTCATTCTTCACGGCTGCTTCTTCTGTCAAACATGCAACTTGTTAGATATTCCTTCTGCCAAGCATCATCCCTCTGCCTCCTTATTGGTGAAGTTCCACTCACTCTGCATGCTTACCCTAAATTCGACCCAGATTTTAGAAGCTTGCATTCATCACCACAAATCTAAAAGTGCCTGGCACATACTGAACATAATACATACATAATAAATTATAACAATAAACTCCCAGATGACATTGGGCACACAGTAAGCACTACATAAGGTAGTAAATAAATGACAATGGTATTCACAGTCTCCTAACTGTATTTTTTAAATGGATTTTGTAACATTGGAAAAATGCTTAGTCCACAAAAGACACGATAGTTATTTTTTAAGTGGAAAAGTGTATGAATGAATTAAAATACTTTTTCTTAAAAATTCTGGTAAAAAAACACAAAAATTAAATAGTTATCTGTATTCTGAGTACCTTAAAGACAAAAACTATTCAATTCCATCTTATCTGCTGTGATTTGCCAAACCTAACTTATAGAAGTAGTTTGATAAATATGTACTAAATTAATGGTGTCTTTATACAGTTCAGATTGTACAATGCATTTGGTGTTATATTTTTGTTTTTGTGAACCATTTTTATAATTTTATTATATTTTTTGAGCCTCGAGTTTGGCTAATGTAATATTTATTATGATCATCTTTTGCCTAATGGTAACAGACTTTTTTTTTTTTTTTTTTTTTTTTTTGAGATGGAGTCTTGAGTCTTGCTCTGTCACCCAGGCTGGAGTGCAGTGGCACAATCTTGGCTCACTACAATCTCCACCTCCTGGGTTCAAGCAATTCTCTTGGCTTAGCCTCCCAAGTAGTTGGGATTACAGGTGCTTGTCCCCGTGCCTGGCTAATTTTTGTATTTTTAGTAGACATGGGGTTTCACCATGTTGGTTAGGCTGGTCTCAAACTCCTGATCTCAAGTGATCTGCCTGCCTCAGCCTCCCAAAGTGCTGGGATTACAAGCATGAGCCACTGCGCCCAGCCTGGTAACAGACTATCTTGTTCCAACAAAATTAATATTTTAATTGTTCAGCACATTTTTAAAAATAGCTTGTTCTAAGAAGTGAATATACCTCATGAGGTTCCAACTTATGGAGAATGAGGAAAAAATAGACCTTGTTTGTATAAGCATACGTAGCATAACTTCTGCTTCTTGTAAAGGAGTTACTTTCCCATCTTCTGCATTCAGTAGGTATCTTCAAAAATAATCTCCTATTTGTATGGGTGCACACTGGCTCAGTTTTATGGTTCTTATTTCCATTTGTTTACGGTATCAGAAAGGGATTGTTGAGCTCCCAGTTCTGAAGAGAGTTACTTTCTTAGTGACACAGACTCCTGTGTAATACAGTTGACCCTCAAACAACAGAGTTTGAACTGCAGGGGCCCACTGAGATGCAGATTTTCCTTCTGCCTCTGCAACCCAGAGACAGCAAAACCAACCTTTTTTCTTCTTCCTCAGCCTAATCAACCTGAAGATGATGAAGATGAAGATCTTTGGGAGGATTCACTTCTGCTTTATGAACAGTAAGTGCATTTTTTCCTTTTCTATGATTTTCTTTATAACAGCTTCATTTCTCTAGCTTACTTTATTGTACAAACATAGTATCTAATAATGCAGCACACACCACATATGTGTTCATGGACTGTTTATGTTATCAGTAAGGCTGCCAGTCAATGGTAGGCTATTAGTTAAGTTTGGAAGGAGTCAAAGTTATACTCAGATTTTCAACTGCACAGGGATCAGAGCCACTAACCACCTTATTATTCAAGAATCAACTATAATTAATATTTATTTACAAAATACAAACCATTTATTATAAAAATTAAATAGAAGATCCATTTGCATCACAAGTCCAATTTGTAATAATGTGATTATAGAGGAAAATAAAACATACTAACTTAAAAATCTAATTTTTTATATTTACACAAAAATATCATGTAGAATTTCAGGGAACATAAGTAGGTAAATGCATGGTTTTCAGACAATACTGCGAGATTATGAATTAGCTACAACTAACTTGTTAATTCTGAATTCTAAACTGAAGAAATTAAATTTAAAAATTAATTTATATACATATATATTTAAAACTGCTCTTTTATGATTAAAACTATATAATCTTACTTTTTTTTTTTTTTTGGAGATGGAGTCTTGGCTCTTTTATCCAGGTTGGAGTGCAGTGGTGCGATCTCAGCTCACTGCAACCTCCACCTCCCAGGTTCAAGTGATTCTCCTGCCTCAGCCTCCTGAATAGCTGGGATTACAGGTGCCTGCCACCACGCCTGGCTAATTTTTGTATTTTTAGTAGAGACGGGTTTTGCCATGTTAGCCAGGCTGGTCTCAAACTCCTGACCTCAGGTGATCCACCTGCCTTGGCCTCCCAAAGTGCTGGGATTACAGGTGTGACCCATTGTGCCTGGCCTATAATCTTACTTTTTAAAATCAATAAGACCACCAAGAGAAAGGAGAAATTTACTATAAGAAATCTTACCTTGACTGTCGTTTTGAAGATCATTTTAAAGTATCTTATTTTTATGTTCCAAAATTTGTTGTTGGATGCTATGCATAATAAATGTAATAAATAAAATTACTATTTTAATAGTGATATGAAAAATAATTACCAAATATATTAAATTCTTAAAGCATTTCAGACAATATAAGAGCTAATATCAGAACTCTAATGTCCTATACACTTTAAAATTTTAGGCTCTATAAACTTACTAAGCTTCTGATTAAAGAAGAAAAACATGAAGTACTCATAAACTGAGAGAAGCGTAGCTCAGTAAATTAATTCTAGTTAGCTTAACATCCTGGAAAGTGTCCTGCACTCAGAGTAAGTCCTCACTCTGTAACCCATAGGTATTTTGTTTTTAGACCAGTTGCTTCTCTTAGGCTCCATGGCTTTTTCAAAAAAATAAGGATTTTACTACCTTACTTCACTAGGTTGTTAGGAGAATGTAATGAGATAACGTGTTTAAATATTCAGAGAAATAGTAAAGCAATGGAATAATTTATTCTTGAACTGTATTGCTGAAACAATTTTGGAATCTCAAAACCTGATGGGCGTTTTTTCATAAGTTCTAATATTTGAATGTCACAGTTTTCAGAAAATGTTACTAAGTGCTAATTTTGGTTATCAGTTCTATTCATTGTGGCTTGTAGTTCAGGGCATTTTAGCTAATTCAAAACTTGTAACTAAATTTATATATAAATATATTATTATCTCATTAAAATAATTACCTAATTGTTCACTATTCCTGAGCTCATCAATCACACCAAGGGCAGAAAACTCATAAATGTCAAAACCTGACTTGGATAACTACCATTCCTTCTCTACTTCCTCAAACTCAGAGCCAGCAGGTCTGTGTTAGAGGCTGCATCTTCTTGGTCCTCTCCAACTGACATACAAGACAAAACCTGGCTTGTCTTGTTTTTTGGTTCCATGAAAGAGATGCAAGTTAACATTTCCTCATTTCCAAGTCCTGGACTAACAACATATTTGCATGTACCATCCCATACTCAGCGCTGTTCTCATTTCACAGATCACCTTACGTGAATACTTTTATAACAACAGTAACAACAATTTCAATATTAGATGTCTCCTGTTTTGGTCTGACTTGCACTGTTTCCTTGGAGCTAGTTAACAAATAGTCAAATGACCTTCTTGGGACTGTGCAAAATGTGGAATGCTTTCTGAATCTGTGTGCCATCCTTAGGCAGCAGCCATGCTTATCTGCTCTGTATTGATCCAGTCTTAGAATATGTGCTGCTGAAACAAGTATAAAGCCCTGTTTTATACATGGACACTCATGAGTCATGGATGAGCTTAGCTCTGTTAAATCCAAATTACCTACTTTAGATACAGAGAATTCTATTGAATGACCTCCTGTGAGGTAGAATTTTAAAATATTTTAAAAACTTGAAGTAGAGATGCAAGTAGCCTGAGAGATTTTCATTATTATGGAAACACATTACTTGAGGGGCCAACTGCAAGTTGGTGCCCACAACTCTATTGAAGGATAATGTGGAGCCTTCTGCTATCTAACAAAAGCTGCCACACCAGACAGAAAAAAACCTCAAGGTACAGATGTGATAACAAAAGGGAAAGGGAGCTCCGATCTCTTCCTGCAACATTATTTGAACGTCCCTGACTGCTGAGAACAAGCCCAACTGAATTTGCTAGAGAAAAGATGAACACAGGTCTCAAAGGATAACTTACCATCAAGGTCTAGGCTCAGCCTAGCTAAGAGGTGGGCAAGAAATAAGGTTTTTAGTGTTACGGCAGGGGTCGCTTTACTTACTCTGTGTGTGGGTAAAGCCAGGAGGCCTTGCTGGCAGAGCAGCGTGCTGGGAACAATGGCTGAACGTATGTATAGGAACTAAAAAACACAGTGGCTGTGAGCTTTGTGTGTGAGTCACACGAAGAGTGAGGGATCTGAGTCAGTAAAGGCATCACAAGCCACGCGCGGTGGCTCACGCCTGTAATCCCAGCACTTTGGGAGGCCGAGGCGGGCAGATTACAAGGTCAGGAGATCGAGACCATCCTGGCAAACACAGTGAAACCTCGTCTCTACTAAAAATACAAAAAAATTAGCCAGGCGTTGTGGTGGGCACCTGTAGTCCCAGCTACTCAGGAGGCTGAGACAGAAGAATAGCGTGAACCCAGGAGGCGGAGTTTACAGTGAGCAGAGATCACGCCACTGCACTCCAGCCTGGGCAATAGAGCAAGACTCTGTCTCAAAAAACAAAAAACAAAAACAAAAACAAAAAAACAGTAAAGGCATCACTGTAGCTGTGAACTGTGTGTGAGTCACCACAAAGACTGAGGGATCTGAGTCAATAAAGGCAACACCATAGCTGTGAACTGTGTGTGAGTCACCACGAAGAGTGAGGGGTCTGAATCAGTAAAACCATCCTGGTGGCAAAGGTCAATCATTACCAGATTGCAGGACCAGTTACCATGGCAGCAATACAGCAAGTGAATCAATGGAAACCACAGAATGTTTAGAATGGCCTTTCTCCCCCAGTTTTCTGACTTGTAAAGCAAGATTGTCTTCCTTGGACTTAGGGAACCCCTTAGCTTTTTGAAAAATTCAAAGGATGAAGGCATAGGAGATAGCCCCAGGGGACAATGCAAGACTTTCTGCTAAACTGGGCATTTCAAGACCCAATAACTAATTAGAAAAGCCAGGCCAGGCATGGTGGCTAGCAGTTTGGGAGGCTGAGGCAGGAGAATCTGTTGAGCTCAGGAATGTGGGCAACATAGTGAGACCTTGTTTAAAAAAAAAAAAAAAAGAAAGAAAAGTAAAAGATGTGACACTATTTATATCTCACATGTAAGGTTATACTTGGAATAAAATGAACAACACTGAGATCCCTAAGGATAAAGGTCTTTAAAAGTCCTGAAAGAATCTTACACTCATTGCTACTTCTAACTAGTCTAGCTTTCTGTTTGATTTCTGGCTAAAAAGTGGACTAATTATCAACAGCATGTACATTTACCTGGTTCTTTACTAAAAATTCCACCATTTGCTGTCTCTTACAAATTATAGCAAGCAAAAGTGGTGTATTTCCCTCCTGTAAGAAAGCAAAAACAATTTATAATTCACAAAATTGCATATTTCTCAACTGAACTAAAAATCTCCTATAAGATGCTATGAATTTAAACATACAATATAGAAAGAAAGTAAATGCAAAGCAGTCCCTTCCTTTTCACTCCTCTGTGCTTTACCACACACTGCCTTGCAAACACCCCTCCTCTGCCTCCCCACGTTAACTTAGATCATCTCCAAACCTGACTTTATTTACAAGTCCCCAAAATCCTTGATTCTATCACAGCTTTTAGCACAATATGTTGTAATTATTTCACTGTTTCCCACTGAAACCAAGAGTTTCTTGAGGGCAAGAGCTGTGTCTTTTTTCTTTATAACCCTAAAACCTAATACATAGTAGCAAATGCTTTAGGTTTTTAAAATAAATTAATGATGTAAATTATTATCTTTAGAGCAGTGTTTCTTAAACTATGTACCAAAGAATATTTGTTTTACCAGAAGAACTGTATCCCAACAGAAAGATGAGATGATCATCTGCATTTGACAAGTATTACAAAACTGTACTATACGGCCAACAATCAAGAAATCCCTTCAACTTTGCCTAATCCCAATTTGACAATACTTTTTGTGACAAATATTAACATTTCAGGAACTAGAGTTTCGGGGATACAGTTGCCAGAACTTCCAAATTCAGGTGGAGGTTTCCTCTGGGTGGTACAAACTTGCTTGATTTACGTCTATCAATGGTGTCAGGATCCCAGATCCCAATGTCAGGCACTCCTGATTCAAATGGGTCACTAAGGAAATGAGCTCTGAATTAAGAGACTGGCTTCAAATGCACTTATTTTCATTATTATTAAATAGTCCATGGGATTTCTCCTAATACAAGAGGATAGATTTTTATCTTAATTGTTAGAAAGCTCAGTATATTCTGTGTAAGAGAGACAGGTTAAAAATGTTTGAAAACAAATATTAAAAAAGCAAAGCTCAGTAAGAAATTTTATTGTCAATTATAATGATAATCCTGGGATGCTAATGCAACTTTACTTTTTAAATCCATTTGTATTGATTTCCATTTAAATTGCTATTTAACATTTTTTTACTTTAAGCAAAATATAAATCGGAAATGAAATTACAATGGATTATCAATAAAAATTTTAATATTGATGTATATGGCTTATTTCTAGCATAATAAAAGCCAATAAGTCACTTGCATTTTTAAGGGACATTGCTGAGAAGAATGATATAGTGTCTGCAATATTCATAAACTAGCCAACTCTCACCAGGAATAACCTAAAAAGGCTTCTAGGCATTCTTACAAGCAGACGACTATTTGTGGCGTATATATTTAAAAAAAGAGTTAAAAAAAACCTTTTGAATTCTAAAATTCTACCCCACAATTGAGGGATTTATAAACTATAGACTATATAACCAATATACACCATCTTGAAAATCTTGAAATCTTTATGAAAATATAATATAAAACAGAAGCTGTAAACTCAAATACTTATAAGGATGGAGGAGGTTACCTACATAAGTGAAGTACTCAGGTGGGCACAGTGGCAAACTGGAGAATATGTGCCTCCTACACAGGGCAACCTCTGCACAGCAGACCAAGCAGTGATGGGGTTTGGGGGACACCAGATTTGATTCTTAAGACAAGCCTGAGGTCCAGATTCCTGCATGAGTCTGCTAAATTTTACATGTTGACTCAATTTAAAGAGGCAAATAAACAAATCTATGTGCCACATTTAGTTAGACTATAGCCTTTGTGTATTTATATTTTCTATGAATGTGTTACTAAATGACTTTGTATAAACCAAGTATTTGCGTGTGAAACTTTTTCTTTCTCTAGTATCATGTTTTATATAAAAATCAGCCCCTGATATATATATATATATATAAAATAAAAGTTGCTGTTAAGACTCATAATACCCACCTTAAGAATTTTCCCAAAATTTATTCATTTGAAATCTGTTTGTATACCATTTTCCCAGATTGTTAACCAAATAGATAATTAGTTCATAAGACTGCTGAAACGAACTTATTAAAAGAATTCCTATAGTATTCTCATTGACTTCATGGATTTCAGTGTTTAAAACTGACATCCTGATTATGCCAAAGCTCCATAAACTTAACAGACATACTGAGATAGTCCATAATACAACTTCAAATGATAAAAAAAAAAAGGTTCAGGATTTGCTACTAATCTAAATGAGAAAATTTCACTTGTAATGAACATTTGTTGACACATAATCACTTGAATGGTAACAAAGGAACATGAAATTGTGAAAGGGTCAGCCTTTACCTGTTGAAAGACTATCCACAAGAAAATTGCTAAAGACTCTCTGAACAGCAGTGAATGATTCATGGTGGGAAGGAAAAGGTGTTATTCTGTAAGCTGAGAGATATTGCCAACAATATTTTCTTTCACTTTCTGGTCACAAACGCAGAGAAAGACAGATAAGTCAGGCTAACGTTATTGGAAAGGAGAACTGTGAAGAAAGTAGCACCTATCAAATGCCAACTCTTCTAGAGATTTCTTATGTTTTTGAGATACGGGAATTTATATACTGCACTTATCTATTCTGTGGTTCTTAATCAGGAGTATATTCAAACCCTGAGGTATTTTTTTTTCTTTTTTTTTTTTTTTTTTTTTTTTTTTGCTGTTGCTGTTGTAAGAGAAAAGAGTCTTACTGTGTTTCTCAGGCTGGACTCAAACTCCTAGGCTCAAACAATCCTCCCACCTCAGCCTCCTGAGTAGCTGGGACTATAGAAACCTGCCACTGTGTGTGGCTTCAAGAAAATATTTTTAACCATACATTTTCAGACTTTATTAGCTCAGTTACATCAAAATCTTCAGGGGAAAGCCTACATATGTAGACTTTTAACAAAAT
The DNA here is from genome assembly GCF_047675955.1 of Chlorocebus sabaeus. NCBI lineage: Eukaryota > Metazoa > Chordata > Mammalia > Primates > Cercopithecidae > Chlorocebus > Chlorocebus sabaeus. The sequence goes on along the minus strand of NW_027327591.1, from coordinate 130,014 downwards.
TCCCCCAGGTCACTGTAATGCACAATTCTAGCTGAGAATTACTGCAGTAGACAATCACTTCAGTTTCATCACTCACCCACACAGTCAATATCCTTTATCAGCTTGAGATGTGGCCAAAAAGAGAAAAGAGTATGAGGTAGAGTTATTTATTAATACTCCAGTTAATTTTCCTGGGTATGGGTAGAACAGGGACAAGTAAACTCAAAATCCCACTTGATTTAGTTATTTATAAGTTCCGTATCTCCCACCTTCCCACCAAGACATTCTAGATTTGAGAGGAGAGCTTAGACTCTTAGCTAAGTGGCTGTTTTTGCTAGGATGGGTAATAAGTCAGTCACTAATTTGTTCCATCCTTTGCTGAAGTGTTTCTCACTTCATCACCATCTATCCATGGCCAATCTGGTTTCCTCAGAGTCCTCTAAAAATTAACATTTAGGCAAGTTTCAATTACTGTGTTTACCAAACCAAAAATGATTACCCCAAAGCTGAAGAGCACTTTATACATAAACTGGAAAAACAACAAACTAAAAAACAAAACCTCTTATTGGCATTTTTCCTCATTACCTAATTTCCAAGTGACCTACATGTTTTTGATTGCTCTCCTTTTCCCTCCCCATTTTTCCCTCTTAAACCTTGCACTGAAAGGCACATCAGTTTTTTTTGAGAAAACTGTCAGCAGCAGCAAGTTGCTTTAGTTTTGTTCTGAGTTTTAAGATAAAGCCTATTTCCAGGGTAAGTTCTTTTCATGTGTGTTTGTTTTACATAATTAGAAAAAAATACACCTGGGGTAGGAAACAGATACTTAAAGAAGTCTTCCCTTGAAAAATTCACAAATATTTCCCATAAGTGCACTAAACAAGCTGTGCCCGCTAATGCTTCTTTAAAAGTATCAATATTTAAAGTAAAATCTTAGACAATTCAGTTATTTTGAAATATTTTCATTCAGAAATGCCTGATCTTCCAAATATGAAAAATTGACTCTTACCTATGTCAATGTTAAAACAAATATTTTGAAAAGAAAGTTGACTGATCTATACCTTGTTTAGTGCTTCAATATTTGCATGGTGGGAAAGCAGTTTTCCTGCCAGTGAACTCCCCTTATTACACACATCATCATGAAGAACAGTGTTGTCGTAGACATCCTTAATGATTAATATCATGAAGAGCAGTGTTGCCGTAGACATCCTTAATGTTTAACATCATGAAGAGCAGTGTTGCCGTAGACATCCTTAATGTTTAACATCATGAAGAGCAGTGTTGCCGTAGACATCCTTAATGTTTAACATCATGAAGAGCAGTGTTGCCGTAGACATCCTTAATGATTAACATCATGAAGAGCAGTGTTGCCGTAGACATCCTTAATGTTTAACATCATGAAGAGCAGTGTTGCCGTAGACATCCTTAATGTTTAACATCATGAAGAGCAGTGTTGCCGTAGACATCCTTAATGATTAACATCATGAAGAGCAGTGTTGCCGTAGACATCCTTAATGATTAACATCATGAAGAGCAGTGTTGCCGTAGACATCCTTAATGATTAACATCATGAAGAGCAGTGTTGCCGTAGACATCCTTAATGATTAACATCATGAAGAGCAGTGTTGCCGTAGACATCCTTAATGTTTAACATCATGAAGAGCAGTGTTGCCGTAGACATCCTTAATGTTTAACATCATGAAGAGCAGTGTTGCTGTAGACATCCTTAATGTTTAACATCATGAAGAACAGTGTTGCCATAGACATCCTTAATGTTTAGATTGGCACCATGTTCCAGCAGAATAATGGAACACGTCTCTTCCTGGCAATGTACAGCCTATCAGTGTTAGATGAAAAATTAGACTATAAATTCTAAGAATTCAAAATACATATTCCACAGATTTCACCAACCTGTTATATTTAAATGAGATAAATTCATTTTAATTCTATGTATTTAGTGAAATCTATTTCATGCCAAAAGACTTGGCTACTATACACCTTCATTAAAGGCATCCTGTTTAGTCTGTCACAGATGTCAATCTGGCATTTTCTGCTCAGCAAGAGAGTGAGCACTTCCACACAGTCATGCGCACAGGCCAAATGTAGAGCAGTCCTATGAAAGCGAGAGGAGTTTTCAGGAAATTATAATGCAATATCTCAAAACCTACACTGGTTTATGTAAGTGCAAACATTGAACAGCATGTTATTCCTCTGCCTTCAAAACAAATAATTTTCTTTTGAAGAAAGTACAATATTTATTAGCTCTTATTGCTCACTACCTTAATGAAACAGCAGCCTATTTGGATAGAATGAGCTTGGTGTTTGGATTCAGTTCAACTACGACTTGAGTTCTACTTGAAACTTGGTCACTTACCAGCTATTGCTTAGCCTTTCTGTGCTTCATTTTCCTCATTAATAAAATAAAGATGACAATAGCAGCTAGCTCACAGGACACCACTGTGATGCTTAAATGGAAATCTATGTAAAGTATTTAGGACCATTTCTAGAACAAGCAACAACTCAACAACTCAATAATTGTTAGATTGTTGTTTTTTTGAGACAGTCTTGCTCTGTCGCCCAGGCTGGAGTGTAATCGTGTATTACATATATTTCATATATTACCTCACTGCAACCTGGAACTCCTAGGCTCAAGTGATCCTCCTGCCTCAGCCTCCTGAGTAGCTAGGACCACAGGAGCACACCAGCATGCTCAGCTAATTATAAAAAAAAAAAAATTGTAGAAAGAATCTCGTTTTGTTGCCCAGGCTGGTCTCAAATTCCTGGCATCAAGGGAACCTCCCATACTTCTATATCTATTGTCACCTTCAATGGTCACATATTATTCCATCCTATGGATGCAACTGAAACTTATTTATAGGACACATTCTGTGGGCTCTTGTTGACATAAATGCTGAGAAAAACAAAGTACATGTATCTCTATTTTCTAAAGGTATTTTAATACAATGGAATTGATAGGTAAAGGGCATATAATTACCACCAAATTTTCTATTTGAAAAGTCATCAGCAACTTAAACTTTAAGCAGCAGTATAAGTACCACTGCTCTTTATTCTCACAATGTGGATAAAGAGCACAGTCTGTGGATAAAGAGAACACAGTCTCATTCCTCTTTTAACTTAAATTTTTTTTTTTTTTTTTTTTTTTTGAGACGGAGTCTCGCTCTGTCGCCCAGGCTGGAGTGCAATGGCCGGATCTCGGCTCACTGCAAGCTCTGCCTCCCGGGTTCCCGCCATTCTCCTGCCTTAGCCTCCAGAGTAGCTGGGACTACAGGCACCCGCCACCTGGCCCAGCTAGATTTTTGTATTTTTTAGTAGAGACGGGGTTTCACCGTGTTAGCCAGGATGATCTCGATCTCCTGACCTCGTGATCCGCCCGTCTTGGCCTCCCAAAGTGCTGGGATTACAGGCTTGAGCCACCGCGCCCGGCCTAACTTAAATTCTTTTACGAGAAACACTAAGGATTTTTTCATATGTACAAACGTAACTTGTGGAGCTGCAAAACAGTACTTTGCTCACTTTTAGAGTTCTTTTCTTGTGGATTTGATTAGAAACAATTCCCTGTAAAATGAAGATGTGCTTTTTATCTGTGTATATATATATTATATCAGTAATATATACAATTCTTTATATGTATATTGTTATATATAATAATATATAATAAAAAATAAATTCTCTGTAGGATTAAGATACACTTTTCATCTGAATATCTATTTATATATATATTAGTAAAAACATATACATAGTAAATATTTTTCAAGTATGTTATCTTTTGTTAATTTTTTTCTGACACATAGGTGGGTTTTATTATTATTATTATTATTTTTTGAGACGGAGTCTCACTGTGTAGCCCAGGCTGGAGTGCAGTGGTAGCATCTCGGCTCACTGCAACCTCCACCTCCCAGGTTCAAGTGATTCTCCTGCCTCAGCCTCCCGAGTAGCTGGGACTACAGGCACGTGCCACCACGCCAGGCTAATTTTTAATATTTTTAGTAGAGACGGGGCTTCACTGTGTTAGCAAGGATGGTCTCTATCTCCTGACCTCATGATCCGCCCACCTTAGCCTCCCAAAGTGCTGGGATTACAGGTGTGAGCCACCACGCCCAGTCTGGGGTTTTTAATTTTTAGTTTGCTAAATCAACCTTCAGAATGCCTGCTTGTGAGGTCATTCTCAGGAAGGCCTTTGGCAAAGTAAAATGTACCTGTATAAATAAGCATTTGTGTTTTCTTCTGGTGCTTTTCTCATTTTGCATGTGTAAAAATTTCAATCTGTATTCCATCAGGAACTCATTTTTGTGACATAAAATTTCATTAGTTTTCCTCAAAGAGCAGGCATTTTAATAACCCAACCCTTTCTACTCATCTGAAATGTTACCATTATCAGTCCTTACAGCTATATCTTACATGTATTTCAGTGTTTCTGGATTTCCATTCTGTCCCATGTACTTATGTCTTTTCAGCTGTTAGTAAACAATTGTGGGAATTAATAGCACATTTGGTATCTAGAGGAGCAAGTCTTTTTCACTCCGTTACAAAAATTTTTAAATGTCATCACAATAGTAAGATAGACAGCAGATGTCATGCAAAAATGATAAATCCTTGATATTTTCATTCGGTTTATGTAAAACTGATAAACATAGAAAGAGCTCATGTTTTGAGAAAACGGAGTCTTCCCATTCAAGGAACCCACCTCCCACTTCCAAGTGTCCCTCTGAGAAGCCCCAGGAAACAGCCTATCTACATGGGTGGATTCGGATGTAAAACCGACCCAGGCTTTTATCTGAGACCTTCTCGCCTACTGAACATGACTCATGGTATTTTTCACATGGGAATGAGTTCTCATTGGGCATCTCCACGACCCCATGTTTTAAACGTGTATATGCTCAACTTTGTGAATTAAATCACTCAAATTCTCCACCAAGAGCTCCAGGCAGGGAATCGCCAGCGATGGAAAGCAGCTGAGGCTCCGTTTGGCTCCGCTGCTCCGAGGGTGCCCCGCGCCCTCCAAGGCCCCTGTCCCAGGACCTGCGGGGAAGCCGGGCCTGGGGACCCCCTCCCACCCCGGGCTGAGTCCCCGCCACCTGTCCTTCCTGTCGCGGGCATCCACGTCCCCGCTCCTGCGCGCCAGGCAGCTGCACCTCCGCGGCGTCGCAGTTGATGGCCGCCCTGTGGGTCTTCCGCAGTTCCGCGTCCCTGGTGTGGGACCCGGGACCCGCCTACTCGTGGTGGACGGAGCCCAGGACCGCCTGGCCCAGGCGTCTCCCGAAGCTGAAGAGCTTCCTCATGGGGCGACTTCTCAGACGCAGCCTCCGACCTCTCAGACCGAGGGAGCCCCGCGACGCCGTTAGGCGCGGGGCCTGCAGCTCAGCGTCCGCGCGGAAGCCGGAAGCAGCTCCCAAGCCGCGCGGCCCGCAGGGGGAGGCCGGCAGGGGGCGGGTGCAGGTCGGGCGCAGGCGCCGCGGGCTTGCGGGTTCTCCTGGGCTCGCCCGGGACGTCCCGGAATCACACGCGCGCCGCCCGCGCGGCTTGAGGGCCCGCCTGGCCGTGACCCCCGCCCCGCTCCTCCTCTGAAGAGAGATCCGGGCTGCTGGCAGGGGCCCTCCGCAACCACCGGGGATGGGGCTGAGGGCCAGTTCCCGCCCCGGTGCAGCCGCCGCCGGGCAGATCTGGCCGCAGCCGCGGCGACATCCGGCCCCGGTTCTGCGAGGCCGGGAGCGCCAGCGAGCTTGGGAGTGGCCAGGCGGCCGCTGCGAGCAGGCAGAGGGCGCCCGCAGTTTGGGCGCCAGGGAGGCGGAGCATGGCCCGGGCGGCCTCTGGATCGCGAGTGCGCCTGTCCTGAGGGCCTGCCAGGTGTCCCCGCCCGGCTCCTCCTCTGCCGGAGCTCGGGACCGCTAGTCAGGGGCCCTCTGCAGCCACCGGGAATGGGGCTGAGGGCGGGTTCCCGCCCCTGTGCAGCCTCCCCAGGGCAGACCGCCTCGCTTGGCCGCAGCCGCTGGGACATCTGGTTCTGAGATGTTGGGAGTGCGGGCTGAGATGTCGGGGGTTGCCTGGAGGCTGCTGCCTGCACACAGAAGGCGGCTGCAGCTTGGGTGCTCGGGCGGGCTGGAGGGGCATGGCCTAGGAGGCCCCGGATAGCCAGCGCGCCCAGACTGAGGGTCCCCAGGATGTGCCTCCCGCCCCACTCCTCCACCGCAGGGAGTTCGGGGCTGCTGGCATGGGCACTAGGCAGTCACCCCGATGGGGTTGAGCGCCAGGTTCTCAGTTCTCGCCCCTGTGCAGCCGCCGCCGCCGGGCAGAATGCCTGGCTTGGCCGTGGCCCCCGGTACACCTGGCCCTGGTTCTGCGATGTTGGGAGCGCGAGCAGGCTCGGGAGTTGCCAGGCGGCTGCTGCCTGCACACAGAGCGGACTGCAGCTTGGGCGCCCAGGCTGCGGAACATGGTCTGGGTGGGCTCCGGAATGCGCGCGCGCCAGGCCTGTTGGCCCCCAACTGGACCCGCCCCGCTCCTCCTCTGCTGGAGCCTGGAGCGGCTGGAATGGCCACTCTGCAGTCACCGGGGATGGAGTTAAGTTTTCTTATCCCACGCATGCACACAAAAAAGTAACTATTATCTGAGGTAATTAACGCGTTGATTGACTACATTTTGGTAATCATTTCAGAATATGCATATAGATATAAACACATCACACTTTACACCTTGAATATGTACAATTTTTATTTCTCTATTATACCTCAGTAAAGCTGAAAAAATTAACAGGATTGAAAGGATAACAGTTCTACAGTAGTAGTTGGACACTTCAATACCTCATCTTAATTAATGGATAGAAAAACCAGATAGAAGCTTCATGAGAAATGGAAGACTTGAGCAACCGTATAAGCCATTTAGAGCTAATACACATATACAGAACAGTCCACCCAACAACAGCAGAATATACATTCTTTTCAGGCGGATATGGAACTTTCTCTAGGATAGGCCATATCTGTCCGCAAAATAGGTCCTAAAATGACTTTTAAATCATTTTAAAAAGCTTGAAATAATACCAAATATAATTTACAACCACAATGGAAGAAACAACAGATACATAAAAAATGAAAACTCGAAAATTCACAAATATGTGGAAATTAAACAATACACTCTTAAACTACCAGTGAGTGAAGGAATAAATCACAAGTGAAGTTATAAAACATCTTGAGACAAAATAAAAACAAAATATACCAAAATGTATCGAATACAGTGAAAGTAGAGTTCAAAGGAAAATGTATGAATATAAACAACTACATTTAAGAAAAAAATCTCAAATCAGTAACCTCATTCTATACCTAAGGGCAGTAGAAAAAAAACAACCAAACAAAAAAGACTAAATCTAAAGCTAGAAGAAGGAAAGAAATAATAAAGATTAGTGCATAAATCAATAAATTAGAAGGTTGGAAAGCAGCAGAAATAAACATAGCTAAAAGTTGATTCTTTGAAAGATCAAACCTTTCACTATAGACTGAACAAAAGATGGAAGACTCAGTAATAAAATCATAAATGAAAGTGGCACCATTACTACCAACTTTACAGAAATAAAAAAAGGATTATAGGACTATACTATAAAAATTCTGGACGATGACATTGAAAAAACCCTTCTAGACATTGACTTAGGTGAGGATTTCATGACTGAGAACCCAAAAGCAAATGCAAGAAAAACGAAGATAAATAGGTGGCATTTAGTTAAACTAAAGAGCTTTTTCACGGCAAAAGGAACAGTCAGCAGAGTAAACAGACAATCCACAGAATGGTAGAAAATCTTCACAATCTGTATATCTGATAAAGGACTAATATCCAGAATCTACAATGAGCTCAAACAAATTAGCAAGAAAAACAAACAAACAAACAAAAAATCCCATCAAAAAGTAGGCTAAGGACATGAATAGACAATTCTTTGGCCACTTTTTAATAGCGTTTTTCTCTTGTAAATTTATTTAAGTTCCTTATGTTGAATGCTAGACCTTTATCAGATACATAGTTTGTAAATGTTTTTTCATTCTGTAGGTTGTCTATTCACTCTATCGATAATTTCTTTTGCTGAGCAGAAGCTTTTAAGTTTAATTAGATCCCACTTGTCAATATTTGCATTTGTTGTAATTGTTTTTGGTGACTTTATCATGAAATATTTGCCTGTTTCTATGTCCAGGATGGTATTGCCTAGGTTGTCTTCCAGGACTTTATAGTTTTGGGTTTTACATTTAAGTCTTTAACCCATCTTGAGATGATTTTTGTATATGGTGTAAGGAAGAAGTCCGGCTTCAATCTTCTTCATATGGCTAGCCAGTTATCCGAGAACGGTTTATTGAATTGGGAGTCTTTTCCCTGTTGTTTGTTTTTGCCAGTTTTGTCAAAGATTAGATAGTTGTAGGTGTGTGATCTTATTTCTGATATCTATTCTCTTGGTGAGTGTGTCTGTTTTTGTACCAGTATCATGCTGTTTTAGTTACTGTAGTGCTGTAGTATAGTTTGAAGTCACGTAATGTGATGCCTCAAGCTTTGTTCTTTTTGCTTAGGATTGCCTTGGCTGCTTAGATTCTTTCTTGGTTCTACATGAACTATTAAATAGCTTTTTCCACTTCCATGAATCATGTCATTGGTAGTTTAATAGGAATAGCTTTGGGCAGTATGGCCATTTAAATGATATTAATTCCTTCTCTCCATTAACATGGAATAATTTTTCATTTCTTTGTGTCTTCTCTGACTTCTTTGAGCAGTGTTTTGTAATTTTCATTGTAAAGATCTTTCAGTTCCCTGATTAGCTGTATTCCTAGGTATTTTATTAATTTTGTGGAAATTGTGAATAAAATTGCCTTTCCAATTTGGCTCTCAGTTTGGCTTTTCCTGGTGTATAGGAATGTTAGCAAATTTTGTATATTGATTTTTTTATCCTGAAACTTTGTGGAAGTTGTTTATCAGCTTAAGGAGCTTCTTGGGTAACAGCTATAGGGTTTAGATAAGAGAATTATGTTGTCTGCAAACAGAGGTAGTTGGACTTCTCTTTCTATTTAAATACGCTTTATTTCTTTCTCTTGTCTGATTTCTCGAGCAAGGACTTCTAATACTGTGTTCTACAGGAGTGGTGAGACAGTTTCAAGGAGAATGCTTCCAGGGTTTGCTCACTCAGTATAATGTTGGCTGTGAGTTTGTCATAGGTGGCTTTTATTATTTTGAGGTATGTTCCTTCAATACCTCATTTGTTGAGAGTTTTTAACATGAAGCATTATTGAATTTTACTGAAAGCCTTTTCTGCACCTAGTGAGACAATCACATGTTTCTTGTCTTAGTTTTATTTATGTTATGAATCACATTTTATTGATTTGCCCATGAGGGACCAACCTTCCATTCCAGGGAAAAAGCCTGCTTCACTGTGGTGAATTACCCTTTTATGTGCTGCTGGATTCGGTTTGCAAGGATTTTGTTGTGGATTATTGAATGGATGTTCATCAAGGATACTGGCCTGAAGCTTTCTTTTTTTGTTGTGTCACTGCCAGGCGTTGGTATGAGGATGATGCTGGCCTCGTCGAACAGGTTGGGGAGGAGTCCCTTCTCCTCTATTTCTTGAAATCGTTTTAGTAGGAGTGGTACTGGCTCCTCTTTGTACATCTGTTAAAATTTGACTGTGAATCTATCAGGTCCTGGGCTTTTTTGGGGGGTTGGTAGGCTATTTACTACTGATTCAATTTTTGGAGCTCATAATTGGTCTGTTCAGAGACTGAATTTCTTCCTGGTTCAGTCTTGAGAGGATGTGTGTGTCCAGGAATTTATCCATCTCTTCTACGGTTTATAGTTTGTGTGTCTACACACACAAAAAGTTGTTCATAGTAGTTGCTGATTGTTATTTTTGTTTCTGTGGCATCAGTGGTAACATTCCCTTTATCATTTCTGATTGTGTTTATTTGAATTCTGTTTCCTTCATTAGTCTAGCTAGCGCCTATCTTAATTTTTTCAAAAAAACCTTGATTAAGTGATCTTTTGAACAGTTTTTCATGTCTCAATGTTTTTCAGTTCACCTCTGATTTTATTTATTTATTGTCTTCTGCAAGCTTTTTGGTTGATTTCTTCTTGCTTCTCTGATTCTTTCAGTTGTGATGTTAGGTTGTTAATTTAAGATCTTTCTAACTTTTTGATGTGGGCATTACTTCTTATGCCCTACCCTAACTTATCTCCTTCTCCTAGAAAACTCAGAACCATGCTTTCTAAACCAATTCAAACTTTCTCAGTGAATCAACCTGGTCTCCCTGAGGCAAAGTTAGCAATTTTCCGTTTGACATGGTTCTCTTTCTCTGTAAGAATGTCTAACGCAACAATGCAGGTGTTTCATTCCCTCCTGGATATGCGGGGAACTCCTTTTGGCTGAGACCAAGACTTAAAACTTTGTTCTTTCAACATTAATGAAGATCTACTTAGAAAGTCTCCATTTTTACAAGAAAGGTATATAAATACCAATGAAAATAAATATAAAGTTATATGACATACAATTATATTGTGGAAAGGCTGAATAAATAAATGAACCAAGCTCTAAGAAAAAAAGAAGATGATATAAAATGATATATAAATGAAAAACCTGAGCTGGTATGGCATAATTAATGAAGGGGGCCTGTCCCTCCACACCTGTGGGTATTTCTCACAAAGTGGAGACGAGAGACTGAGAAAAAAATTAAGACGTAAAGTATAGAGGAAGAAAAGTGGGCCCAGGGGACCGGCGCTCAGCAAGTGAGGGCCTGCACCGGCGCTGGTCTCTGAGTTCCCTCAGTGTTTATTGGTCACTGTCTCCACTATCTCAGCGAGGGGATGTGGCAGGACTATAGGGTAATGGTGGGGGAGGGTCAGCAGGAAAACATGTGGGCAAAGGAATCTGGGTCATAAATAAGTTTAAGGAAAGGTGCTGTGCCTGGATGTGCACGTAGGCCAGATTTATGTTTAACTTTACACAAACATCTCAGTGCAGTAAAGAGCAGTATTGCCACCAGCATGTCTCACCTCCAGCCATAGCGCGGTTTTCTCCTATCTCAGTAAATAGAATGTATGGTCGGGTTTTACACTGAGACATTCCATTCCCAGTGATGAGCAGGAGACAGATGCTTTCCTCTTACCTCAACTGCAAAGAGGCCTTCTTCTTGCACTAATCCTCCTCAGCACAGACCCTTTACGGGTGTCAGGCTGGGAGACTGTAAGGTCTTTCCCTTCCCACGAGGCCATTTCTCAGGTTGTCTTGGGGTGGAAAACCAGGGAAATACCCAGGCTTTCTTGAGCAGAGGTCCCTGTGGCTTTCTGCAGTGCATTGTGTCCCTGGTTAATAGAGAACGGAGAATGCCGATGACTTTTACCAAGCATACTGCCTGCACACACATTTTTAACAAAGCACATCCTGCACAGCCCTATATTCCCTAAACCTTGAGTCAATACAGCACATGTTTCTGTGAGCACAGGGTTGGGGCTAAGGTTACAGATTAACAGCATCTCAAAACAAGAATTTTTCTTAGTACAGATCAAAATGGAGTTTCTTAGGTCTTCCTTTTTCTACATAGACACAGTAACAGTTGGATCTCTCTTCCTTTCCCCCACAATTAATGTACCAGTAAAGTATGTACATTGCAGAAGTGGCAGGAAAACTGCATACAGGGTGATACCTGACCAAAAGCTTTAACGAAAGGTCAGATCTCTGTATGGAGATTGGAAGGGGAGACAAGGAGAGGCTAGAAAATATACATTGTTTGATCTATACCCTTAAAAGGGATTAAAGTGGACTCAGGAAAACATGGTCTGCTTTAGGAGAAGGACACATGTTCCATGCTGGCCAAGGCTCAGAGCATCCCTACCTTCTCCAGGAGGAAAGGGGAGCCAAAGGAGCACGGCCAGGTCAGCACAGGCACCCACGCCAAGCCAGGTGGGCTCCATTGTACAGGTAGGGAGGAGCCACTGCAGGGTGGGCTTTAATAATTGGTTTGTTTTGTTTTCTTTAGTATCTAAGACACATGATCAAAGTTGACCTTTGCAGGTGTTGCCGCAGCTGAACATAGGATGGATAAAACCAGTGTTTTAAAAACTATGTTGTATAGAGCACTAGCCCCAGTGAGATATTAGTGGAACACACAGGCGCGCGCACACACACACACACACACTCATACTGAGCCCAGATTATTCTGGCAAATGCTGGGTTAAGCAAACCAAAAGAAACATCCTTAGTGCTGGGCTTCTCAGAACCTGGAATGTGGCTATATGACTCATAAAACAGCGAGGTTAAGATAGAGCATGTCATTTTTTCCCAGAAATGTTGAAACACTTTCCTTCCCTTGGCTTCAGTGTCACCTTCTTTCTCCCGGTTCTCTATCAACCTCTTTGACTGCTCCTTCTTGATTTCCTTCTTGACAATCTGCTGCTGCTCAACCATTCTCTTTTCATTCCCGGTGGATTTCTCAAGTGTGTTTCTATTCCTGCAGATTAAACTTTCCTCGTTTTTCCTGACACCTCTCCTTGTCTGACCCTCCCCCGTTCTGAGGCAGGTGTTCTATCTGTGTGCGCTTTTGGTATCCTGGGATGTTCCCAGTGTGTTCCCTGACACACTCCATCAGGTTTTCTCCCCGAGACTCTGCGAGGGCAGCAGCCTTGTCTCCACTGTTCCTTCAACGCTCAGCACATAATGCAGGAGCTGACTCCATAACATTTAGTTGGTCAACTGAGACTAAATGTATGTTCCTCTAGATCTTAAAAAGTTACAAAAAGCAACATAGCGCAATAGTCAAAATAAGTCTCTTTAGTCAAGAGTTCTCTATATATGCACAATAGTTTGAAGTCATTATTAGGCACAGTGAAACAGAAACTGTCACAAAGTTCCCTAAGATAAAATTATTTTGCTTTAATCTTCAATTCATCATGTGAGATAATCAAGACCATGTGTTATTGTAAATATTTCTAGCTTACAACACAACAACCTGCTTTTTATTGTTTGAAATAACCACAATATAAATCAGTTAACTACAAATTTTATAAATAATCCTTTCAAATAAAATTCTGTCTAAATTTTACATTACTCATATATTCAAATGATAACATGCTCATAGGCTTTTCCAATACCTCAGTCAAAATATTGTACTGATTCCAGCTGTGGGAACAGTATCTGAGAGTTATGTTACAGAGGGGGAAAAGGTACTTACGTGACATTGGCCTTTGCACAACTGTGCCCTTTTGGGTCAGGGAAAAGCTGTTCCCTTAAAATCCTAAAATCTGTTCTGTCAGGTCTGAAGGGTGGGCGGGAAACACAGCTTTTAAAATGTTAGCCGCAGATGTTTTATTCCTTGCTTAAAGCAGTGACTAGATAAAGGCCACCAGAAGAGTCTCTAATGTTTCTTCAGAAGCAGCATGCTGGAGAGCATCTTCCTGAAACACTCCCCTATCTCTACCCAAAACCACCTCAGGTAGGAAAGTCAAAACTCAGCAGGCTGAGGAGATCCAAGGGGATCACTGAGCTCTGAGGCTTATGAGAGAAGAGAGAGAGGTCTAAGATTTTTGTGTATAAATTTACGGGTTACAAGTGCCATTTTGCTGTCAGCATGGATGGCATAGTGAAGTCAGGGCCTTTAGGGTATCCATCACTGGAATAATGCACATCGTACCCATTAAGTAACTTCTCACTATTCACCCCGCCCATCCCCTCACCCTGCTGAGTCTCCGCTATCATTCCACTCTCTCCATCAATACCTACACATCTTTTAGCACCCACTTATGAGTTATAAAATAGGACGTTTACTCTGTGTCTGGCTTGCTTCACTTATAATAAAGGCTTCCAGTTCCATCCATGTGCCTGCAAAAGTTATGATTTTATTATTTTTTATGCCTGAATAGTATTTCATTGTGTATATTTTCTACATTTTCTCCTCCAATCACCTGTTGACGGACATTTAGGTTGACTTTATATCTGTGCTACTGTGAATAGTGTTGCAACAAACATACAAGTACAGGTATCTTTCTGATACACTGATTTCTTTTCCTTTGCGTACCCAGTAGTGGGATTGCTGAATCAGACAGAGCCAATTGATAATCAGTAATGGTGGCCAATAACCAGCTTAGAAACAAAGTACTTAGCAGGCCCTGAAAATGCCAAAACCCTGAGGCCACTGACCTTCAAAAACTTCAACAGCCCTGAGTGAAACGTCCAAACACATTTATCCACCGTTCCATGACCCTTTATTGTCTGTCCTCTGTGCATCTCAGAAGTCTCTTTTTACCACACTGTCTGTATACTGCATGAGTCATTTATATGAAACTACCTGACACTCCAAGGCATCTTATACTCTGTATTCAACCATGTATCCCTAGTACCTAGCACAGTCCCGGCATAGAGTTTGCTACTAAACGTTTGTGGAATGAAGTAATTATCTTGTATCCAGGTTCCAAGTTTTAAGGTGATTTCTCACTAAAAATAAAGTATTACAGTTCACAAATGATCTATTTCCTTTTTTATAGATGGGATTAATTTTAATCTTATCCCCTAATAACAGAATTTTCATTTTTTCCATCTAAATACACTGTCCTAAGAGAGCAATAAGAAAGAGAGTTGAAGCTGGAGCTTGAAGAATTGTACATGTCCACACTGGCCTGAGGTGCATCACTCACCTGAGCTTCATCTGTTAGGTATGTCAGAGAAGATACGCAGGTGAGAGTGGCCTCAGCAGAGGACCCCAGATCTCTGGCTTCCCCATCAGGCAAGTGCACTTCTGTGAACAAAGTCTTCATTCAGAGCCAGATGACAAGAATGGCCCAAGAAGTCCACCAGGGAAACCTGGGCCCAGTGTACATCAATGCAGAGCATCAAGCACAGCATAACAGGAGTACAGTTGCCTAGTCCTGTTCAGAGATAACTGCATCCCACACACTGTAAAATGAGGAAATGCAGAGAAACAGATGTAGCTGAAGAAGACAGCAGGAGCAACAAGGAGGGACAACCACGACCTAGGAGGGCACCATGCCAGAGACACCTGGACCCCACGCTAGGCTCAGTGCCTGTTATACTCTTGGGACCCAGCACTTTCCCTCTCCATCACGTGGCATACTTGGTATTATTTGTTGTTTAAAATATTGTCCTCAGTTTTCACCTTTCCTAGGAGACACAGGCAGACCCTGTGACACTACAGCTCCTGACACACAGAAGGTGCATCACAAACATCTGCTGGGTTCACACACTCTTGCCTTCTGAAACCTTCTTGTCAAGTCTTCAGTGAAAAGGAATTGCTGATTGAGCAAGAATTAAGCTTCTAGAGACTCCTGGATCCATTGAGACAAGGTGAGACTTGTTTACTGCCATATTCCTAGCTGATAGCATACTGTAGTCACTTAATAAATGTTTGTTAAAGAAGTGAGTGAATTGATTCATACATCTTACTTAGCTATATGTTTTCTGAGTAAAACTGATACTTTACCTCTGGTATAATTTTACTTCACTTATTCAACAAACCTGACAATTCAACTAGGTGCCAGGCACACAGCTGCTGAAGAAAAAGAGGTATAAGATACAATTCCTGTCTACATGAAAGCCACACTCTAAAAAGTAGAAACATATGAACAAATTATAACAATAAATTGGCTGAATTCAAAATCATAGGGGTTTGTTTCTATTTTAAACAGCTCTAGTCAGGAAGTGTTAGAAAGTTCTAAACAGGAAATGTTCCAATGCACCATCTAAGCATGAAGCAGAAGCCACCCATGATTGAGTTTGCTACCACCAACCCCAACAGCAAGAATTCCAGTCCTGCTGCTGCAACCTAAGTGTCACTCTGATTTTATTCCTGCTGTGTAACCCGGTTCCAGACACTCTGATTTTATTCCTGCTGTGTAACCCGGTTTCAGACACTCTGATTTTATTCCTGCTGTGTAACCTGGTTTCAGATACTTTGGTTGTTACTTAATGTTCTAAAAAGGTATTAAAGAGAAAATATTATTATGGTGATGAGCCCATTCACTGCAGCTATCTCAACATCATACCAATTATAAGGCCTATCATGTAAAAATAAAACTGTTTAATTTATTTATCCAGATATCAGTGTTACATAAACATATTTGCCATCAGACTTTGGATTTATGGGTTAAATAGCATATAAATGTGATTAGAGGCTTAAAGTTTACACCTTTCTGGTTCTCTCAAGTTTTTTTTCAAAATAGCATATACCTTTCTAAACAATTGTTAGTATATTTTTAAAAATAAACATTAAAATGTATGTTTTCCAAAAACAAAATACAGCTTCTATTGGTAAATGATGATGTTGAGATACAACAGACAACTTCTCTTGGGAACCATTTAATCACTGCTCACTTTTACATATGTCCAGAAATGTCAATGGCTTTAAAATATAGAAGTATATTACACAACTAAACTTACACGTATTCAGTATTGTGCAATATTTAGTACTTGTTCTAGGTCTCTCTTGCTGAATAGTAAGCCATTGCAAAACTTAAGGAATTATTTATTGTTTAATATTGTTTATTGTCATTATTTGTTTAGTAATTTTAAATAACATTATTTCTCATGGTTTTGTGGGTTGACAGGCGCTACAAAAGTTCTCTTTTGGAGTCTTTCTTGCAGCTGCAGTTGGTTGGCTGCTGCTGAAGTTCCCTGAAAGCTCAGCTAGGCTAAAGAGCCTGGACGGGTTACTCACCTGGCTGGCAGTGCACATTGGCTGCTGTGTGTGGTGGTTACTCACCTGGCTGGCAGTGCACATTGGCTACTGTGTGTAGTCCTGTCTGACTCTCCATGTCACCTGGAGTCCTCACGACATGGTAGTTGGTCCCAAGACACACAGGTAAACACTACACAGCTTCTTATGACCTGGCCTTGGAGGTCCTAGAGTATGACTTTTGCTGTGTCCTGTTGGTAAAGCAAGTCATTGTGAGCAGCACAGATTCAAGAAATGGGAGACTAGACTCTACCTGTCAATGTAAAGAGCAGCATGAGCATGCAGGGAGGAAAGAAATTGAGGGCATCATCTTGAAGACTATCTTATCACACCATTATTCCAGCTAATGGACATTATGTTTTAGATGGGTAGTACTAGCTACTCATCTCTCCCCCAGAAACCCAAGCCAGGCATGAACATATTGAAAAGAATGTCAGTACCACTGAAAACCTAGAAATATCACATGTAATGACTCAGGTTAATTCAGTCTGTCAATTACATCAATATAATTCCCTTCTTGTAACCCTAAATATGGTAACATAGCATTGAATTCTACAAAAGTCTTTCATTTGTTTTCCTATGGAATAATTAACAAACCCAATAAATGTGTAAATAGTATGAAGTCCAATTTATTTTAGATTTATACCTCTTAATTTCAAAGCTTATAGAAATCCAGAGAACTAATCATCATAATCCATAATGCCTGGACCAGAAGTCATTGCTCTAAGAGTATCCTGTGGCATGCTGAAAATGTATTACCAACTAGGAAATTTAAAACTCTTTTGTTGGTGATTTTAAGAGAGCTGACCAGCTCATCAGCACAATTCACTCAGATTAAGAATGGAGGTTACTCTGCTGAGTGCGTTCATAATGATCAGAAAAAAAAATCACAAATGAGAAAAGGAGATAGAGAAGGGGAAATCGCGGTCAATCCCTAAAATTAAAGTGAATTTTCAAATGGTCTGATTTTGTATTTTTCAAAGGAAAGGCAGCTTATTGTGATAGAATAAGAATCCCACTTGTATGTCTTCTTTTGAGAAGTGTCTGCTTACGTCCCTTGTCAGTGTTTTAGTGACATGGTTTTCTTAATGTTCAACATCCCTAATCATCAGAAAAATGCAAATCAATGTAAGATACCATCAGTATTATTCAGTATGGCTACTACTAAAAAGTTAAAAAATAACAAATTCTGGTTAGACTTCAGAGAAAATCAAATGCTTATACACTGTTGGTGAGAATGTAAATTAGTTCAGCCACTGTGAAAAGCAGTTTGGAGATTTTTCAAAGAATTTAAAACAGAAGTACCATTCAACCAGCAATTCCATTACTGAGTATATATCCAAAAGAAAATTTAAAATTCTACAAAAAGAAACCCACATGCACTTGTATATTCCTCATATTGCTATTCACATTAGGGAAGGCATGAAATTAACTTATGTGTGAATCAATAAACTGAATAGAAATATGTGCTATATAAACACCATAGAATACTATGCACACATTAAAAAGAATACAATCATGTCCTGTGAAGCACCATGGATACGTCTGGAGGCCATCATCCTAGAGAAATTAATACAGGAACAGAAAACCAAATAACCATGTGTTCTTGCCTATAAGCGGGATCTAAACTTGCGGTCCTCATGAATATAAAGATGTCAACAATAGACACTGAGAACTACTAGATGAAGGAGGGAAGGAGAAGGGCAGGGGGTGAGAAACTATAGGTGCTATGCTCACTACCTTGGTGATGGGATCAATTATATCCCACATAGTTCAGCATCACACAATATATCCACGTAACAAACCTGAAAACGTACTCCCTGAATCTAAAAAATTTAAAGCAGAGACAGAGTAAGAAGGCAGAATAGAAGCCTACAACACTCATCCCCCACACAAAAACACCAAATTTTCACAACTCACTACATTCAAGAAGCACTGTCAAAGGGACCAAGAATTAGGTAAACAATCACAGTACCTGGCATTAACTTCACATCACTGAAAGAGACATTGGAGAAGACAAAAAACCGACAATCTAGAAGCACCAATGCCACCTCTTTTCCAACCACCAGTAGTGGCCACATGGTGCAGAGACTGTGTGTTTAGGGGAGGGAGAGCACAGTTTGTGAGGCTTTGCAATAAACTCAGTACTACCTTGTCACAATAAAAAGCAGAACCAGATTATACTCAGCTGACATCTGCCAATAGAGGGAGAAATTGGATTGGCCCTAGCAAGAGGAAAATCTTCCATCTCAGTGTTGGGCACTTGAGACTTTACAAGCCTTGCCATCATGAGTTGATGTGATATTGGACCTTAAGAGAACTGAAGGGGAAATATAGGCCACAAAGGCTTCAATTGTTAGGCAAGTCATACTCTGAACTGAGCTCGGAGCTAGTGGAATGTGGACGGTGGGGAGAATGTGGCCTCCTGAGACAGCAGCCAGAACAGCTAAGGGAGTGCTCACAACACCACTTCCCCACCCAGCAGCAGCCACACAACACAGAGAAACCTGTGAATTTGGGAGACGGAGAGCACAGGGACTGAGAGACTTAACATTAAAGTCAGTGCTACCATGTCAGTAAAGACCTGGCAGAATTCCTCACCTGCTGACTGAAGAACCCCTGTACCCAGAATAAAAACAGTGATACCCAGGCAATACACCATGGGCACTGGGCTCTGAGAACTGTCAACTTCAGGTGTGACCCAGCACATTTCCAGCTGTGGTAGCTATGGTGAAAGACTTCTTCTGTTTGAGAAAAGCAGCGGGGAAAGTAAAGGGAACTCTGCATTGCACCTGATATACCAGCTCAGCCACAGTGACGTAGAGCACCAAGCAGGTTCTTAGAGTCCCTGAGTCCAGGCCTAGGGGCTTGGTCAGCATTTCTGCACTTGTCCTGGGCCAAAGATCAAGTTCCAGGCATTACAGAATTTATCCCAAGCTAACCAAAGAGTCCTTGGGCTTTAAGTGAGAAATTGATGATGATTTGGCAGAACCCCCACTGGGCCAGTGGTGTTGGCAGTCATGGAGGAGGCTCCTCTGCCTGCAGACAGGGGAAGGAAGAGTAGAAAATACTTTGTCTTACACCCTAAGTGCCAGGTTAGCTACAGTAAAATAGAAGAGCAGGTAAATTTTGAAGATTCTGTGCTTTAATCTCTGGCTGCCAGATAGCATCTATGGACCCACTCATGGCTAGGGGAACTTGCCGCCCTATAGGCAGAGACACAAACCTGGCTGGCTTTGCCATCTGCTAATCATACAGTCCTAGGGCTTTGAATAAACTTACATGGTAGCCAAGTAGTGGCTACAGTGGGCCTTGGGTGAGACCAAGTTCTGTGCCTACGTCAGGTGTGAACCAGCACAGTCTCAGTGGTAGTGGCCACAGGGGGGCTGTTACCCCAACTGCAGCTCCACATGCCTCAGCACAGAAAGAGCCTCTGCTGGTTTGAGAGAAAGTAAGGGAAGAGAACAAGAGTCTCTAATTGATAAATCAAGAGAATTATTCTTGATGTTAATCCAAGGCCACCAACGCAGTACCCCTATGTGTTTGCATAAACTACTGTGTTATTGGGTTTGGGACCTAAGTGTCTTTGAATACCTGGAAAGTGTTCCCAAAAATAATGGGCACAAACAAGCCCAGACTGTGAAGACTGCAATAAAGACTGAACTCTTCAATGCCCAGATATAGATGAACATCTACAAGTATCAAGACCATCCAGGAAAACATGACCCCACCAAACAAGCTAAAAAAGGCACCAGGGACCAATCCTGGAAAAACAGAGATATGTGACCTTTCATACAGGAAATCCAAAATAGCTGGTTGAGGTAATTCAAAGAAATGTAATATAACACAGAGAAGAAATTCAAGATTCCGTCAGATAAATTTAACAATGAGATTGAAACTTTAAAAAATGCCAAAATTCTGAAGTTAAAATGCAATTGTCATACTGAAGAATTCATCAAAATTACTTAAAGGAATTGATCAAGGAGAAGATAGATTTAGTGAACTTGAAGACAGACTATTTGAAAAGACAAAGTCAGAGGAGACAAAAAAGAATAAAAAATAAAGCATGCCTACAGAATCTAAAAAAATAGCCTCAAAATCAAAATCTAAGAGTTATTGGCCTTAAAAGATGATAGAAAAAGAAATGAGTTAAACATTTATTTAAAGAAATAATATTAAATAATATTAAACAATTCCCCAACATTCAATATCAACATTCGAGTACAAGAAAGTTACGGAACATCAAGCAGATTTAACCCAAAGAAGACCACCTTAAGGCACTTAACTGAACTCCCAAAGGTTAAGGATAAAGAAATGATTCTAAATGATGAGTTGATGGGTGCTGATGAGTTGATGGGTGCAGCACACCAACATGGCACATGTATACATATGTAACAAACCTGCACATTGTGCACATGTACCCTAGAACTTAAAATATAATAATAATAATAAAAAGAAATGATTCTAAAAGCAGCGAGAGAAGAGACATAAATAACATTCAGTGGAACTCCAATACATCTGACAGCAGACTTTTCAGGGGAAAATTTACAGTCTGAGAGAGTGGCATGACATATTAAAAAAGCTGAAGGAAAAAAAAAGAATAATGTATCTGGTAAAAAGTCCTTTAAACTTGATGGAGAAATAAGAACTCTTCCTGACAAACAAAAACCGAGCTATTTAATTAACACCAAACCTGTCCTACAAGAAATGCTAAACAAAGTTCTTAACCTGAAAGAAAAAAGTGAGTGAGCAATAAGAAATCATCTGAAGATACAAAACTCACTAGTAATAGCACATGGAAAAACACAGAATATTATAACATGGTAATTATGGTGTGCAAAAATCTCAAATAGAAAGAGTAAACAATAAACCAATAAAAAATAACTACAACATATTTCCAAGACATAGACAGTAAAATAAGGAAGGAAGAGAAACAACAAAAAGTTTAAAAGAATGGTAATGGAGTTAAACTGTAGAGTTTTTATTAGCTGCTTTGCTTGTTTCTTTGTTTATACTATCAATGTTAAATTGTCCATAGTCTAAAATGATGTGTTATAAGATATTATATTCAAGCCTCATGGTAATTTCAGATCAAAAAGCATACCACAGATGTACAAAAAGTAAAAAGCAGGAAATTAGATAATATTGCTACAGAAATCACCTTCACTAAAAGGAAGACAGGAAGAAAGAAAAGAACAATGAGAGGACAAAAATCAATCAGAAAATAATAACAATGGTAGGAGTAAGTGCTTATCAATAATAACATTGAATGTACATGAACTAAATACTCCAATCAGAAGACAAACAGTGGATGAATGGATAAAGAAGGAAGACAATGATCTGTGACCTATAAAAAAAGAAATACTTTACTTATAAAGATACATTTAGATAAAGATACATTTAGACTGAAAATAAAAGGATGGAAAAAGTTATCCCATGCCAATAGAAACCAAAAAAGAGCAGAAGTAGCCTTACTTATATCAGACAAAAATAGAGTTCAACAAAAGACTGTAGGAAGATATTAAGATGGTCATTATATAATAATAAAGAGATCAATTCAGCAAGAGGATATAATTGGAAATACATATCCACCCAACATTAAAGCACCTAGATAAATGAAGCAAATATTAATAAGAGCTAAAGAAAGAGACATCAATACAATAATGGCTGGCTGGACACTTCAACACCCTGCTTTAGTCATTGGATAGACCTTCCAGACAGAAAATCAACAAAGAAACATCAGACTTAATCTGCACCATATAACAAATGAACCTAATAGATAGTTACAGAAAATTTCATCCAACAGCTGCAGAATACACATTCTTCTTCTCTGCACATGGGTTATTTTCAAGGATAGACCATATGTTAAGTAACAAGTCTAAAAACATTCAAAAAATTGAAGTAATATTAAGCATTTTCTCTGACCACAATGGAACAAACTAGAAATCAATTTAAAAATGAATTTCAGAAACTATACAAACACGTGGACATTAAACAATATGCTCTTGAATGATCAGTAGGTTAGTAAAAATATTAAGAAGAAAATGGAAAAATTTCTTGAAACAAATGATAATGGAAGCATAGCATAGCAAAACCTATGGAATATAGTAAAACAGGTACTATTATAAAAGGAAAATTTATAACTGTAAGTGCCTACATAAAAAGCAGAAAAGCTGCCAATAAATAACCTAACAATACATCTTAATTAACTAGAATAAAAAGGCGAAACCAAACTCAAAATTAAAAGAAAAGAAATAATAAAAATCAGAGTGGAAATAAATAAAGCTAAAATGAAGAAATACAAAAGATTAATGAAACAAAAAGTTGAATTTTTGAAAAGTAAAACAATTGACAAATATTTAGGCTAACTAAAAAACAGAGAAGATACAAATTAATAAAATCAGAAGTGAAAAAGGAGACATTACAAGTAACGCTTCAGAAAATCAAAGGATCATTAGTCGCTACTATGAGTAATTATTTGCCAACAAATTAGAAAACCTAGAGGAAATTAATTCTTAGACACACACAACATACCAAGAGTGAATTAGAAAAAAATCCAAAACCTGAACAGACCAATAACAAGTAACAAAATTAAAGTCATAATAAAAAAAGTCTATAGGACCAGACTGAAAAATAGAGAAAGAACATTTCCAAACTCATTCCTTGAGGCTAGGATTACACTGATATCAAAACAAGACAAAGATACATTTAACAAGCAAACTACAGGCCCATATTTGAGAATATTGATGCAAAAATTTGCAAAAAAACTAGCAAACTGAATTAAACAATACATAAATAGGTAATTCATAATGATCAAGTGGAATTTATCCCAGGGATGCAAGGATGGTTCAACATGCAAATCAATCAATGTGATATATCATATAAACAGAATGAAGGGGCCAGGTGCAGTGACTCATGCCTGAAATCCTGGCACTTTGGGAAGCTGAGGTGGGCGGACCACCTAAGGTCAGGAGTTTAAAACCAGCCTGGCCAATGTGGCGAAATCCCATCTCTATTAAAAATACAAAAATTAGCCAGGCGCTGTGCTGGGCATCTGTAATTCCAGCTACTTGGGAGGCTGAGGCAGGAGAATCACTTGAACCCAGGAGGCAGAGGTTGCAGTGAGCTGAGATCATGCCATTGCACTCCAGCCTGGGTGACAGAGGAAGACTTTGTCTCAAAAAACAAAACAAAACAAAAAAACCAAAATGAAGGAAAAAATCTGTATAATCATTTCCATTATGCTAAAAAATTATTTGATAAAATTTAATATTCTTTAATAATAAAAAACCGTTTGAAAACTGGGTATGGGATGAATATATTTCAACATAATAAGTCATATGTGACAGACCCACAGCTAGTTTCATACTAAGTGGGGAAAAACTAAAAATCTTTCCTCCAAAATCTGGAAGATGACAAGAATATTCACTTTTTACCATTGTTATTCAACATATTCTGAAAGTTCTATCTGGAGCAATCAGACAAGAGAAAGCAATAAAAAGCATCCCAACTGGAAAAGAAGTCAAATTATCATTTTTGTTGATGATATCATCTTATATTTGAAAAAACATAAAGACTCCTCTGATAGGGTTTCAATGTATGTTCCCTCCCAAATCTCATATTTAAATGTAATTCTCAATGTTGGAAGTGGGCCTGGTGAAAGGTGATTTAGCCATCGGGATGGATTACTCATAAATGGCTTAGCACCATCCCATTTGGAACTATCCACATGACAGGGAGTGAGCTCCCATAAGATCTGGTCATTTAAAAGCATGTAACAACTCGCCCCTCTGTTTTTCACTCCTGCTTTTTCTCTGTGATGTACAAGATTCTGCTTCAACTTCTGCCATGACTGTAAACTTCCAGAGGCCTCCCCAGAAGTGCCTGCCAGTGCTGTCTTCTCTACAGCCTGTAGAATCATGAGCCACTTAAACCTCCTTTATAAAAAATAAATTACCCAGTCTCAGGTATTTATAGTGATACAAAAATAGCTTACTACAGAAAATTGGCACAAAGGAGTGGAAAATTGTTATAAGAATACCTGAAAATGTGGAATCAGCTTTGTAATTGAGTAAACAGGCAGAGGTTGGAAGAGTTTGTAGGACTCAGAAGAAGAGAGAAAAATGAGAGAAAGTTGAGATTTTCTTAAAGATTGGTTGAATGGTTGTGACCAAAATGCTGATAGTGATCTGGACAGTGAAGGCTGGCCTGAGGAGGTCTCAGATGGAAATTAGAAATTTATTAGGAATGAAGCAAAGGTCATGCATGTTGTCTTAGCAAAGTGGTTGGCTGAATTTTAGTCATGCCCTAGGGATATATAAAAGTTTGAGTTTGAAAGTGATGATTTAGGGTTTCTGTTGGAAAAATGTCTAAGCAGCAAAGCATTTAAGATGTGGCCTGGCTGCTTCTAACAACCTATGCTCACATGTTGGAGCAAAAAAAGTAAGTTATAACTTATTTTTACTTACAAGGGAAGCATAGTGTAAAAGCTTGAAAACTTTGCAGCCTAGTCATGCAGAAAAGTAAGAAGCTTTTATAAGAGCGGAACTCAAGCAGGCTGTGGAGCAACCACTTGTTAGAGATAGTTGTATAATCTAAAAACAAAACAAAACAAAACAAAAAAACCAGCAAGTGTTGGTAGCCAAGACAATGGGAAAGAGGAATTGAAGGTATTTTAGAAATCTAAAAGGCAGGACTCCATCAAAGGCCCTGAGGCCTAAAAGAAGAGAATAGTTTCTGGGGTCAGGCCCAGGACCTGCTGCCTTGGGTAGCCTTGGAACATGGCTCCCTGCATCCTGGCCACTGCTCCAGCTCCAGGTGTAGCACAAATTAACCCAGTTACAACTCCAGTCACTGCTTCAGAGGGTGAAAGGATAAGCCTTGGTAGCTTTCATATGGTGTTAGGCCTGTGGGTATACAAAATGCAAGAGTTGCCACTTGGGAGCCTCCACCTTTACTTCAAAGAATGTATAAAAAAGCCAGGGTGTGCAGGCAGAAGCGTGCTGCAGGTGTGGAGCCCTCATGGAGAACCTCTACTAAAACAATGCAGAGAAGAAATGTAAGGTTACAGTCCTGATGCGGGCTCCCCACTGGGGCATGGCCTAGTAGATCTGTGAGGAGAGGATCACGTCCTCCAGACCCCAGAATGGTAGATATAGCTGCAGCTTGCACCTTGCACCTGGAAAAGCCGGAAGCACACAATACCAGCCAGAGGCACACAATACCAGCCCATGAGAGCAGCTGTGGCGGCTGAACCATGCAAAGCCACAAGGTCTAAACATCCCAAGGCATTAGTGTGCCCTGGAAATGGGATATAGAGTCAAAAATAATTATTTTGGAGCCTCACAATTCAATAACTCCCTTTCTGGGTTTCAGACTTGCATGGGTCCTGTGGCCTCTTTCTTTTTGCTGATTTCTTCCTTTTAGAATAGAAGTATTTACCCAATGCCGATGCCTCATTTGTATCTTGGAAGTACCTAATTTGTTTTTTATTTTACAGGCTTATAGGAGGAATAAACTGGCTTTGTCTTAGATGAGGATTTTGACTTTTGAGTTAAGGCTGAAATGAGTTAAGACTTTGGGGATTATTGGGAAGTCGTGATTATATTTTGAAATATGAGAAGGATATGAGATTTAGAATGGCCAGGGGCAAAATGATATGGTTTGGATGTGTGTTCCCACCAAAATCTTATATTGAAATGTAATCCTCAATGTTGGAAGTGGGCCTAGTGGGGAGGTGATTGAATCATGAGGGCAGGATTTCCATGAACAGTTTGGCATCATTTCCTTTCGTGCCATTCTTACAACAGTAAGTTTTCATGAGAGTTGGTTATCTAAAAGTGTGTGTACTACTTCCCCCTGCCCTCACACTTACTATGGGATGTGCAAGCACTGGATTTATTTTTCACCTTGATTGTCAGTTGTCAAAGGCTTCACCGGAAGCAGAAGCCAGTGCTATGTTTTCTGTACAGCCTGTAGAACCATGAGCCAATTAAACCTATTTCCTTTATAAATTAACCAGTCACCAATTATTTTTATAGCAATGTGAGAATGTCCTAATATATCCACCAAAAAGCTATTAGAAGTAATAATTTGAGTAAATTTGCAGAATACAAAATCAACATATACAAATCAGTAGGATTTCTATATGCCAACAGTCAACAAATTGAAAAAGAATTCAAAAAAGTAATCCTATTTGCAATAGCCACAAAGAAAACAAAATGTGTGGGAATTTACCAAAGAAATAAAAGTTCTCAACAATTAAAAATGTAAAACACTGGCTGGGCGCAGTGGCTCACGCCTGTAATCCCAGCACTTTGGGAGGCCGAGGTGGGTGGATCACGAGGTCAGGAGATCGAGACCATCCTGGCTAACACGGTGAACCCTCGTCTCTACTAAAAATACAAAAGATTAGCCGGGCGTGGTGGCGGCGCCTGTAGTGCCAGCTACTCAGGAGGCTGAGGCAGGAGAATGGCGTGAATCCAGGAGGCGGAGCTTGCAGTGAGCCGAGATTGCTCCACTGCACTCTAGCCTGGGCGACAGAGCCAGACTCCGCCTCAAAAAAAAAAAAAAAAAAAAAGTAAAACACTGATAAAAGAAATGAAAGAGAACACAAAAAAGTGGAAAGATATTTCTATGTTCACAAATTGGAAGAATGAGTATTTTAAAAAATGTCTATGCGATCCAAAGCAATCTATACATTTCATGCCATCTCCATCAAAACAATGACATTCCTCACAGAAATAGAAAAAAAATATGAAATACACACAGAACCATGAAACACCATAATAGTCAAAGTTACGCTGCGTATATAAACCAAAACTGGAGGAATCCCAATACCTGGTCTTAAATTGTACTATCAAGCTATAGTAATTAAAACAGCATGACACTAGAATAAAAACAGACATAAAGACAAATGGAATGAAATAGAGAACTGTTGATGGGTGCAGCACACCAACATGGTACAAGTATACATATGTAGCAAACCTGCACGTTATGCACATGTACCCTAGAACTTAAAGTATAATGAAAAAAAAAAAGATGGGTTAAAAAAATAACATAGTCAATTAATACATATTTTCTGTATGTATAATGTACTATATTCCTACAATAAAATGTTACAAAAGCAAAAAAAAAAAAAAAAAAAAAAAAAAGAAGAAAAAGAAACAAACTCATACAGCTAAACTAAACTTATTTTCAATGAAAGAGTCAAGAACATACAACAAAAAATAAGACAGTTTCTGTAATAAATAGGACTGAGAAAACTGGCAAGCCATAGGCAGAAGAATGAAACTAGAACCCTATTTCTTGCCACATACAAAAATCAAATTAAAATGAATTAAAGACTTAAACCTAACACCTCAAACTATCAAACTTTTACAAGAAAACATTGGGGAAACTCTTTAGGGCATTGGTTTAGGCAAAAATTTCTTAAATAATGCCCCATAAGCACAGACAACCAAAGAAAACATGGACAAATGGAATTAAGCCAGTCAGAAAGCTTTTTTAAAGTGAAGGAAACAATAAACAAAGTGAAGAGAAAACCCACAGAATGGGAGAAAATATTTGTAAATTACCCATCTGAAAATCAATTGATAGCTACATGATGTGGTTAGGCTTAGTATCTTCACCCAAATCTCATATTGAATTGTAATCCCCAGATGTTGAGGGAGAGACCTGGTAGAAGGTGATTGGATCATGGGTGTGGTTCCCCCATGCTGTTCTTCTGATAATGAGTGAGTTCTCATGAGATCTGATGGTTTTATAAGGGTCTCTTCTCCCTGTGCTTCACATACATGCTCTCTCACCTGCTGTCATGGAAGAGGTGCTTGCTTCCCCATCTGCCGTGATTGTGAGTTTCCTGAGGCCTCCCCAGCCATGTGGAACTGTGACTCAATTAAACCTATTTCCTTTATAAATTACCCAGTCTCACCAGGTGCAGTGGCTCATGCCTGTAATCCCAGCGCTTTGGGAGACCGAGGTGGGTGGATCACGAGGTCAGGAGTTCAAGACCAGCCTGGCCAAGATGGTGAAACTTCGTCTCTACTAAAAATACAAAACCTAGCTGGGCATGGTGGTGGGTGCCTGTAATCTCAGCTACTCAAGAAGCTGAGGCAGAGAATTGCTTGAACCCGGGAGGTGGAGGTTGCAGTGAACCGAGATCGTGCCAGTGTACTCCAGCCTGGGTGACAGAGCAAGACTTCGTCTCAATAAATAAATAAATAGATAAATAACCCAGTCTGTTTTTTTATAGCAGTGCAGAAACAGACTAATACACTACAATATATTAAGTTCAAAAATTCTATAGAAGAAAATGTCGTAGCCGGGCACGGTGGCTCATGCCTGTAGTCCCAGCACTTTGGGAGGCCGAGTCGGGTGGATCACAAAGCCAGGAGTTCGAGACCAGCCTGGCCAATATGGTGAAATCCCGTCTCTACTAAAAATACAAAAATTAGCCGGGTGTGGCGGTGGACGCCTGTAGTCCCAGCTACTTGGGAGGCTAAGGCAGGAGAATTGCTTGAACCTGGGAGGCAGAGGTTGCAGTGAGCCGAGATTGGGCCACTGCACTCCAGCCTGGGAGACACAGCAAGACTCTGTCTCAAAAAAAAAAAAAAAAGAAAGAAAGAAAAAAATGTAGTAATCCAATGAAAGAGTGGACAAAAATTTAAATGAACACTTATGAAAAGAAGACATACAAATGGCAACAGGCAAATGAAAAGGTGCTCCACATTACTGATCATCATAGAAATGCAAATCAAACCCAAAATGAGATACCATTTCACCCCAGTTAAGGTGGCTTTTATCCAGAAGTCAGTCAAAAAAAATGTTGCTAATAGCCAAGATTTGGAAGAGACCTAAATGTCCATCAACAGATGACTGGATAGAGAAAATGTGGCATATGTACACAATGGAGTACGATTCAGCTATAAGAAAGAATGAGAGTCTGACATTTGCGGTAACATAAATGGACCTGAAAGTCTGTAGGCTAAGTGAAATAAGTCAGGCACAGAAAGACAAATGTCACATGTTCTCACTTATTTGTGGGTGCTAAAATTCAAAACAATTAGTGTCATAGAGATAGAGAATATAAGGATGGTTACCAGAGGCTGGGAAGGGCAGTGGGGGAACAGGGGATTAGTGGGGATGCTAAATGGGTAAAATAAAATTGTTAGAAAGAATGAATAAGACAGTATTTGATAGCACAACAGGGTGATTATAGTCAAAAACAATTTAATTATACATTTTATAAAAACTAAAATAGGATAATTGGATTGTTTATAACACAAGCTATAAATGCTTGAGGGGATGGATACCCCGTTTTTTATTATGTATTACTCATTGCACACCTGTATCAAAGTATGTCATGTACCCCCATAAATATATACACCAACAATGTACCCACAAAAATAAATTAACAATTAAAATTAAAACCAAAGGGAGGAGAGTATAATGAGGCATGTGTGACCCATGGCTTGAACTAACTTTTCAGGTTAACTTTGGAATGTCCTTATCCAAGAAGAGGGGTCCATTTAGTCAATAGGGGCTTAGAAATTAATTTTTAGTTTATAAGTGGAAAAAAGAAGGATTTTTAATCCTGAGCCACAGCTCTCAGTCAATCAATCCCTGCAGGGAACCCTGTTCTTTACTCTGGGGATAAACACTAGTTTTCTTCTCCACAGAATAACACCACATTTCAAAATGAAGGGAAACATCTTGAAACTAAGAGGTACAGCCTTATTAAATTTGATTTGGTTTCCATTGTAATTAATCACGTGTGTTCCAGAGTCTGTCTTCAGTCTTCTCCTAGTTCAGGCCCATGATCTCAGGCCCATGATAAATTTGCTCAGCTCCTTGCTCAACAGCAAGAAATCAGTTTGAATTATTTAAAAACCTCATTGTGGCTGGGAGCGGTGGCTCAAGCCTGTAATCCCAGCAATTTGGGAGGCCAAGGTGGGCAGATCACTTCTTGTCAGGGGTATGAGACCAGCCTGGCCAACAGAGTGAAACCCCATCTCTACTGAAGACACAAAAATTAGCTGGGTGTGGTGATTCATGCCTGTAATCTCAACTACTTGGGAAGCTGAGGCAGGAGAATCCCTTGAACCCGGGAAGCAGAGGTTTCAGTGAGCCAAGATGGTGTACTGCACTCCAGCCTGGGCAACAGAGCAAGACTCCATCTCAAAATAATAATAAATAAATAAATAAATAAATAAATAAATGAATAAATAAATAAATATAAAAATCTCATTGTGTTTCAAACAAAATTTCTTTTGCATATCAACTTGCATATTACCTATAATCATTTTGTTTATATCCAATCCTGAGAAATCTTTGAGGACTAATTTCACTCTTTTCTGCCATTTTGGTAAACATACCAAATGCCATCAAACAAAATGCACAAAATTCCTAAGAAATACATTTTATCCTTGAGGAGTAGACTTGCGGTGTTAGAGGAACTGATGGCTACCAAGCTTCTAGTTTAATAAACATGACTAGAATACTCTGTCTTAATATGAGTAGCTAGGTACTCACAAGGCATTTAGAAGGATAACACTTATGGTCTGAAAATAGCCACATTTTTTAGCTGGCCACATATTACAATTGCAGAATATTTTTGGCCATACAAGACATCTTCCACCAAGCCTCAAAAACATATAAATGTCTTAGAAGTGCAGCACTTTTTCTTAAAGATAATATTAATGAGCTAGCTTAGGTCAACAGGTTAATGGTCATTGTTAAAACCAATAGCCCCAACTTTAGTGAGTACATCTGCACCTCTCAAGTTTAATTATAGCTCTTTCTCTTTATAGTTACTTATAAGTGGAGACACTAACAAAAGACAATGCATTCCTGCTCTTGTTTTCTGAGGATGTCCAACTCTGTAATGGAGTCATTTCTAATAAACTTGCTTCCTTCACTGTGCTCTCTGACTCACCTCAAATTTTTTCCAGCATAAGATCTAAGAATCCTACTTTGTCATCTGTATCAGGACCCTCTTTTCCAGCAACATCTTTCAGCAACACCATGAAGGGACACCAAGACAAGACCCCCATTCCAAGGAAAACAATCCACACAGAATCAATCGGCTGGCAAGTGGACCATCTTTTGGAGTCGTGAAGCCATTCAGGTGGGCAAGAACGATTATCCACTATTACTTAAGTCAGAGGCCCTAGGGTATAAGGTTAGGGTGAGAGACTCAGCCCAAAGTTAGAGACCTGGGGGTGTCACACTCAGATTAGAGGCCAAACTCACAAGGTTAGGGGCCCTGGGGTATATTGAGAAGAATGGATTTGGCTAAAGAAGATGTTTGCCAAGTTCTCTTTTTGGACTGTCCACCTTGTGCTCTCTGTCCCTCACCTGAGTGCTCTGCATCTTGTCACCTTTCTGCTCACCGCCTCTGTTTTTTAGTAGCCTGGAGGCTGCCCCAGGAAAGAGGCCCCAAACAGTTTAGCTTTTACTTTCCTCAAGGATCCTCTGACTTTTAGCTGATTGCTTATTTAATTTGCCACTGGTCCAAGTGACACTGAAAAAAAGAGATGTCTTGGAATCTAGTATTTTTGTACCTTAATTATCAGAAATGATCAGCAGTAACCTCTGCATCATTATGACTAGGAGTTGAAATGTGGCATTTCACAGCCCTACATGATGGGATCAGATCTGCCTGTTTAGTGACAGCCTCTTTTGTGACAACTCCCTGTAAACAGCCTCAAGATGGAGAATATGAGACTTTCTCTTAACAGTTTTCTCTCATTTCTTAACCATAAGGTCATCTTTGGTGAGCTGGCATAGGGCAGCTGGACCCTACTTTCTAAACCCAGCATGTCACTTTTTTCCTGAAAGAGTTTTGTCGTAGCAGTGTGAAAATGGACGAATACATCACAACGTACAAGTTACAGCCTTCCCATTCCCCCCCCCCCTTTTCTTGCAGCTTAATTTGTTTTATAGAAGAGAAACTAAGAAACTAAATGGGAGGAAATACTTTACATACAGGCTTCTCTGATACTTGGTCAAGATAAAAAGTTAAAATGGGCTTCTATATGTTTGATGGAGGAAAAGACAAAATAAGGATGGCACATAATTGATTACCCTTCTAATGCAAGTGCCTCTTAATATTAGGCTTTTCTTAGCTGGGGCTGAACTCTCCCCTGCCAGTCCGAGCACCCCATAAGAACACAGACTCCTTCCAGTTCTGGTGAGGTGTGCAACATGTTATTAATTTCTTCTAGTTTTCCAGAGTTATCTAGTGTCCGGGCATCATCTTCTCCCTGCCCTTAGAGTCCTGTCTTACATACATACCCCACTCTCAAAACATCCGAGCTTCACCAGAACAACATGCAGTGGGGCCTCTTATCAGCTGGCAAAGTTGAATGTTTGCCCTCTCTGGGAAGTGACAGATGATAATAGGGACACTATATAGGTATATGGACCCTTTTCTATATCTGAATTAGCCATATGCAAGGAAAAACTAAAACAGCTTTCAGAGGTTCCAGGAAAATTCATAGACAAATTTGAAAGGCTAACCTTGATGTATGATCTGACCAGGCAAGATTTGCATATATTTGTGTTTACCTGTTGCGTGGTAGAAAAGCAGTGTATTATGGGAGTGGCTAGAGCACCTGCTAACAGGGTGGCAGCCTGCAACCAGGGACATGACACCTATCAAGTAGGAGGCACAGCAGTGCCTGACTAGGACCCCAAAGAGAACTAGAATCTAGAAAAGAGAAATGAATTGGGAAGAAAGTGGGATATATAGAGAAAAAATTATGATCATTTGACTCCTTGAAGGAATCAAAAAAAGTGTGATAAAGCTTTTTGATTTTTACAAAGTCTGGAAAATTACTCAGGGAAAAGATGAAAACCTAGCCTTATTACAAGTGTGGATAATTTAGACTTTGAGGGAATACACTAACACTGACCCTGACTCCAAGAAGGGACAGGCATTGCTAGGAGTTTATTTTATAGCCCAGTCTGCTTCTGATATCTGCAGGAAGCCGCCAAAAGCAGCCTTAGCCTTCCAGACTCCCGTGGATCAGATTTTAGACTTGGATTCTGCAGTTTTCCATCACAGGAATAGGGCAGAGAAAACATAAAGCAAATCTCCCAAGAGGCCCAGCTTCTAGCTGCAGCCTTTTGCTCTCCACGACTTCAGAGGCAGCCCTTTAACCCCTGGCCCTCGCAGAGGAAGTGAGAAGGTAAAAGTCCCAGTCCGTGCCTCTGGGCCACTGTGCCTTGGATATCAACCAATGTGCCTTCTGTAAGAAGGTCGGCCACTGCCGAAGGAAATGCACTGTGCTTCCAAGGGAGCCATCATCAGAGCCCAGCAGACTCAAAAGTGGTAGGGCCTGATGCTTCCTACCTCCGCTCCCACTGGACTATTAGCTATCGAGAGATGGAGGAGCCTCAGGTGACTCTTGAAGTGGCAGGTAGGAGCATTAACTTCTTATTAGGTGTGGGAGCAGATGACTCTGTCCTGATTCAATACAAGGGGCTTCTGTCTTCTCATGATGGCCAAGCCCAAAAACACTGCTTTTCACATCTTCTAAGTTGCCTTCCAGGGGCTCTGGGTTTCTCATCTGCCTTTTTAGTACTGTCTGAATGCCTGACCTCTTACTGGGGAGAGGTTTATTGACTCAGACCAAGTGATGGTCACCCTCACAGATCATAAAGCATAGAAAGTGTTACTTTTGTTCCTGACCCCTCAGGGGAAAAAAAAGTTAAGAATGAGCTGTCACATTTACCACCTGAGGTGTTGTCTCAAGTAAATCTTGAGGTTTGGGCCACACAGGCTCTGGGAAACGCACTAAACCCCTCCCCTATTCAAATCCAACTTGAGCCTCGTGCTCCTCGCCCTCAAGGATTTATTTTTTATGTCTCAAAAATAAATAAACCATCAGATCCCATGAGGCTTATTCACTGTCACAAGAACAGCATGGGAAAGACCCATCCCCCGATTCGATTACCTCCCACTGGGTCCCTCCCATGATATATGGGAATTATGGGAGCTACAATTCAAGATAAGATTTGACTGTGGACACAGCCAAAGCACATCACAGGTTATGAAACAAATTTATTTAGGAGGCCAGACTTGAGAGAGATGAATCCCTTGACCATCCCAAGGAAGAGTGGTTAACAGAGGCAAGTTGTTTTATGCATCAGGGAAACAGGAGGGCTAGATATGCTGTTATTAGTCAGTCGATTACAAGAGAATCGAGGCACAAGCCTTGCTGGCCTCTACCTCAGCTCAGAAAGCCGAGTTAATTGAACTTTCTAGGCCCCTGCAGTTGGGAAAGGATTTGAAAGTTAAATACTTTACCTTTAACTCCTCGACAATACATTTTAGGGCGAGAAGCATGAGGGGAAATTCAACCCCTTATTGCCAAATTCTTGCCTATGAGTTATGAAGGCTGTGAGAGTCTCCTTACAATACTCACACGTCACCAGATGAAAAGCCTAATGGCATGAGTTACAATACTCACACATTACCAGCTTCCAAATTCTTGCCGTGTGAGTTACTAAGGCCGTGAGAGTCTCCTTACAATACTCGCATGTTACCAGATGAAAAGCTTAATGGCAAGTACAGATTTGTCAGAAACCTTAGAGCATTAATAAATGCAGTTGTCTCCATACACCTCATTGTCCCCAATACTTACCAAGTCCCAGGGGATGCAAGCTGGTTTACACTTTTAAATCTGAAAAACACATTTTTCTGCCTCTCAATGCGTCCAGATTCATAATATGTTTGCCTTTGAATGACTCATCCAGATACGCATTCAGCCTCAAAACTAACCTGGACAGTCATCTCTGAAGGGTTCTGGGATAGCCCCCACTTATTTGAAAATACTCTAGCTAAGGACTTAAGAAATCTACAGTTGGAAAGAGACACAATTATTAGTATGTAGGTGACTTGTTCATTGCTAGCCCAACTAAATAAGACTCACATTATAGTACTATTAAGTTGGTAAATTTCCTGGGAACTTGCAGATACAGGGTATGACCATACAGGGCTCGGATTTTGACTCAAAGACTTAAATATTTGGAACCTACCTTAACCTCTAGAACTGATCAACATCCCTAGAAGATAAAAAAGTTATTTTAGTCATCCAAGGATCCCAGTCCAACAAATGACTGTGGGCTTTTTTAGGAGATGTCTGGGTACTGCTGCTTATGGGTGCCCAGATTTGGACATGTAACCAAGCCTTTATATGATACAAAAAAGGGAAAGATTTAGAGCTCCTAGAATGTAACTCTCAAGGAGAAATTGTGCTCTGTTGTAGCCATGGGAGTCCCCAAGTTGGAAGAACCATTTCTTCTTTATATGGCCAAAAAGCAAGGCATAGGCCTTGAGTAATCTTGTCCCAAAACTGGGGGACATTCCAAGGCCAGTAGCCTAACTTTCTAAGCAGATAGATGAGGTGGTGGCCTTGAGGTCTTAGAGCTATTGCTGCTACCACTTTTCTAGTAGGCAAAGCTAATAAACTAACATTAGAACAGCACCTACAGGTTTTTGACCCCACAACAAGGGATGGTGGTCCTAGAAGCTAAAGGGCACCCGTGGATAATAGAAGAATATTTATGAAAGCATCAGGCCTTATTGCTAGACACTCCAGACATAACACTTAAAGCCTGCCAAACCATAAACGCAGCTACTTACCTGCCAGAGTTCACAGGTGCTCCCAGCCTTCCTGGCATACAGGTTGTATTAGTCTGTTCTCATGCTGCTAATAAAGACATATCTGAGGCTGGGTAATTTATAAAGAAAAGAGGTTTAGTTGACTCACAGTTGCACATGGTCGGGGAGGCCTCACACTCATGGCAGAAGGCAAATGAGGAGCAAAGTCACATCTCTTACACAGCAGCAGGGAAAAGAGCTTGTGTAGGGAAACTCCCCTTTATAAAACCATCAGCTGTAATCCTAGCACGTTGGGAGGCCAAGGCAGTGGATGACCTGAGATGAGGAGATCGAGGCCAGCCTGGCCAACATGGTGAAACCCCGTCTATACTAAAAGTACAAAAATTAGACAGGCATGATGGTGGGCGCCTGTAATCCCAGCTACTCGGGAGGCTGAGATAGGAGAATCGCTTGAACCCAGGAGTCAGAGGTTGCAGTGAGCCGAGATCATGCTACTGCACTCCAGCCTGAGCAATGGAACAAGACTATGCCTCAAAAATAAATAAATAAATAAACCTCCAATCTCATGAGGCTTTTTCACTGTCACGAGAACAGCATAGGAAAGACCCATCCCCCGATTCGATTACCTCCCACTGGGTCCCTCCCACGATGTATGGGAATGATGGGAGCTACAATTCAAGATAAGATTCGACTGGGGACACAGCCAAAGCATGTCACAGGTTATGAAACAAATTTATTCTAGCAGGCCAGACTTAAGAGAGATGAATCCCTTGACCATCCCAAAGAAGAGTGGTTAACAGATGCAAGTTGTTTTATGCATCAGGAAAACAGGAGGGCTAGATATACCATTATTAGTCAGCACAAGAGAATCAAGGCACAAGCCTTGCTGGTCTGTACCTCAGCTCAAAAAGGTGAGTTAATTGAACTTACCAGGCCCCTGCAGTTGGGAAAGGATTTAAAAGTTAACATTTACACTGATTCCAAGTGTGATTTTTCAGTGCTTCATGCTTATGCTGCAGTTTGGAATGGGCAGGGACTCCTGACCCCAAGGGCTTTTCCATACAACAGCATTCAGATTTCGAGCTTGTTAGAATGCTGCTTTGCTGCCAGAAATGACTATAATTAATTGCAGAGGACATCAAAAGAGAGACTGACCATGTAAAAGGAAATGCCCTTGTAGATGCCACAGCCAAGGCCCTGCACTGAGAGGGCCAATGAAGCTTATGGGCGTGCTGGTCAGCATGCATAGAACTGGGCCAGAATACTCTGAAGAACAAAAATGGGCCAGGGATTGCATTTCAGTCCAGGGCCCCTCTGGCTGGCTGAAGGATGGTAATAAATTACTAATGCCAAGTACCAATCATAGGAATATAATTCAGCACTTTCCTGATTCTTTTCACCCTAGAAGAGATTATTTGTTTCTGTTAATGTCTCATTTGTTTATGGGGTAAATCTTTTCAAGACACTAAAACAGGTGTCTCAGCACCGAGAGCTCTGTGCCTGACATGACCCAAACGGCCAGCAATTTTCTCCTTCTCCAGTTAAACCTGTTCAAAATGAGGAACCTATCCAGGTGAGAACTGGAAACTCTAATTTACTCAGCTGCCTTTCTGCAGGAGATTCAAATATTTGCTAATGCTCACTGATAACTTTGCTGGTTAGATCGAGGCATTCCCCACCCCATCTGAAAAATGTTTACCAGAAGAAATAACTCCTCAGTTTGGGTCATCTAAAAGCCTGCAAAGTGACAAGGGCTCATCTTTCACAGCAGGTGTATCCCAACACCTATCCTCAGCTTGAAGAATCCAATATGACCTTCACTCTGCGTGGAGACCGTGGTCCTCTGGAAAGGTGAAAGGGCTGATCCCACTCTAAAGAAGACTCAGCTAAATCAGAGGCCTGACTATGTCTAACACCCATAACTTACTGTGGGTTTGAAC
Source organism: Chlorocebus sabaeus (assembly GCF_047675955.1). Classification (NCBI taxonomy): domain Eukaryota; kingdom Metazoa; phylum Chordata; class Mammalia; order Primates; family Cercopithecidae; genus Chlorocebus; species Chlorocebus sabaeus. The sequence continues at coordinate 91,756 of NW_027327591.1, read as the reverse complement.
TGCTCCAAAGTCAAACTTATAATGAAGTCCTGACTATCTCTAACACCCATAGCTTACTGCAGGTTTGAACTGCTCCAAAGTCAAACTTATAATGAAGTCCTGTTAACATAGGGAAGGCCTTTCCTAACCACAGATCTCCTAATAGATGAAAAGACTCATCAATTACAAAAATATGTCATCCATCTAGGGCAGGTACAAGGCACTCTGAGTATGGAAACTAGAGTCCTCCCCTCCCACATGGGAGGAAAATTCAGTTTCGGGTCAGCTAGGGATTTAGTCTTAGTAAAGACGTGGAAGGAAGTTCTCCAGCTGACCAGCTTTCCCCAGCGTGGAAGGGACCACAGCAGGGACACCTGAGCTCCCCAACAGACGTTCAACGCCAAGGGATTCACAGGTGGGTACACCTGTGTGCAAGTAAAGCTGTTGCTTATTCTGGGAGCCCGATGCGAGGCTGGGGGAGGTGGGCGCGGGGCTATTTCAGCGTTGGCAGAGGGCGGGCTGGGTCACTGCGCGTCTGCTCCTCCTCCTCCTCCGCCTCGCGTCTCTCCTGCTGCCCTGATCCCGCCCTAGCCATGCGGGAGATCGTGCTCACGCAGGCCGGGAAGTGCGGGAACCAGATCGGCGCCAAGGTTGGCAGCGGGGCCTCTGAGGGCCCAGCTCGGGCCTGCGGGTGGCCAGGGAAGGTGTTGGCAGTGGTGGGGGCGGGGACGGGGGCGGGTCCCTGCCGGGGACGCGGTGGGACTGGGCGGCTGGTGAGGAGGCCGGGGTGGACCCAGGGACACGGCGGCCTAGGGATGGGGGTGCGGATGAGGGTGGGGGTGGGAGAGGAGCTGGGGCACCCCCGTGACTGGCCCTGGCCTGTCCGGCCCCTCCCGTCTCGCAGTTCTGGGAGGTGATCTCGGACGAACACGCCATCGACTCCGCGGGTACCTACCACGGGGACAGCCGCCTGCAGCTGGAGCGCATCGACGTGTACTACAAGGAGGCCTGCGGTGAGACCCCCGTCCTTCCCCATCGCCCTCCTGGGAACGCGGTCCTCCCTTCGCTCATGCCCTCCCGCCCCTCTCAGGTGGCAGGTACGTGCCCCGCGCTGTGCTGATGGATCTGGAGCCGGGCACCCTGGACTCTGTGCGCTCGGGGCCCTTCGGGCAGATCTTCAGGCCGGACAACTTCATCTTCGGTGAGCTGTGGGGGAGGACTGGGGTGCGGCTTCTTAGCCAGGGCCACTCAAAATCTAGGCGTGCCCCAAGGTCATGGCCGTGGGAACCGTGGATCCAGAGCCCCTGAACACCCTCTTATCCTCCCAGTCGCTCCATCTGCCTCCTAAACGGGCTTTGGGAGGAAGGCCCAGGTGTCTCCTCAAGGTGAAGAGCTACTGATGTCAACTCCCTGCAGGGAGCTGAGCTGGGACCGTAGCTACTGCCTTCCCAGAAAATGGGCAGGAGCCACCTGCAGGGAGGTCTGTCAGCCTGTCTCAGGCTTGACTCCTGACTTAATTTCTAACAGGGAGGCTGCTGTCCTGTAACTCTGGGGGAGGGGTTTCATTTGCTCCACCTGTAGGGAGAACGGTGCGCTCACCTCACATGACACTTGGCCCTTTTTGCATTATGGTGACCACTAATGACCATATACCTGGCCATCGAGTGACTGGCTGTACTGTCTTACAGGTCAGAGTGGGGCCGGAAACAACTGGGCCAAGGGGCACTACACGGAAGGTGCGGAGCTGATGGAGTCAGTGATGGACGTTGTCAGAAAGGAGGCTGAGAGCTGTGACTGCCTGCAGGGTTTCCAGCTGACCCACTCCCTGGGTGGGGGGACGGGGTCTGGGATGGATACCCTTCTGCTCAGTAAGATCCGGGAGGAGTACCCAGACAGGATCATAAACACATTCAGCATCCTGCCCTCGCCCAAGGTGTCAGACACGGTGGTGGAGCCCTACAACGCCACCCTCTCCGTCCACCAGCTCATAGAAAATGCAGACGAGACCTTCTGTATAGACAACGAAGCGTTATACGACATCTGTTCCAGGACCCTGAAACTGCCCACGCCCACCTACAGTGACCTGAACCACCTGGTGTCTGCCACCATGAGCGGGGTCACCACGTGCCTGCGCTTCCCAGGCCAGCTGAATGCTGACCTGCGGAAGCTGGCCGTGAACATGGTCCCGTTTCCCCGGCTGCACTTCTTCATGCCCGGCTTTGCCCCCCTGACCAGCCAGGGCAGCCAGCAGTACCGGGCCCTGACGGTGGCTGAGCTTACACAGCAGATGTTTGACGCCAGGAATATGATGGCCGCGTGTGACCCTCGTCATGGCCGCTACCTAACGGTGGCTGCCATTTTCAGGGGTCGCATGCCCATGAGGGAGGTGGATGAACAAATGTTCAACATTCAAAATAAGAACAGCAGCTACTTCGCTGACTGGCTCCCCCACAACGTCAAAACAGCCGTCTGTGACATCCCACCCCGGGGGCTAAAAATGTCAGCCACCTTCATTGGGAACAACACGGCCATCCAGGAGCTCTTCAAGCGTGTCTCAGAGCAGTTTACAGCAATGTTCCGGCGCAAGGCCTTCCTCCATTGGTATACGGGCGAGGGGATGGATGAGATGGAATTTACGGAGGCGGAGAGCAACATGAATGACCTGGTTTCTGAGTATCAACAGTATCAGGATGCCACAGCTGAGGAGGAGGAGTTTGAGGAATATGCTGAGGAGGAGGAGGAGGAGGCCTAGAACTTTCCTTTTCTAGGAAAAGGGGGGAAGCAGTGTGGATTCTTTACTGTGTTCTGACTGCCATGTGTCACTACGCACTTGTTTGTGTCTTCACCTCTCCTCCTGCATTTTAAAGCATTTTTATAGTATACGATTTTGCCGAATAAAGTATTCTCATAGCATCTGGCTTCACCTCCAACTTCTATCTGTGGGCCCCCTCCGGCTACGGCTGCCAGGTGTGCACGGTTGTCCTGCAAGGCTGAAGCTGTCTGGGTTTGTCGAGTGCCCAGGAACAAGCATTCCAGTGGCTCCAGGAGGGGTGGGCATGGGCTGTGGACATGGCAGGCAGGCTTCACATGAACTTGGGGATGCCCTGGGCCTTGGGCGGCTACGTGGTGGAAAACCTGTTCTGAAGGCAAGCCTTGGCTTATCTCATGTTCCAGACTTCTAGGGGACCAGCTTGCCCTGTTTCTTGAACCCTAAAAGTGGTCAGTGACCCTGGTGGGCAATGTCCCCAAAGTCCCATCTCAGGGTAGGAATGTGGTCAGGCAGCTGGCTCTGAACCAGCAATGAAGGGTGGGCAAGTAGGACCCCAGCCACTCCATCACCATGACGGCCTGGGTGTGTTTGTGTGGCCTCATTCTCTTGAGGGTGGGCATGGGATATCTGGCAGGGACTAGTGGGCAGAAATCAAGCCCAGTGTATACTCACATGCAGTGACCCCTATGTAGAAGGGGATTAGGTCCTGGGGGCCATAGATAGCAGTTGCTGGGCCTGTGTGCTCGGGGCAGTCTCTCCAGAGGCACAGATGGGGTTTCTGAACAGGACCTGGGGAGACGGGCAGGTGCTCACAATGCTGCTTCCCCCAACTGGCAGCCAGTGAGAAAAACGCCCGAGTGGAGGTCTCACCTGCCCCAGTCTGGAGGGCTGATGCTCTCTGGAAAGGTGACTAATGTGTACTGTCTGCTGTCTCCCTGTCCCCCACTCCAAAACTTCAGGGCAAAAATAACCCAAGATTGTCAGGATGAGACTGGTGACAGTGGCACCTTTGGGAATAGGCCCTTTAGCCTGGGAGAGTCTCCTCCCCAGGCTTCTTGGGGAGCCTGGACTTCAAAGCCTGCTTTGGGGAAGCTGTCAAATAAGAGATGTGTGTGTGATCTGGTTGCCGGGCAGCATGCACGGTGGTTTTCTACCTGGCTCTTGTAGAACTTGTCCACGGCTTGTGTGATGGTCTCTTGGTAATTCCCACCCCCACCCCCATCACACAGATAAGATGAAGCCAGCATAGCCTGGGGGTGGGCCGATGTATAGGTTCTACCCCAGGTCCCCTGGGCATACCCACCTGCCTTCGACGTGTCGGGGAAACAGGTGAGGCCCCTTTTTGTTCTCTGAATGTTGGCAATGGTCTATTGCAGCCAAATGGGAACAGGCAGGCAGGAGAGTGCCTCATCTTGAAAGAAGTGGCTCCTGGAAGCAGCTGGGAGGGGGCAGATGTCCCCCATACTCCCCCCAACCTGTCCTTGGAGCAGGAAAAGGGGCCTCTGTGACAGACCTGCTCAGTGGCTCTCACTCTGAGGGGTGTCCTTGCCCAACCCAGGTGTGCACCCATCTGAGATGGCCTTGCATGGACCTGGTTGGGAAGGTTCAGTTGCAGCAACCACTGGAACCTGCCTACACCTAGTGTCTCCACTCATGCTTGGGGCTAGATGTTCCTCCCTCCTGTAGTGGTACAGCCAGAGTGGCAGAGGGGGCAAGTCACTGCTGCAGTTCCCACCTGGGTCTGAGTGGGAGTCAGCCTGGGTGCCCATGTATTTCCCAATTACCTGGTTCCATCTGGGGGCTTCATGGACAGGAGTGGTGCTTTTCCAGGCCTCTTTTCCATATGCCAGCTATAGGCCCAGGTTTCCCAAGTTTCTGGAGCCCCTCTTCCAGCCTGGCAAGCGTGGTGTGTTGTAGGGGAAGGACATCAAGCCTACAGGCAGCAGAACCTGGCTGGGTATGTTCTCTACCCCTGGAGGTCCCTGGTTGTTCACCTCTTTGGGTGAGAGTCAGCTTAGGATCTCAACATTCTTGAAGGACTTCAGAACTGTACAGACAGCGGCTCAGGAGGCAGCAGGGGCTGGGACTGGCAGCTAACCAGTGTAGTGGGGGTTGTAGGGCTCAGTTTGGTCTTGCAGGGAATTCAGGGAGGCTTGGATTTGCTGAAGCTCTAGACAAGCTTGGGCTTGGATATGGAAACAGCATAGAGCAGGGGTCCTTCAGCACACTGGGCTCTGAGTAGTTGCACCCTGGTGCACCCACAGGTGTTCCCCACCTGGAGCACAGCTGTGGATAGAAGCTGGGAAAGCTGTGGAGGGAAGAGGAGGTGGAGGGAGTCTCAGGGCAGCCCCAGCAGCCAGGCAGGGCCTCTGCAAGTGAGACGCAGATCCAGCCTGTTGGCCACTTAGCAGCTGCTCGGCCGGCTGCAAACCACCTGACCTCTGTTCACCAGTAAATGGGGGTCACAGAAGCACTTTCCTTCTGGGACTTCTGAAGCTCGAAGAGGCAGCACACACCACGTGCTGAGAAAGCCCCAAACTCAGGCAAGCTTCTCCAAGAGCACCTCATCAGATTAGCATCCAACCTGTACAGGACACCATCAAATCTCCCCATCCCTCATTCCAGCCGAAGAAACCAACCTGCACAGGACACCATCAAATCTCCCCATCCCTCATTCCAACCGAAGAAATCAACCTGTACAGGACACCATCAAATCTCCCCATCCCTCGTTCCAGCCGAAGAAACCAACCTGTAGAGAACACCATCAAATCTCCCCATCCCTCATTCCAACTGAAGAAACCAACCTGTAGAGGACACCATCAAATCTCCCCATCCCTCGTTCCAACCGAAGAAACCAACCTGTACAGGACACCATCAAATCTCCCCATCCCTCGTTCCAACCGAAGAAACCAACCTGTACAGGACACCATCAAATCTCCCCATCCCTCATTCCAACCGAAGAAACCAACCTGTGCAGGACACCATCAAATCTCCCCATCCCTCGTTCCAACCGAAGAAACCAACCTGTGCAGGACACCATCAAATCTCCCCATCCCTCGTTCCAACTGAAGAAAAGGGAGTCTCTGTCCTAGGGGAGCGAGCACAGGCCTATCTGTGCAGTGGGCACGTGGCCTAGGTCGGGGGAAGGCCCTTGGATACATGCTGGCTTCACCAGCCGTCTGTGGGTTGGGTTTGGCCTGGACCCCTGTACCCCAGGCGGCCGGTAGCCCCCTGCATGGGACAGGACTGGGAGGTGGGTGGGATGGCTGAGCTTTGAGGGAAGCCATTATTTGGCCTCATGGGAAGTGGTGCAGGTGGTTATTGGTGGCTCAGTTTTGCAGGACCTGGGTGATCACCCAAGGAGTGAAAATTGCCTTTTTATGAGAAATTGCCAAAATTGATGTAAGTTCATCAGTTGAAAAGGTGAGTAATGCTGACAGGCAGCTTCACCTTCCCCTTCCCCACAAGTAACTGGTGTTCAGAGGTGGATTTGGTTCCTTCCCAGCCTTTCCCCTTTGCATGTAGCTGTGTGCACATACTTTTGTGTGTATGTACACATTCCCTGGAGGGGTTACTTTTATTTTTTTATTTGGGGGGATAACTAGTGAGGCAGCCTGACACGTGCTTATCTTGTCTTTTAAGTGTGGAGTCCTCCATGGAGTGGGCATCGGGGACTTTCTAGCAGGCCTCTGCCAGCTGTTTGCCCCAGTTTCCGCCCTTCACAGACATGCTGGCCACCTGGTGTGACATTCAGTGGCCTTGTTTGCAGCTAGTATGATGAGACAAGTGGATCAGGTACGTTATAAAACTGAGAAAGCACACAACATGCAGAGGGAAAGGAATAATGACCATGCGTGTACTGCTCTGCTACAGTCCATGTCATGTGACTGAGATGACAAACATTTCTTTCACCTAATATTTGGGCCCTGAGACAGGGCATTTGTGTGTTACTTTTTATTTATAACAGAGCTAGAAGAAACACCACCAGGCTTTCTTTTCTGTTTTCCCCAACTCCCACTTTACCCCTCAAGTTTACCTACCTCAGAGAGAAAGCAGAGCTCGCCTGATTAATGAGAGCCTGAAATGATTTCAGCCAGGTCACTGTGTAAAGGTCATACTGCTTCTGTCTCCTTGTGTGTCATTTGCTCAGCTCAAGTATTTTGTAGCTCCCTGTATACACTTAGCTGTGTTAGCCTCCTAGCCTGCTTTCTTGGTTTGATACATGCCTGAGAGCATGTGGGAGCACTTAAGGTCTAGGGTCATGGGAGGACTGTTCTGCCACCCAGCTCATCTCTCCAGCTCAGCCTGCATGCATACCTTCCTCCATCTGATTCCAGAGCAGGGGGTGGGAGGTCTCACACTGACCTCCAGCTCAGCCTGCATGCGTGCCTTCCTCCATCTGATTCCAGAATAGGGGATGGGAGGTCTCACACTGACCTCAATCTCAGCCTGCATGCGTGCCTTCCTCCATCTGATTCCAGAGCAGGGGGTGGGAGGTCTCACACTGACCTTGAGCTCAGCCTGCATACATGCCTTCCTCCATCTGATTCCAGAATAGGGGATGGGAGGTCTCACACTGACCTCCAGCTCAGCCTGCATGCGTGCCTTCCTCCATCTGATTCCAGAGCAGGGGGTGGGAGGTCTCACACTGACCTTGAGCTCAGCCTGCATACATGCCTTCCTCCATCTGATTCCAGAGCAGGGGGTGGGGGGTCTCACACTGACCTTGAGCTCAGCCTGCACGCATGCCTTCCTCCGTCTGATTCCAGAGTAGGGGATGGGAGGTCTCACACTGACCTCCAGCTCAGCCTGCATGCATGCCTTCCTCCATCTGATTCCAGAGCAGGGGATGGGAGGTGTCACACTGACCTCCAGCTCAGCCTGCATGCGTGCCTTCCTCCATCTGATTCCAGAGCAGGGGGTGGGAGGTCTCACACTGACCTCCAGCTCAGCCTGCACACATGCCTTCCTCCATCTGATTCCAGAGCAGGGGATGGGAGGTCTCACACTGACCTCGAGCTCAGCCTGCACGCATGCCTTCCTCCGTCTGATTCCAGAGTAGGGGATGGGAGGTCTCACACTGACCTCCAGCTCAGCCTGCACGTATGCCTTCCTCCATCTGATTCCAGAATAGGGGATGGGAGGTCTCACACTGACCTCCAGCTCAGCCTGCATGCATGCCTTCCTCCATCTGATTCCAGAATAGGGGATGGGAGGTCTCACACTGACCTCAATCTCAGCCTGCATGCATGCCTTCCTCCATCTGATTCCAGAGCAGGGGGTGGGAGGTCTCACACTGACCTCGAGTTTATGTGACTTTTTCCACCTCTGCTTTCCCAGACAGCCTCTGCTGTGGGACTTATAAAGAAATTTGTGAAGTCAGTATCTACTTTCCTTGTGTGGGTGTTTTATAAATTAGATCCCTGGGGAATAAATGTTAGAGGTACTCCAAACCCCTAACCTATAAACATCTAAGCCCGACCCTTTTTTGGTGGTAAAATATATACAACACAAAACTTACCATTTTAACCATGTTTGAATGTACAGTTGAGTGGCATCCAGTATAATGTGTTGCACAACCATCTCCTTTATCCATATCTACAACTTCTTTATCATCCTAAACTGAAACACCATACCCATAAATAAGCCTTTGACTAGAAGACTGATGCATTTGACTCCATAAAAATTAAAACTTTATAGGTGAGAAAAATATCTCCAAGTCAAAAGTCAACAGACTGGGGAAATAGATCTGCAACATACATGACACACGAAAAGCTAATTTGGGTTATATATATATACACATATATATGTCTATCCTAAATTATTAAAAGACCAACAACCAAATTGAAAAATGGACAAGGGATGTAAAGAAACAGTTCAAAGAAACATGTAGATTTTTAAATATTTGCTAATATTTTTACTATGGTAAAATATGTATAACAGAAAATTTAAGTACATTAAGTACAAATACGTTGTGCAACTATCACCACTATCCATTCCAAACCTGTCATCACCTCAAAGTGAAACTCTGTATCCACGGAACAATAGCTCCCCTTTCCCTTCCCCCATCCCCTGGAAACCACATCCTACTCTCTGTGTCTATGAATTTAACTGCTCTAGGTATGCTATAAAAGTGGAAAGCATAGAGTATTTGCATTTTTTGGTGTTAATCTTTTCAAGGTTTATGCTGTAGCATTATTAGAATGCCTTTCCTTTTTAAGGCTGAATAATGTATCATTGTGTGTATTGATCATATTTGCTTATCCATTCATCTGTACATGGACATTTGGGCTTTTTCTACCCTTTGGCTCTTGTGAATGCTGCTATAAACATGGGTGTGCAAATTGCCACTTTCGGTTTCTTGGCGTATATATCCAGATGTGGAATTACTGGATCATGTGGTGATTACTGTTTTCCACAGTGGCTGTGGCATCTTACTTTCCCACCAGCAGTGTGCAGGAGTCCTGACTTGTCCACATCCAGCATTTCCTGTTTTCTGGGGCTTTGTTGTTTCGGTATGCTGGTGGTGGTTTTTTTGACGGCAGCTACACTTATATGTGTCAGTTGGTATTGCATTGTGGTTTGGATTTACATTTTTCTCATGATTAGTGATGCTGAGCAGTTTATACTGTGCTTTCTGGTAATTTATCTATCTTCTTTAAAGAAATGTGTATTTTAAAACCTTTGCTCATGTTTAAATTTGATTGTTTTGTTGTTAGTGCTGAGGTCTTTATATAGCCTGGTTATTACTTATCAAATATATAATGTGTGAAAATTTTCTTTCCCTTCGTGAATTTATTTTCAACCTATTGATTGTATCTTCAGATACATAAAAGCTTTTCACTTTGATGAAGTTCTTTTTATGTATTTTTGTTGTTGTTGTCTGTGCTTTCACTGTCATATCCAAGAAATTATTGCCAGATTCTACATTATGAAACATTTTCCCTGTGTTTTCTTCTAAGGGTTTTATAGTTTTAGCTCTTACAATTAGATGTTTGGTCCATTTTAAATTAAGTTTTTTATATGGTGTAAAGCAAGGGTCCAGCTTTATTGGTTTCCATGTAAATATTCATTTTTAACACCATTAAAAACATACTGTCCTTTCCCCATTGAATAGTTTTGACTCCCTTGTTAAAAATCATGACCATATTTTTTGGTTCTTTTTTTCTATTGCATTGGTCTTTATGTCTGTCTCTATGCTGGTACAGCATCGCTTTGGGCACTGAAGCATTACAGTAACTTTGAAACCAGGAGGTGTTAGTCCTCTTTGTTAGTTTTTAAGATTGATTTGGCTACTTGGGGTTTTTTGAGATTTCATCTGAATTTTAGAATAGGTTTTTCTATTTTTTCAAATATTGGAATTTTTATAGTGATTTTATTGAATCTGTAGATGACTATAGATAACGATGCCATCTTGACAAGGTTTTGTCTTCCAATCCATAAACACATGATGTCTTTTCATTTATTTGTGTCATCTTTAATACTTTTCTGCAATGTTTATAGTTTTTGCTATGCAAGTTTTTCATTTCCGTGGTTAAGTTGGTTTCTAAATATTTTGTTTTTTGACGCTATCATAAATGATACTGTTGTCTTGATTTCTTCTTCAGATAGTTTGTTATTGCAGAAATACAACTGATTTTTGTGTGTTGATTTTGTATCCTGTAGTTTTGCTGAATGTTATTTATTGCATCTCACAGTTTATCTCACAGAAAGTAAAATATTTTTAATATATAAGATTATGTCATCTGCGAACAGAAAATTTTACTTTTTAAAAAATCGGAATATCTTTTATTATTTTACTTGCCTTATTGTTTTAGCTAACTAGAACCTTCAGTACTATATTAAATAAAAGTAGTAAAAGCAGGTATCCTTGTTTTTGCTCTTAGGGTAAAAGCTTTCAGTCTTTCATTATAATGTTAGCTGTGTTCGCTGGGTGTTTTTATTTTTAAATATAACATTATGTTAAGGTGTTTTATTCCTTTTTATAGTTTATTAAGTATATTTTATCATGAATGTGGGTTAAATTTTGACAAATGCTTTTTCTTCTTTGATTAAGATACACATGAGGGTTTTTTCCTTCTTTATGTTAATGTGATATTACACTGATTTTCACGTGTTGGAACATACTTTTATTTCAGGAGTCAATTATACTCATTCATAGTGTATAATCCTTTTAATGTACTGCTAAATTTGAATTGCTGATATTTTGTTGAGGATTTTTGCATCAGCATTTGTAAGGGATGTTTGTTTGTAGTTTTCTTATGGTGCCTTTGTCTGGCTTGGTGTCAGGGTAATACTAGCCTCATAGAATAAATTAGAAAATGTTACCTCCTCTTCAATGTTTGGAAAAAAATTGAGAAAAAGTGGTGTTCATTTTGCTTTAAACATTGGGTAGAATTCAACAGTGAAGCCAGGCTTTTCTTCGTTGCTGAGTTTTTGATTACTGATGCCATCTTCTTGCTGAATCTCCTTGCTGAATAGGTTTATTCAACTTTTCTGATTCAGTCTTAGTAGGTTTTTTGTTTCTAGGAATTTGTTCATTTTATTTAGGTTATTCAATTTTTTAGTGTACAATTCCTTATGGTACTATCTTACATCCTTTATTTACTCCAAAACTTTGGTAGTAATGAACCCATTTTATTTTGAGTTTTGTAATTTGAGTATTCTCTTTTTTTTCTTAGTCTAGTTAAAGGTTTTTCAGTTTTGTTGAACTTTTTCAGAGAACAAACTCGGTTTTGTTGATTTTTAATATTGTTTTTCTATTCTCTGTTTCACTTATTTCCACTGCTATCTTTATCATTTTTTATTTTGCTAGCTTTTCTTTGTTCCCTCTTTTCCCCTCTGTTTTCAGTTCATTAGGTATAAAGTTAAGTTGTTGATTTGATGTCTTATTTTTTTATAATCACTTGTAGCTATAAATTTTTCTCTTATGGTACTGTTTTTGACATATCTCTTAACTTTTGGTATTTCATATTTTTAATTTGTCTCTAAATATTTTCTGTTTTCTCTTATGATTTCTTCTTTTATCCATCCTTGAGTGTTCAATACCTGTATTTTTAGACATAAAATGTGTAACCTACAGAATTTTCTTGATTTGTTACAATTTTATTTGTTGTAAGATTTATTTCAGAATTAAATGTGTGTGTCAACATTTGTTATGTTCTCATAAATTTTGTAATACATGGAGATTCCTGATCCGCATATGTAAACCTCTACATGAAAATTATTTTGAATGATGTCACTTGTGAGGTGCTGTGGGAGTGGGGCTTCAGAATGACGTCACTTGTGAGGTGCTGTGGGAGTGGGGCTTCAGAATGACGTCACTTGTGAGGGGCTGTGGGAGTGGGGCTTCAGAATGACGTCACTTGTGAGGGACTGTGTGAGTGGAGTCTCAGAATGACGTCACTTGGCTCCCTGGATTCAGCCCCCTTCCTGGGGGAACGCATGGATGTATCTCCCGCTTTGCTGGAATTCTCCGGGCAGAGTACACAAAACTCCTGGGTTTCCAGCATGCCCCAGTGAGCCAGCGAGCTCTCCGCCGAGACTCCACACAGCTCTGTGCTGCAGACCCAGGCCATGGGGGCTGGGCTCACGAGGGGACCTCCTCGTCAGATCCTCCTTGGATCTGCAGGTTGCCAAGATCCGAGGGAGAAGCGTGGTTTCCCGGGCAGAGTCGCACAATCACCGCCTCCCTTGGCTGCGAGTGGGGGCTCCCCTAGCTCGTGCCCACCTGGGTGGGCCATCGCCCCACTTGCTTTTCCTCACTCCCTGTGGGTCGAGCTGTCCGCCTAGTCAGTCCCAGTGCAAGAACCTGGATACCTCAATTGAAGGTGCAGAATTCACTCACAGTTGTCACTGTTCTCCGTGAGAGCCACGGGCCACAGCTGCTTCTAATCGGCCAGCTTGGCCCCATCTAAAGTACGATTTCTTAATACATGATATGTTTTAAATACATAACAATAATGATATTTATTGCAAATAATGTTTTGTCTCAATGTGATATAAAAATTTATAATAAATTAATTCTTTTTTGGTTACCACAAAACTATCTGGAAATGTGACGTCTGCCATTTATCAAATTTTTGCAGAGTTAATAGAACTTTACCTGAAGGGAGGCTGGCAATATGCATCATGATGTCAAGCACTGCCAGTGAAGTTGTGGAGTTTGACGTGGTCCTTACATCTTGTTACTGGAATTATAAATTGGTACAAACTTTATCAATTGTGATTAAACAATATATACCAAAATTATAACTGGAAATACTGTCTGATTCAGCAATTTCATTTCCAGAAATTTACCCTACAGACACACTCATGATGCCTGGAATTATATCTGAATGGGAGAAAGTATTATACCACCTTTTTAATTAACAAAAGTCTGGAAATCACCTTCATGTTTATCATTCACATTAATGATTATCACCTTACTGTTTACTGAAATTATGGTTATTCACATGATAGAATACTATGCAGCTATTTAAAAAATATATTTTAAAAGGATGCTCAAAAATGATGTCCAAGATATGTTACAAGGTAAAAACCCTGTGTGCAGAGCCACGTATCGAATATGCCTCCATTCCTATAAAATCAGGGTGTGTATAAATGCATAGAGTATCTCTATTAACTGGTAACTTACACAATTCAAAGTTAATGCAGGCAAGACCTTTCTTTCTTAATGCTAAAACTCCAAGGAACTGCACAATATTTGAGGATTTCCAACACATGCCAATCTGCCTTTGAACCTACAGATTTTAGGAAATGAGACTCTTGAAAAATCAAGCATTAATATTCCTAGCTACAGTTGTTCGGGACATAATTAGAATGATCCATTCTTTAAAAGTTTATAAAATTTGCTCATACAACCATCTGGGCCTAGTCCTTCCTTTGTGAAAGATTTTATTTTACTAGAGATTTTATTTTTTTCATATTATAGTACTTCTTAGATTTTCTATTTCTTCTTGATTCTTGAGTCAATTTTGGTACCACTTAGTAGGGTGCTTGGGCTCAGAACACATCAGTCAAAGAAAGAGAGAAGAAAGGAAGGCAGGGAGGAAGAATAGAGGGAAGGAAGGAAGGAATGAAGAAAGGAAGGGAGGGAGGGGACAAAGAAAGAAGGAAGGAAAGAATGAGAGAAGGAAGGGTGGAGGGAGAGAAAGATGGAGAGAGAGAAAGAAAGAAGGAAATAAGGAGAGAGAGAAAGAGAGAAAGGAGAGAAGGAAGGAGGGAGAGAGAGAAAGAGGGAAAGAGAAAGATGGAAAGAAACAAGGAAGGAGGGAGGGAGAGGAAAGAGGAAGGGAGAGGAAGGAAAGGAAGGAAGGAAGGAGAGTGGGAGGGAAGGGGGAGAGAGAGAGAGGGAGAGAGGGAGGGAAGGGAGGGAGGGAGGGAGGGAGGGAAAGAAAGAAAGAAAGAGAGAGAGAAAAGTGAAAGGTGGGGATGGGAAGGGAAGAGGAGCCAGCCACAGGCTACAGGCTGTTTGTTCACCTTTTACTTGACCCAGGCAGTCCTGCCTTTTAAATATTCCACCTTCTGCCATGAGTTACACTGTTCAATATTCATTTCTCAGAGCATTCAAAGGTCTATGTGTGCCCTGCCACGATGGACCATGGCTTCAGCTCTCAAACACAACTTCCAGCCAAAATATTCATGACTGGTGCCTCCCATATACACATCAATCCCCCATGCTATGGTCTGCATGTGTCCCCAGAGCTCATGTGTTGGAAACTTAATCCTCTATGTGACGGTGTTGAGAGGCGGGGCCTAATAAGAGTGATTAGGTTATGAGATTCTGCCCCATGCATGGATTAATGTCATTATCTCAGGAGTTGGTTAGTTATCTTGGGAGTGGGCTTGCATTAAAAGCAAGTTAAGCCCCTTTTGCTCTTTTTTTCTCAAATTCTTGCTCTTCTGCCTTCAGCCATGAGATGACATAGGAAGAAGGTCCTCACCAGATGCAGACCCCTCATCCTTGAACTTCCTAGCCTCCAGAACTCTAAGAAATAAATTTCTTTTCTTTATAGATTCCCCAGTCTGTGGTATTCTGTTATAGCAGCACAAAACGGGTTAAGACGCCCCATTACATGGAGAGTGCTGATCCACAGGGTTGAGATCACTGACTTAGGGCTTGGAGTCTTATATAATATCCCTATGGGAGTTGGCCTCCATGTTCCCTATCTTCCAGGAATCTCAAATGGTGATCTCAGACCAAAATATAGCCCAGATATTTTGCATTTGGCAATATTGTCCACTTTTCCACAACTTTTTCATGGCAGGTTTGATGTGCTCACTTCTATGATCCCTGAAAGGATATGAGTTCAAGATCCTGCAAGGTTACAATCCAAGGATAGAAGATTGACTTGGAATAGGAAACTGGATGAATCTTTGGTAATCTTTCATTTCAGGATTTATCTTCAATCTTGGGCTATGGAGGGGGCACCTCTGGTCTTCAATTTTGTTCAGCCTGTAAGATAAGTGCCAAGGCTGATTGGCACACACAAATGTCTTTTTAGTTTACAAAAACTGTCCTCCTTTTCAAGCCTCCCAAAGGGTGTTAAGGGAGATGAGGACCAGGCAGTGGGTTCAGCAGAAGTCACAACAGAACAGTTCCTAAGGGGACTTGTGGAGAACGTACATGTGGGCCAAACCCACAGAGAGACCCAGGAAAGAGAAGGCAGAGACAGGCAGTACACAGAAGAGTGGCCATGAAGGTGAATCAAAGTCCACGTGGCAGAGCTGCTTTTTCATCCCCAGTAAAGGCAGTGCTGGGGTTTTTGAAACCTCAAAATGTAATGATTGAATAAATGACTGTAGGACCAAGTGGCCTGGGTTCAATGCTGTCTGGGACCCTGCCTAGCCAGAGAACCTTGAGCAAATCACAGGACTTCTCCATGCCTCACTCTGCTTATCTGGAAATGGGACAATAGTGCACCAAGCCAGCACTCCACAGGCATAAACTTGTGGAATCCTCATAGTACCCCCGTGAGATGGCAGCCATCATTGGCACCAGCTTCCAGATGAGGAAACTGAAGAAAGAGAGGAAGTGAGTTTTACAAAGTCACAGAGCCCAGAAGAGGCAGTATGGTGGCTCACGCAATCTGGTGCCAGGGTCTCTGTTCCTCTGCCAAGCTGTTTCCCTTTGGCACAAGGATAAAGCAAAATAAGCATTTAGGACCAGACCTGGCACACACAGAGGCCCCCAAAATGGGTGGCAATCATTACCTTTTTTATTGCAACAGAGTCTTCCCTCTGCCCTTCTGGGGAAATTATTTTTCTTTTGTCTCCAGCCCCTTCCTGATCAGGATCCTCAAGGGGGTGTGGGAGCCTTCAATATGCTGGTGCACAGAGCAACTGCCCACTTAGGAGACACAGAGGCCCCTAAAGAGGCCTGCTTGGTAAGAGGTGCATGCAGTTACCCAAG
This sequence comes from Chlorocebus sabaeus, assembly GCF_047675955.1. Taxonomy (NCBI): domain Eukaryota; kingdom Metazoa; phylum Chordata; class Mammalia; order Primates; family Cercopithecidae; genus Chlorocebus; species Chlorocebus sabaeus. The sequence continues at coordinate 75,593 of NW_027327591.1, read as the reverse complement.
GAGATAGCATTGATTAACACATTAATAAATAACGTGGCTATTAAAGTCAGTCGCAGAGGCGGGAGATAATTACCTTGGACAGGAATGGCCTCAGCCTCTTCTATGAGCTGCCTTCCCCACCTCCTTCTCCCAGTAAATCTTCACTGAAGGTGCTCTTTGGCCCAGTGCTGGGCCTGAGCCTGGGAGGCAGGAGCCCTGAGCCGGGCCTGTAATGAGAACCAGAAGACCAAGGTGCGGCTGACTCCCAGGGGATAACCCAGTGTCCTGACGCCAAACCCTGCAAGAGGAGCCTCAGGCATTTCATCGGTCAGCTCTGGCTGGGTCACGTTGCAGTGACACCACCAAACCTGGTGGCTGATGACATCAAGGTGACATGTTGCTCTTGCTGTGTCCTTGCCAAGGTGCAGCTGGGGCCCTGGTCTATGGTGCTTTTCTCTCTGCCATCCAGGTTGCAGGTGTGTCCCCACCTGGAACACTCTCCCAACCTAGAACACACCCCCTGGAACATGCCCCCCCTTGGACACGCCCTCACCTGAAGCACACCCCTCCTGGGACATGCCCCCACCTGGGACAGCCTCCAGGACACACCCTGTCCTGCAATATATCCCTCCTGGGACTCACCCTCTGAAACATATGCCCACCTGGGACAGCCCCCAGGACACCCCCCTCGTGGGACACGCCTCCTCCTGCATCACGCCCCCCTGCTTGGACATGCCCCCATCTGGAATACACCCCCACCTGGAACATGCCCCCACCTGGACCATGCCCCCACTTGGAACATGCTGCCTCACAGGAGAAGGAGAACAGAACAGCATGGAGCTCTGACACTGTCCTCAGAGCACCTGCTCAGACATGGAGCATATCTCCTGGCTCCCCCACAACCCTTCACGTGGGCCCATCTCCAGGTAAACCTTCTCACAGCTGCTCTAGGTCAGTGTATTTGTGTCCTGGGGCTGCAGTAACAAAGCACCACAAACCAAGTGACTTAAAGCAGCCAAACTTTATTCTCTCACTGCTCCAGAGGCCAGATGTCCAAGATCAAGGTGGGAGCAGGGCTGGTTCCTTCGGAGACTGTGAGAGAATCTCTTCCACATCTCTCCCAGCCTCCAGGGTTTTGTTGGTAACCCTTGCCCTCCGCTGGCTTGAAGAAGCCTCAGCCCCTCTCTGCCTTCACCTTCCTGTGGTGTCCTCCCTGTGTGTGGGTCTGGGCCCTCGTTCTCCTTTTGGTAAGTATACCAGTCAAATTGCACTAGGGGACCCTCCTACACCAATACAACCCCATCTTAATTGATTACACCTGCAAGCACCTTATTCCAAATAAGGCCACATTCTGAGGTCCTGCAGGTTAAGACGTCTACATATGAATTTCAGGGGGACACGGTTTACCCCATAAAAGTCTGTAACTTGGGATTTGGCTTCAGACTCACCTGGGGGTCAGCCCTAGTGGCCCAGGGCTTGCTCTTCCTATAGCTGTGACCCCTCGGCCCTGCTCCACCCACCCTGCCTCCCTTCCCCGCAGGAGTCTCCCAGCAGCTGGCCTTTGGCTCAGAATCCCAACCCCTGCCACCTGGCATCGTATCCTCCAGTCGCCACCTGCCTCCTACTACCTGCTGTGGCCAGATCTGTTCCTGCAGGAAGTGAGTGACATAGTGTGAGAAGTTTACAGACATGGGTTCAAATCTCAGCTTCTCCACTTAGAAACTGTGAGACACTGGGCAAGAATTCTACTTCCCTGAAGGAAGTCCTGCCAGCACAGGGCAGCTGAGGCTTCAGCAGGGTGGTAAGAAGCCCCAAGGCCTAACACTCACCTCCTCCTCTTCCTGACAGTTTGCTAACCTCCCAGGACTGACAGCCTTGGTGCATTTAGGCTTGAGAGCCTTTGACCCTTCCCTAAACACACGGGAATATTCCTGAGCTCCTGCTGTGTGCATGGCAAAGCCCAGAGCAGGCTCTCTCTCTCCCACTTCTGACCACATCTGGACCAGCCATCAGGGCCCTGTGGTGTTGGAAAGAAAGGAGGAGCCTTTGTCTGAGAATCTCGTATGTGTTGTAGTATTGAGTGGCCGTGCACACATGTGCACAGACACACACACATGCACACATGCTCTGTCATAGCCCGTTTCCAATCAGTCAACACTTCCTCCTCTCCAAGCCACAGCCTTCCTAGGGCAGCCTTGTCCCTGCCAGAAGCCACATCCGAGCACTATTTAATCACCCTCAGTCAAGAGTGTGACTCCCACAAAAGGGCGGGTCGTATATACACACACATTAAAAGCAAATGAACTTCCATGATTACTGTTATCACCATAATTATTGTGGAAATTAGTGATCATGAGCTGCCTGGAGCCCCATGCTGGAACCCACGTGCAGCCTGGCCTCGGCTCTGCCAGGCCCTTCTCCCCACACGAGGCAAGAGCCAGGCCCTCGGCTCCAGCCCCTTCACCCTTCACCCCTCCTCTAGCTCCTAAACATTTGGGGCATTGGGCGTTTTGCCCTGACTTGGAACAAAACTCATCCTGGCTTCCATGTGATGAGTACTTAACAGCAGCCTGGGCGGGAGGAAGGACCATCGTCACTCCCATCTTACAGAAGAGGCCACTGGCCCTGGGAGGTCAAATAGGTGCTGCGGGCAGGACCCAAAGCTCTGTATTCACCGAAGACAACAGTCTCATCTTACCCCAGGGCAGGGGCGGAGGAGGCAGAAGTCGGACCCTGGTGCCAAGGAAAGGATCATCAGAGACGATTTTCCAGGGATGTGCTTCAAACCCACTGGTGTGGCCCCAGTCTGGCCCAGGCCCCTTCACCTGAGCCTGTGGATACAGTGACGCCACCTAACCCTGCCTCCAACAACACATTAGAAGCCAATGGGCCATTCATTGGTTTCTGTTGTTGTTTTTGTTTTTTGCTTTGTGTTTTCCGAAGGCCTTCAGCTTTGTTTATTGCATCCCCACCTGCAGCCTGGAATCTTTCCTGGGGGGACCTCCTTGAGCAGGTTCCTGGGCTCTGAGGCCAGCCGCTTAGCAGAGACACTTCCGTGTACCAGCACCTGCCACATGCCAGGCACCGTCAGGACCACCCCTTGAGGCAGGTGTTCAACCCACAAGGGTGAGGCCAAGCAGGTGACTGACCACCCAGAGTAGATCACTGGGCGATCCAAGACTGGGACGGGAGCTGCCTCTCTCCACTGTCTGGGCCTTTCCACCCTCATGCTCCTAAGACTCAGGCTCCTGAGACCATAAGATGCCACCACCCTGGCTGATGACCTCCACGCCTGGCCAGCCCTTCTTGAAGTCCTCCCTGGCCCCAGGCCAAGGCTGCTTTGCCAATCCCTTTCACTTTGTACTCACCGACCTCAACCTCCAGAGGCCCTGAATCATTCAGTTATGAACATCTTCTGGATGCTCATAACCACATATTAGGGCTCTTTCATCCCTGTCCAGCCCTGGAACCCTGAGGGGACTTCAAACTCCTTTCCAGTAACCTTTGACAAGGCACAATTCCTGCCACCCACGTGCTCATCTCAGCTGGAGCACAGCCACTCACTCTGGGATGGAGAAGCCCAGGTGTGGGGTTTTAACCACTCACTCGCTGTTCTCCATATCCCTGGGTGGCCAGTGACCAGGTGTCTGGCCAGAGCTGATGGCTGAACCCTCAGGCTCTACCCAAGGCCAACCAAGCCTTGACTTTGGTGAGAGAAGAGCCCACAGGTGCACAGGGCTTTGGCTGACCAGGAGTGGGGCTGGTGGGAGGTGGAGGCTGAGGACCCCCAGCCGACAGACCTCCACCCTCCCCTCACCCCACCACGAACTCAGTGGGAATGGGACCCCCTCACCCCACCAGAAGCTCGGTGGACATGGGAACCCCTCACCCCACCAGCCCCACCCCACCCCACCAGGAGCTTGGTGGACATGGGAACCCCTCACCCCACCAGCCCCACCCCACCCCACAAGGAGCTCGGTGGACATGGGAACCCCTCACCCCATAAGGAGCTCGGTGGGCATGGGACCCCCTCACCCCACCAGCCCCACCCCACCCCACCAGGAGCTCGGTGGACATGGGACCCTTCCTGGGCCCAGCAGGGCATCTTGGTTGGTTTCTTTAATTTGTTTATTTTCAGAATCTTAGGTTCCCAGCTCCCATTCAAGCAAGCAGTGCTGAAGGAATGTAACCTTCTCCTTATCACCTGCCTCTCTGACAATTTGCAGAGCTGTAGCCCTCGTCCCTTGAAACCCTGTGATTAGATGAGCTGAAGACTGCACAGCGAGTGGGCACAGCTGGCCGCATGGGGGTCACAGTGCTCCCTCTCCCACCCCAACACACTCCCTGCCACCCTCTCCTGGGGAAAGGAACGCAGCTTAGCCAGGACCACCAGGCAAATGCCCTGTCATGGCCCCAAGCTCTTCAGTCACTGCTGGATGATAAACAGGGAGGCAGCTCTGAACCAAGGGGCCCTCTAAGGCGTTTGTCCAGCCTGGGCCTGAATTTCAGACAGACGAAGACCCCACCCTGGGCCTCCAGCAGCAGCAGAGGGTGGGGCTTCCATCCTCTCACCCCACCCAGACTTGGCACCACTGCACAGGGAAGCCTTCCCAGCAGGGGCAGGAGGCAGGGGAGGGGACCCGCAAGGTGGGGAAGACCTTTCTCATCAGCTCCACCTCACAGCTGTGGGGCAGAGGCTCACACTGACTGCAACGCCAGCCTCTGCTGAGATCGGCCTCTCCACTCCTTCAACAGCAAATTCCGAGACTCAGGGGGCTCCAGCCTGGTATTGTCCTGAGGGAGGCCCCAGTGTCCACATATGCGGCACCCACCCACATCCAGACATGTCCTACCCACCATGTCACCCCCGAGTGTCCTCCCTCTACCCACACCCAGGCCAGTCCCATTTACCACATCACTCCCATGAGTGTCCTCCCTCCACCTAGACCCAGACCAGTCCCATCCACCATGTCACCCCCATGAGTGTCCTCCCTCCACCCACACCCAGGCCAGTCCCATCCACCATGTCACCCCTGAGTGTCCTCCCTCTGCACACACCCAGGCTGGTCCCATTTACCACATCACTCCCATGAATGTCCTCCCTCCACCTAGACCCAGGCCAGTCCCACCCACCCTTTCACCCCCAAGAGTGTTCGCCTCCCTAGCTGCTCATCCTTCAGGCTTCTGTGGAGGGAGTGGTGCTTACAAACCAGAGACAGCCCCAGGTATGATGGCATTTGGGGAGCTCACACCCTGGCAAGGGGTCAAACATGACCAGCCTTCCAAGGCAGAGCTTGGTTGGAAGCCCCTTATTTAAGAGCTTCAGGATCCAGTACATTCAGGTTTCTGTCCCCACAGCAAATAGACCATGAGGTCTGCAGGCTGCACATGCAGGTCTCGCCGTGACAGCAGAGAGTGCACACGTGGTGTGGTTTGCAGCCCTTTCTCAGGATACCAATCCCATCGAGAAAACCCTCCCCCAAAGGCAATTGTTACACCCCAAAGGTGCCTTCTGCAGCCCCTCCACTGCCCTTCTCTGGCTGGGTAAGAAGATAGCTTCTGAGCAGTGCAGGGTGATGGGAGCATGTTACCACTAAGCAAACAAAGACGTGCTTGAAAGCTGGGCCTGTGCAAGGAGAAACAGGTGTGTGCACCTCTGGCACCTCCTGTCCATCAGGAAGCAGCTGATGAAAAAAGGCTGGAAGTTCACACTGAAGGCTGATGGGAAACCAACTCTAATAACATTAGATAGAGGGAGAGGGACTGGGCTCTCGTGGGAGAGCTATGACCTACAGCTGCCTCTGTGGAGCACGAGGACTCCACCTGCACTGCCCGTTTCCAAAGTTGATGCCGAGAGTCCCCAGTGCTGTGGGGAAACCATGTTTCTTGGGTGTAGTCTGCAGAACCGTGAGCCAATTAAACCTCTTTTCTTCATAAATTACCCAGTCTCAGACTTTTTTTTTTTTTTTTTTTTGAGATATAGTCTCGCTCTGTCACCCAGGCTGGAGTGTAGTGGTGCGATCTCGGCTCACTGCAACCTCTGCCTCCCTGGTTCAAGCGATTCTTCTGCCTCAGCCTCCCGAGTAGCTTAGCTGGGACTACAGGCATACGCCACCACGCCCAGCTAATTTTTTTTTGTATTTTTAATAGAGACAAGGTTTCACCATGTTGGCCAGGATGGTCTCAATCTCTTGACCTCGTGATCCGCCCGCCTCGGCCTCCCAAAGTGCTGGGATTACAGGCGTTAGCCACTGTGCCCAGCCCCAGTCTCAGACATTTCTTTATAGCAGTGCAAGAACAGTCTAACACAATATATGTATTTAACTTAGCATTGGCTGGCGTCAGCATTATACCACTTCACGTAGAGGATAAGAACTTTAAAACAGTACCCATGCATTTCCCTCCTTTTGGGTTTTGTGTTATTGTTTTCATGCATTTTGCTTCTATATGTGCTGTAAACTCACATTAATTTATCATTTTTGCCTTAAACAGTCAATTATCTTTTAAAAATGCTTTTTAATGTTGCATTTTTGCTCACACATTTGCCATCTTGGGTGCTCTACATTCTTTTGTGTAGATCTGGACTTCCATCTGGTTTCACTTTCCCTCTGCCTCAAGGATTTCCTTTAATATTCCTTGTAGTGAGGACTTGCTGGTAATGAATTCTTCAAGCTTTTCAATGTCTGAAAGTCTTTATTTCACTATCATCTTTGAAAGATATTTTCACTGGGTGTAGAATTCCAGACTAACAATCGTTTTATCCTTGAGTATTTTATAGAAGTTAGTCCACTATCCTCTGGTTTGCATTGTTTCTTTATCTTTATTTTTTATTTTTTCGAGACAAGGTCTCACTCTGTCACCCAGGCTGGAGTGCAGTGGCATGATTTCAGCTCACTGAAACCTTTACCTCCTGGGCTCAAGCAATCCTCCCACCTCAGCCTCCCAAGTAGCTAGGACTACAGGCATGCGCCACCACACCCAGCTAATTTTTGCATTTTATATAGAGGCCAGGTTTTGCCATGTTGCCCAGGCTGGTCTTGAACTCTTTGGCTGAAGTGATCATCCTGCCCTGGTCTCGCAAAGTGCTGGGATAATAGGCATGTGCCACTATACCTAACCTTGCGTTGTTTCTAACCAGATGTCTGCCATCTTTTTTTTTTTTTTTTTTTTTTTGAGACAGTCGTGCTGTGGCTCAGGCTGGAGTGCAATGGCGCCATCTAGGTTCACTGCAAGCTCCGCCTCCCAGGTTCAAGCGGTTCTCCCTGACTCAGCCTCCTGAGTAGCTGGGGTTACAAATGCGTGCCACCACGCTCTGCTAATTTTTGTATTTTTGGTAGAGACGGGGTTTTGCCATGTTGCCCAGGCTGGTCTTAAACTCCTGTGCTAAGTGATCATCCTGCCTCAGCCTCCCAAAGTTCTGGGATTACAGGTGTGAGCCACCACACTCAGCCCATTTTTATCTTTGTTCCTCTCTGTATAATGTCCTTTTCCCTTTGGTAGCCTTTCAGATTTTCTCTTTGTCACTAGTTTGGGGCAATTTGATTATGATGTGCTCCAGTGTGTCTTCCTCATGTCTCTTGTGCTAGGGGTTCATTGGTTCTTCGTCTCTGGGTTTACAGTTTTTACCAAATTTAAAATTTTTCATCCACAGTTTTTTCAAATATTTTTTCTTCTACTCCTCCCCACCTTCTTCAGGAACTCCAATTACACATATATTCGTCATGTTGGTGCTGATTTTCTGTTCAATTTTTTTCCATATTGTTCTCCATGTTCCATTTTTGCCAGTTTCTATTGCTACATCTTCCAGTTGACTAATCTTTTTTTGTATAATATCTGTTCTATTTTAAATGCCATTTAGTATATTTTTCATCTCAGACATTGTATTTTTCATCTCTAGAAGTTCAAGCTGGGTCTTCCATGTCTCTACTTACTTCCATGTTCAAGCTTCCCTTTACCTTCTTGTTGTGGAATGTTATTATAATAACTGTTTTAATATCATTGTCGACTAATTCCATCATATGTGCCATTTCTGTATCTATTGATCAAATTTTCTTCTCATTATTGAGACATTTCCTTTTTCTTCACATGCCTGGTAATTTTCAGCTGGATGGCAGACAATGTGAAATTTATCTTATTGTGCATTGGATATTGTTGGGTTCCTATAAATATTATTGAGCTATGATCTAGGATGCAGTTAAACTACCTGGAAAGATTTTGGTTCTTTGAGGGTTTTCTTTGAGGTCTTGTTAAGTAGGACCTTAGCAGCCTTGGCCTAGATCTAATCTTCCACACTACTGGAGCAATTCTTTTCTGAGTGTTTCATCCAATGGTCTGGGAAGTATAAGATTTGTCCACTGTTGCTGGTGGGAACACCAAATATGCCTGGTTCTGTAGGAGGTTCAAGCATTGTTGTTTCTGTTTCTTTCAGGTGTTTTTTCTCCTAGACTTGGGTAGTTTACACACATACATGCACCAATCAGTATTTAGCTGAAGACTCTGGATTTTTTTTGTTTTGTGACTTTATCCTTTTCCTACCCTGAATACTCTGCCCTGCCGAGTTTATCTGAGCTTCTTTGGTCTCCCTGGACTCCAGCTTCATCTCCTCAACTCAGGACCAACACCAGGCTCAGCCTGGGTTCTCTCTCCCTGAGCTGTGGCCTAGAAATGGTTTCCACTCCCTGATTCCCTTCTGGTCACCGCATCTGGGCAGTCCAGAGTCATGAGAAACCCTAGGCCATGTAGCAGAATGCCCACTGTCCCCACTTCACCACACTCTACTCTCTCCATCCAGCACTAGCTGCAGCCAGGCTGTCTCACAGTCCAGAATGCTAGCCAGAGACCAAGTTTTCTGTAGTGCCCTGGCTGGGGCCCACAGATAAGGATGGGCAAGACTGGGGCCGGCAGGCAAGGACAGCCAAGCAGTGCTCCAGAAACCAGCAGATGCCATCAATCAGTTTTACATCCGCCAGGCACTGAGAATCTCTGGACAGCAGAAGTGTTCTCTGTTGCCAGAGCTGAACTCTCAGGTGAAGACTTCAGAAGGCCCTGAAATGTGGGCAGGATTCCATCATTACCTGTCTGTGGCCACAAGGACACAGACTCTTTTAATGGCTGGTAAGATGTCCAGCACACTCGGGACTCTGGAAAGCCCCTTTTCAATTTCAGGCCTCAGCTGAGCTCTCCATTTACCTCAGGCCAGGCAGTACACATTATGGGGGACACCACTGGGTGCTGGGATGAGGATGGCACTTGGCGTGTGAGCTAGGATTGGGTGCCCACCACTCTCTTCCCCAGCCAGGCAGTGGCCAGTAAGCATCTCTGGTTTCTGTCCGCTTACCAGCCTCCTCTGCTACGATTGCATTTCTGGCAGGCAGTGGATTAGGGAAGCACCAGCAGTTGAGGACCATGGGGAGAACCACTACTGGCCAAGCATTCCCAACCTGACAGCAGAACAGGAGTACAGCAGAGCTGAGGTGAACTTGGCAGAGAACTTTGAGACCATGAAGGCAGACAACACTTCCAAGTCATCACAACCTGCTTCTCCCACAGATTTATTGTAGACCAACTCAGTCATCTCCATGTCAACAAGAAATGGTCCTCACTCTGAGCCATCACCCTTAGATTTAGATCATGGGGCTGTCCTGTCTTTAGTATGGAACAAAGAAGTTTTAATTTCTACAAAAAAGGTAAGGTTTTGGGCCACAGCCTTATTAAAACAAACAAACATGAGCACAGTGGTCCACATATGGAATATCTGGGGCCTAAAGAACCTGCTACTTGGAAGTATAATCAATGTCCTTTTGTTTGTTTCTTTAGCCTGGTAGGACAATATCAGAGATTTCCTTGGTCGTAGAGAATATAAAACATAGTTTGAACAAAAGCAGCAATAAAGTTACAAATTATTTTTTGGTGTATTTGCTTAAGTATAAGATAGCTGATCTTGGCTTTATCATGTAAGATTAGTTTGCTTAGTTTTCATTACATTTGCTAAACTTAAATTGAATTGTGAATAAATATATGGCTGATTCATATCGTAATTAAATTGCACATTCACATAAACTGTACATTGAAAGTTGCACATTGTCATCCAAAATAATACTTAGGTAAAACCAAAAATATGATAAACCAATGTCAAGGAACCTACCCTAAAATAAAAATAGAGTTAACATGGAATTGCAAAACTAGAATGGGAGAAACGTTTACCCATAAGATCTTGTTTGGAACATTGATATAACACTAGAAAAGAATTTTTCTAAATAACTACGATGTTCAACTGTGACTGTGAGTCTGTGAAGATCAGGCATTCTGAATCATTGCCCTGTGCTCTGTGGCAGTGCAATTTCACAGAATGCACTACAATAATTAATAAAATTCTCTAATGGGAAAATTTTGATGAATAAGTGTTTACACTATAAATATTTATATTATTAATATATTGGTGCTATTATTTCACAAAATAAAAAAGCTGTAATACAGACTTTAAAAGCAAATAATATCCTTACATTTCTAAATAAAGAAAAAATATAAATTTTGTGAAATATGATTAAGAGTAATTGATAAAATAAAAACTGGGGCATAAATTATATTATAGTTTGGGTAGAGATTGAAAAAAGTGGATGAAAATTTTAATGAGCCCTTTTTGCCTGCACTAAACTTAATCTTATAGGTGAACATTGTAATATATATAGGGTACCTACTAGCTATCTAATTTAGTTTTTACACAATGTATAAATCCTAGCCTATTGTTCTAATGTTTGAACCTGAAATGACACACAAACGTACAAGAGAACAAAATAAGGAAGAAATGTATGGAGACAGTGACATTATCAAGATAGTGGAATGGGGGTCCCTATTTTTATATTCCCCTGCAGGAATAAAAACTAGTCAGCCATCCATCAACCAAAGTAACTTTATGAGAGAGCCAGGCACAGTGGCTCGTGACAGTATCTCCTCCATTCAGGAGCCTGAGGCAGGAGGACTGCTTCAGGCCAGGAGATCAAGAACAGCCTGGGCAATATAGTGAGCTTCGGGATACAGGGCATTATAAAACCTTGCTAAAACCCAAGATCGAGAAGAGTCATTTTGAGAAGGCAGGCCCTTTGGTTAATAAGGTGTCATATTATCCAAAGCAATCTGTAAGTTAACTCAAATCCCTGTCAAAATCCCTGTCTCACTTTTCATAGTAATAGAAAATACAAGCCTACAAAGTAGACTGAATGGCCAAACCAATCATGAGGAATAAGAAAAAAGCTGGGGACATCATCCCTGTGACCCACAGAAAACAGTTCAAAAGTCCCTGTTGGTAGATAACCTGGGGAAACCCTGCTAGGTACTCAGTGGAGCCACACTCACCCACTCATCTGCTATTAGGCCCACCATATAGCAGAACCTTGCCCTAGTGCCTGCTCCACAGAACAAAGCCCTGAAGACAATCCAGTCTGCCCAAAAACATGACAGGACTCACAACCACATGTGCTCCTGGTAACAAGCCCACTAAAGGTAAAACCCACTCCAGATTCAGCAGCCACCTTGTGATCCAGCTACAAGCCTTTTTACTGCAAACCCAGTAAAGATCTCATCAGCCTTGAGATCCAACAGATGAAGATCTTTACCTGCCAAAACCAGTTTATAAAAATGAAAAGAGGTGTTTGCTCCTTCAAATGCACAAACACCAACACAAGTCTATATTACACCCATTCTAACGGTCCTATTTTAACATAGAACTGGAAGTCCTGCATAGAATAATTAAGTCCTACATCAAACAATTAAGCAAGAATATCAAAAAGATCCAAATTGAAAGGAAGAAAAAAAGTCACTGTTTGTGGATGACATAATCTTATATATAAAAAACATAAATAGTACATTTAAATAGTGCACTTAAACTAATAAATACAGTCAGTAAAGAAGCAGAATATACAATTAACATACAAATATCAGTTTTGTTTCTATATGCTTGAGCAAACCAGTAAAAAAGAAAAAATCTCATTTACAATAGCAACAAAATAGTAGATTTCTTAGCAATAAATTTAACCATTGTGGTGAAAGATCTTTACAATAAAAAATAAAAGATATTGATGAAAAAAATTAAAGAAGATACAAATAAACATAAATAGATTACATGTTTATGAATTAGAAGAATATTGTCTAAGTGACATATTATCCAAAGCAATCTGTAGATTATTTCAACTTCCTATCAAAATTCCTGTGCACTTTTTACAGTAATAGAAAATTAAAGTCTACAATGTATATAAAACTATAAGAAATATTGAATGGCCAAAGCAATCATGAAGAATAAAACAAAATCTAGGGACATTACACTTTATTATTTAAAACTACATTTCAAGACTACAGTAAACATAATAGAATGGTATGTTTATAGGAACCAGCATAAAAACCAATGGAACAGAATACAGAGCCCAGAAGTAAATCTATGTGTCTAAAGTTAATCTTTGACAAGGGCACTATGAATACGCAATACAGAAAGTATAGCCTTTTCAATACTTGATGCTGGGAAAACTGTATACTCACAAGCACAATAATAAAATTAGATCATATTTCTTATGCTACACACAAAAATTGACTTAAAATAAAGACTTAAATTTGATACATAAATCCTTAAAAGAAAATATTTTAAAAAGCATATGAAAAGCCTCCATGATACTGGCCTTGGCAATGATTTTTTTAATATATCAAAAGTATTGCAATAAAAGCAAACATAAAGTTGTAGTGTATCAAAGTATTGTGCACAGCAAAAAATAAGAAAACTTTTAAGATGGGATAAAATATTTGCAAACCATATATGATAAGAGGTTAGTATTCAAAATATAGCAGAAAGTCATACAAATCAGAAACAAAACAATAATAATAATAATAATACCAAACTAAAAATAGGCAAAAGACTAAGTATTTTAACAAACATATTCAAATGGCCAACAGATGTGTATAAAGATGCTAAAAATTACCATTAATCAGAAAATTGCAAATCAAAATCATAAGGAGATAGTACTTTACAGCGGTTACAATGGCTAATATCAAAAAGAAGAAATATGACGTGTTAACAAGGATGTGACAAGATATTTCTGTACAGTCTTAATGAGTTGTAAACTGGAAGAGTCATTATGAAAATTAGCATGGAGGTTATTTAAGAAAAATAGAACTATCATACAAGCCAGAAATTCCGCTTCTGTCTATAAACAAAATAAAATCAGATATCTCAAAAAAAATCTTCACCCCTGTATTCAATGCAGCATTATTCACAACTGTCAAGGATTTTTTTTTTTTTAAAACGATGTATCTGTAGATGCTGAATGGATAAGGAAAATGTGGTATAAACAGACAACTGAATATTATTCACCCTTGAAAAAGATTGAAATTCTGCTATTTCAACATGAATGAACCTGGGTACATTATGCTAAGCAAAATAAGCCAGGCACAGAAAGACAAACGCTGTGTGTTCTCACTTAAATGGAGAATCTAAAAAGGCTGAACCCATAGAAGCAGAGAGTACAATGGTAATGAACAGGTCTGGAGGTAGAAAAATGGTAAAGTGTTCAAAGAGTACAAACTTTCAGTTAAAAGATAAATAAGTTTTGGGGATCTAATGTATAGCTTTAAAATGTAGTTAATAACAGTGTTTTGTATGCTTAAAATTTGCTACAACAGTAGGAGACCTCAAGTGCTCTCACTACAAAAAACAACCATGTGAGGTGACATAAATATTCATCAACTTAATTGTATTAAACGTTTTACAATATATATACCTATCAAATTATTATAATTTACACAATACATAATTATGCAATTTTTATTGGTCAAAAAATTGATGTTATGTGCATATGCATATATACACATAAGTGTGTATATACAGGTATGTAAAATATATACATATATATCCATGACATATGTTGTTATGTATATACTTGTGTGTGTATATATATACACATAGATATCAATAACACAGTCCTAGTAAGCTTCAAACTAAACAAGAGAAAATTATAAAATGATAACTATTTAAAAATCAGGAAACAAATGGGAATTTAATACATGCTCAACAATGTTCTAGTTCCTCAATGGGAAAGTACATGTTTTAAATGTAGAAAGTAGATACAGTAAACCATATTACTGTTTAGGAATTAGGGCACAGAATGTTTACAGTATTAGCCTCAATACATACCAAAAAACTTAAAGTTTTGAAGTAAAATAACATTAGGTTTTATTATATGGGGCAGATGCTTAGTGTTCTGATAAAATTTTTGAGTATGAATTTCTGTAGAATCACATTTGAAACCTTCATAGGATATGAAATTGTAAAACAGAAAACACGACATCTGGATGTGGTGTTTCTGGGATTTCTAAACTAAATCCCAATATCTCCACTACTCTCACACATTTTAGACTCAAAATGGAAATTAGAAAATGTTTAACATAGAGTTCCTTTAAAATCACAGACGGCCCCATGTCCTCAAAAGCAGTAAAAGAGCAAGCAGCCAGGTCCTCCAGCCCCTTGCAAGCCATGCAAAGGGCTTTGATTTTCTTTGTAACCTGGAAGAATGATCGCCGAAGGGGAAGCCCAGACCTAGAGAACTGAAGAGCCTTGGGCAGAAGATGTCTGTCTCTATATGAGAGCAAGAGAAAGAAACCAGGGCTTCTCAGAAACGATTTCCATTGGAGCATAGCTTCGCAAACCACACTTTAAGATCTGGCTTTCTCCTTGACCTTTGGACATCTCATCTGTGTCATCTGCTTTATTCACTCCCATCTATTTAGATGTTTGGCTACTATCTCCTGTCTCCTCACACTCTGGGGCTTTTTTTTTCTCAATATAGGTGATCAGGTTTAGCTTAGAGAACAGCCAAGGACTCTGTATTAAAAAAAGTAATATGACTTCTGCTGTGATTTTCCAGTTACTACTTAGTACTGTGCTCAGTGGAAAAAACAGAGCATTATAAAAGAGTCTAAAAATTTGATACCAAATACTGTTTCCTTACAGAAACGTTATGATATTTAAAAACTTTTCTAAATTTGTGGGTCCTTAGCTCCATGACCCAGTCCTGTTGAATCAAAACTTGGTGGTGGTTGGCTGGGCATGTTGGCTCACACCTCTGATCCCAGCACTTTGAGAGGCCAAGACAGGCAAATCGCTTAAGCCCAGGGGTTTGTGGCCAGCCTGGGCAACACGGCAAGACCTAGTCTTGGGTGGGGGAGGGGGAAAGGTGGTGGTAATGGGAGGTGGTAATGCGATTATACGGTGTGGGCAACCATATTTTGTGCCTCTAAATTTCTGGAGTTACCACTAACCTAAAATTAAGGATACAGATCAGCTGAATAAATAAAAAAGATTTACGTCAAGATGAAGCGTCCTCGTGGGGGTCCGCAGCTGCAGCACCGCCAGGCGGCAGCATCCCACCTCCTCCACCTGGCTGCAGCCCCACCAGGAGCCGGGCTCCAGCCAGGGCGCTGCGGCAGGCACCCGACCCCGAAGGCGCAGACGTGGGTTTCCTGCCGTCCCGGGTGTCTTCCCGCTCCCCGGACGCCCGGGCAATTCAGTTCATTCTTCCAGCACCGCCGCAACCTTCCAAGCCGGAGGAAGGGGCGGGCAGGGGTAGCGGGTCCCACAGACGCCCGCCAAGACCTCCGCTCCAGAACCTGTGGGCTGCTTTCCCTGCGGAAGGACGTTGCCATCGCCAACCATGAGGAAATCCACCCTTGTGCACCCGGACTCCCATTGCCACCGACTTCGTGTAAACTCCAGTCCCGGGGACACGAGAGAGACCCAGGACTCGGGCCGTGGACACGCTCGGTGCCCCGGCTGTCACCAGACGGACGGGCGCACTCTACAAATCTCGGGACCCACCGCAGCTAGAGGACAGGGAGAAGCCAACAAAAGAAGGACCCTATGAAACGCACCCCCAAAGCAACCAACCAGTCCAAGAAAAAACACGTCTCAGGTCTCCATTTGTTTTCCCGCGTGGGGGGCCCTGACCCCTGTTCTAGCCCGGCCCAAGCTCCTTCCACCCTACCCCGGCCTGCTCAGTGGGACCTGTCTACCTGAGCACAGCCTCGCTCTCCAAGGCTCTGTTGCTGTCGCTCTCCAGTCCCCTCACCCTCTTTCTCCTCCTCCCCCTCCACCTCGCACTCTTCTGTCACCTTCTGTCTCTCTCTACCCCTCCATCTCTGTCTCTGTCTCTCTCTCTTTCTCTCTCTTCCCGTTTCTCTCTCTCCATCCCGGTCTCCGTAGCTCTCTTTCAAGCTGTGTCTGTGTCTTTGTCTGTGTGTCCGTGTGTGTGTGTCAGTGTGTGTGTCCGTGTGTGTGTCGGTGTGTGTGTCCGTGTGTGTTCCCATGTGTGTGTATCCGTGTGTGTGTGTGTGCCCGTGTGTGTGTCTGTGCATGTCCGTGTGTGCCCACGCGCGTTCACCCATGTGTGTGTGTGTGTGTCGGGGTGGGTTTGCTCGTGCTGGTGGTGGGGTGTGTCGGGGTGTCCGTCAGCCCCTCTCTCCTGGGATCAGGCTGCCGGGGCTCTAGGGCCAGAGTGGGGCAAAGCAGAACCTTCCCGCCCCCTTGACCACGGGCAGGACCTCGTGTGGACAAGGGACAGTGGTGGCGTTGTGAGAAAAAGGGCCTGCGGGGGGGGGGGGGACAGCCCTGGCGACTCTGGGTGTGTGGGGCAAGAGGGGGCCTTGCAGGAGGGGCGGCGAGGCATCCAAAACAATGTTTCCGCAGCAAGGCGGGCACCGGAGGGGATCCCAGGGCAGTGAGCCCTGGGCCCTGACGCCTCGGAGCACACCCCGTCCTGAGCCGGTCCGATGTGTTGGAAGCTCGGAGCTGAGAGTCGGGGAAGGCCTGGAGCATCTGCGAAAGGGAGGCCGCCCAGAGAGCCCGTAGCCTGGGCAGGGGATGGAGGCATCACGGCCTGAGGACGGATTCCTGTCTCCTGCGACAAGGGGAGTCTCCACTGTGGCCTGTTTGGAAACTGGAAAGGAGAGCGAAGACACAGTGCTGCTTTTCCACGCTTCCCTGCAGGTTTCTGGGTCCCCACAGAGCTAGGGAAGCAGTCAACATGGTCTCTCTTTCGGGGGCCAGAGACGCGTGAGCAACAGGCCCCCTTGCAGAGGGCAAAGGAACGTGGAACCCGAAACCACGCTTCATCGGCCTGAGTGCGACTCCTGTGCGGATGGGACTATCGGCCTCGCGCTCTGTTGCAGGCTCAACGTGGGGCGCAATTCGCTCATTCCTTGGGAGACGGAATTCGTCTGAATTGCTCCGGGATGAAGTGACCCAGACTGGGGATCCGGGGGTCCGGTGAGCGCCCCGCAGGCCGACGCAGCTGTGGGCCGAGCCCTTAGCCCGCACTGGGCACCCAACATTTTCCCGGAGTGCAAGGTCCTGCTGGTCCTGGAGGCAGAAGACCGCTTTTCTCTCTGCCTTCCTCTCTGTGTCTCTGCCTCCCTTTCTCCCTCTGTCCTTCCCTTCCTCCCTCCCCACTCCCTACCTCCCTTCCTCCCCCCTCCCCACTTTCTCCTTTCCAATGTCCCTCTGTCCATCTGTCCTTTTCTAGCTCTGTTCCTCCCTTTCTCTATGTCTGTGTTCCTCTCCCCATCTCTATTTTTCAACATTTTATGATCCCATTGTGTGTATCCGTGTGTTAACTTTTTTAGCAATAAAGTTCATTTTCATTAAGATATATACATTGTTATTTAGACACGTTATTTATGTATGTGCATTTATTTAATATACATAAATTTATGTCAGAGTTATTCTACAGCATAGTGTAAGCATAACTCGTAAGCAGTGTCAACCCGAAAATTGTGTCTTACATGACTGTGGTTCTTTTCTATCGCAGTGGTGGAGGTTAAAATCTCTATGTCTCCAATTGCTCTCTGTGTATTCCCATTGAACTGGCCCCATTTCCTGTAGTAATGGAACACTGTCCCCGGACTATGACAAGAGCTGTGGGCTGCGGGGAGGTCAGGGTTAGGATGACGCAGAAGTGAAGATAAGACATTCTCTTTTTCACATCTTTATTAGATACAAATTATATATGAAAGAAATTTAAAATTCCAAACAACATTAATGTTTATTTCATTATTACATAAAATGAAAATTATAAAGCAACCAAATAAGTAATTAATACTCTTAGATAATGAAAGATAGTATGATCTCAGTACAAAATACCAGAATGTATGTCAAATATAACAAAATACGCTGTGCTGTAGTATGTGATGAAATCTCCATATCCTGCAATACAGTACAATTAATTGAAATGTATAAAATACAATAAAATTTAAATTTAGGATATTTAAAATGAAATAAAACATGAGGCAGGTGAATAAATAAGTATAATCATTTACCATTTAATAGATCTTGACTTAAATTTTATGTAGAAATATTAAAAGTAAATAGCTTGCATATTAATTTTACTATACTTATATCAAACTGTAAAAATGTATAGACATTTTCCCACAGGGAGTGCTATTAATGGTTTGTGGATATTAGTACTCCATGGGTTCAGGCTGGAAGAGTGAGAGCCTACAACCTTTTCTGAATTAAAAGAAAAGCAATTTCTTGGTAAGGCGGCTCATGTCTGTAATCCCAGCACACTGGGAGGTGGAGGCTGGCGGATCACTTGAGTTCGAGGCCAACCTGGTCAATGTGACAAAACTCTGTCTCTACTAACAAAACAAGAAAAAAACTCAGCCAGACATGGTGGTACCTGCCTGTAGTCCCAGCTACTTGGGAGGCTGAGGCATGCGAATTGTTTGAATCCAGGAAACGGAGGTTGCAGTGAGCTAGGATTGTGCCACTGTACTCCAGCCTGGGTAACATAGGAAGACTGTCTCAAAAAAAAAAAAAAGCATATAATTTTGTATTTACTTTTCTACAATCTAAAATATGCAAATTCACGATTACATTCTAATATTTTTCTGATTATACAGAAATGCACGACTGTCATCAGACATCCGAAAGGCATCAAATGTCTAACATGGAACATAAAATTTGTCTATAGCCTTAGTGCTCTGCAAAATGCAGGGCTCACAATTCTGAGTATGCCACTCAAGTTTCTTTCCTATGACTTCTTCAAGTTCTGTCATTTATTAACACAGTGCATCCAAAATTGTCACTGCTGGTCATCTGGAAGAATCTGAGAAGTAACAGGTCCTTGTTCTCATTCCCAGAGATGCATCCTCTGCTGAATAGGGTCAAGGTGCTCCCAGCTCAGCCTCATCTGATCCACTGACAGGCTCAGTTATCTCCCGCCCAGGGATGGGCTTCCCTATCCAGGGCTGAATCCCCAGAACCAGGCAGTGTGGCTGGGACAAGCCAGCCCTCAGCAGGGAAGACATAAGCTGCCTGGGTGGACATGGAATACAAGGTCTGCACCTGGGCACACAGAGGCCCCCGGAGCTGAGTGAGCAGTGTGAGCTGCTCCCAGGTCAGTGGAGAACGAATCTGCTGTGCCCACACCTGGGCTAGGTCTTGATAAATAGCCTCCGACATAGCTCGCACAGAGGTCACCAAGCTTTTTCGAAGTGACGGTGTTTGGACTCCTAGGGCCCGAGACGTGTGCCGCTGGCTGCACCCAGTGCGGGCCCTGGAATGTCCCCCATGGTGGCCATCACAGGTCTCCTGGATTTCACTGTTGTGCACAGCAGTGGAGGATCTTGATTTTTTTTTCAGCGTCAAGCTGCACTCTTCTTCTGGACAGTTCCCTGCAAAGAAAGCATGTGAGAGACTCACCAGAGCAGTCCCCACAGACCCTCATTTCCAGAACCCCCTGTGCACCCAGGTGAACCCCACTTGTCTCTCCCACTCCTCCCTGACCATCTCAGCACTGGAATGAAGTGAGGTTGAACCCCTTGTGAGTCCCCAAATATTCTCAGAGTGCTAAGATCTCAAAAATTTACTTGTCGGTAAGTAACTCCCTTTCTGCTCAAGCCTCGTATAAAAGTTTCCTGATTATTTACCTTTTGAGGCAAAACAAAAACAAAAAAACCCACCACTACCACCACCAACAAAAAACACCAAGATTCTACCTGCTCTGTCTTGGCAGCTGTCCTTGGAACTGATTTTTCTTTTCCTGCAGTTTTCCCGGTATGAGCTGGACTCTGGTTCTGTGAATACAATGAGAGTTTGAGAAAGTGCCTCCAACTGAACACCCTGAAATTCCTAGTCCATCCTGGACACACAGGAGCTCAGGTTCCCACCAAACCCCAGCTCTCTTCTGTTCTCCAGTGTCCAGGATCTGCACCGCCCTGGCTGCCAAGGAGCTCCCGGTTTTCTGACCAGGGGAGCCAGAGTTGTTGGCTCGTCCCTTCTTGCCTGGAAAGAGTCAAATCTTACCGGATCCAGCAGTGCTGTTCCCGGCCTTGAGCTTGGTTTCCTCAGAATTCTCCTCCTTGTTTGGGTTGGGCTCCGATCCTGCTGCAAAAGGAAGTTTAGATGACTCACCTCTCCCTAGGCAGAGTCCCATAGTCTATCTCTGATGAGTTTTTGCAGATCAGTCCTTCATGTGAAGTTCTGCCAGCATCACGAGTGAACACATTTCTCAAAGTCCCCTGAGGGCACCAAGCCATTTCCCATCCCCAAATCTCAAAATAAAACCCTACTAAAGACACATGGCTCAGTATCCCTGATTCCAACTCTCCTTCCAGCCTCCATGGGAGCAGCCCAAGGCCTTACCTTGCCTTTGTATGTGCTTCTCACTGGAATGGGAGGAGGCCGTCTTACCTTTTCCTTTGAATGGTTTCTTCTCATCTGGGCCCCTTTCTGTAAAGATCTGTGGGGAAGGGGGCTGGTCAGTGGGGTGCTGGATGGAAGAGCAGTGGAGACCGGGGTTTTCATTTCCCTTTCCCATGTTGACGCTCAAGTGAAAGGAGGCCGCTCTTTCACGTCCAAAGGCGGACTGCGGGTTATTCCGCTGGACCTGCCTTTATACGTCCCTCGGCTGGGTGTGGCTGACTCTTACTGGCTGAACAGGTTTCTCCTTCCTGCTGCTTCTTAGAGCCTCAACAGGAAGTTTCTTGCTGTAATTCTACTGGGGGCCTAGACACAGTTAAGGAGAGACTTTTTCAGGATCCTGTCATAGTGACAAGAAAACAAAGAACCGGGAGCACAGAGATCAGAAGAAGATCGGGGAATCATTTCTTCCGATTTCTGTCTCAGTCATATTTTGCACAGAAAGAGAATTTATTATACATAGTGTTAACATTGTATACATAGATATTATACTTTCTTAAATGCTTGGAAACAACAAATGTCAAATTATAGTTGATTGTATTAGATCCACACATATATGATGAAATAAAAATGCAAAGAAAAAATAAATACCAAATGAAATGGCCCATCCTACCTTAAAAATGGGGAAGATAATTAGATCAAATGCAATAAAATTGAATTGATTAGATTAGAGCCAGTGCTAACCTAATCAGCCCTTAATTCCTGAGGTAGCAAAAAGTCTAGGTGGAAAAACATTACCCCTTTCTCACCCTGCCTCAGTCATCCTGGGAGCACCACTCTGTTCTGTGGAATTTATTCATCCTCCCTAGTAAAAATGGACTTGATTCCAAACAGGTAACCCAACTGATCACAAGGAAAACAGCCTAGATTCTGAACATTCAGCTCCTGTCTTCACACAGCAGACACCACCCGAATCCCATCAAAGCCCACATTGTTTCTCAACATCCACCATCAAGACATATTCCAGGGCAGCCTCTCAAAATTGCCTCAGTGAGACAGAACAAGGTGTGGTGGAGCTCTAGGTTCAGAACAGCGGCCTCATCCCTTCCTACTGCAGCAGAGTCTGTCTCTGCTGGTCAGAGCCCTCAGACTACAGAAGGGTTAGTTCATGTCCCAGCAAGTGTTTCCTGGCTGAAACACTTGCTGGGACATGCTCCTGGTTCTTTGTTTTCTTGTCACTATGACAGGATCCTGAAAAAGTCTCTCCTTAACTGTGTCTAGGCCCCCAGTAGAACTACAGCAAGAAACTTCTTGTTGAGGCTCTAAGAAGCGGCAGGAAGGAGAAACCTGTTCAGCCAACAAGAAGTTTTCCTTCTTGTCTCCCCGTCTGCTGAGGAAAGCATGCAGGAATGAGACCTTCTGTGTTAGGGAGTACTCAGCCTCCAGTCCCAGATGACTTGATTGACTGATGAGCTGATTCCCTGAGGAGGAGAAAGAAGCAGGGAAGAGACTGTGTTGGGTGAGTCTGTGTTTTCCCAGCTGTGCTATCTGTGCAAGTAGTGGAACCAAAAAAGATATTAGTGGTTGACAGACACTGACTAGTGAAATTATCTGAATGTAAATGGAACTTATAATATCGTTATATTGTATAATATTATCATATATAAAATTTATTCGACATCTAAATAAATTTTGATATATTATGATATCATAATATCATATAAAATTTGGTCAGGTAATTTTATAAGAAAATTGAGTTAAATTCTATAACAACATTAACATATAAACTCAATAGAAAGCTAGGAAAATTGTCTGCTCTTGTGTAAATTACTGCTTTTTGGATAACTCTGTAAAGGTGTGAAGAGGAATCTGCTACTTACCTGATAAGTAAGTACTTGATAAGACATCGACTTGCAAATCTTTGCTGTTTTTAACCAGTGCTGTCTCAAGATATCAGAATATTTTACTCTAAGACAGTATTTTCATAGATATCATAATAGGAATTTTGTTCATTTTAGTTAATAAATTATTATAACATTTATTGGTTATTAATAATTTATGTCATTGTTAAAATATACTTCTACAGACAACACATTACACACATGTTTTGATTTGTGCTTTAATCTCAGGTAAATTTTTAAAATTTTTATTTATTAAATTCTATTTATTTTAGATAAAAGTGACCTTGTACGTGCCATATGCTGTAGTTTCTTAGAAAGAGAAATGCTCAGGCAAAACTCAGGCCTGGCCAGGCACGGTGGCTCACACCTGTAATCCCAGCACTTTGTGAGGCCAAGGCGGGTGAATCACCTTAGGTCAGGAGTTCGAGGCCAGCCTACCCAACATAAGGAAACCCCATCTGTACTAAAAATACAAAAAAAAAAAAAAAAAAAAAATTGGCTGAAAGTAGTGGCTCACACCTGTAATTCCAGCTACTCAGGAGGCAGGAGGATCACTTGAACTTGGGAGGCAGAGGTTTTGGTGAGCTGAGATCATGCCACTGTACTCCAGCTGGGTGACACAGCAAAACTTCATCTTAAAAAGATAAAAAACTCAGGCTTATTTTTATCAAAATCTGGATTTTAAATGACATTTCTAGGTGTGTCCTTTCAATAAAAATCCAAACCAAAACAAACAAAAAATGTCTAGGTAATTCCCCTGTATATTAACTGTTAAATTGGATACTTTTATTTTTAAGAGAGGGATTGTTTATATGGATGTGTTGGTGTGTCAAAAATGTACAGTTAAGATTGGACCTTTTTTTGACAGAGCCTCACTCGTCCCTCTGGATGGAGTGCAGCGGTGCAATCACAGCTCACTACAGCCTTGACCTCCCAGACTCCAGTGATCTTCCCAAGTCAGCCTCCCAAATAGCTGTGATGACAAGTGTGTGCCACTGTGCCCAACTAACTTTTAGAAAATTGTTGTAGAGATGAGGTCTCACTATCTTGCCCCAGTGAGTTCTTGTTATGTTGCCTAGGCTGGTCTCAAACTCCTGAGCTCTGGCTCCCAAGGTGATGAGGTTACATACCTGAGCCACCGTGCCCAGCCAAGATTAGACCTTCCAGTGAGTGCATATCTTACCTCAAAAAAAAAAAAAAAAAAAACTTATTAAAAGGTAAAGTCTGAGTTAAAAATGGGTTCACATTAATGATTTTTAATTTGGTACTTCTACTGTTAAAAGAGGGATTGTTTATATGACTGTGTTTATGTGTAAAAAGCTAGTTAAGATCGAAGCTTTATTTATTTATTTATTTATTTATGTATTTATTTATTTTGAGACAGAGTCACTCTGTCACCCAGGCTGATGTGCAGTGGCACGATCACAACTCACTGTAGCCTCAAACTCCCAGAATCAAGGGATCCTGCGACGTCAACATCCCAAGTAGCTGGAACTACAGGCGTGCACCACCGCACCTGATTAATTAAAAAAAAATTTTTAATAAAATTGTGGTCTCACTATGCTGCCCAGGCTGCTCTCAAACTCCTGACCTCAAATATCTTCCTGCCTCGTCATTCCAAAGTAATGGGATTACACAGGCATAAGCCATTGTGCTCAGCCAAGATTTTACCTTCAATTTCTCTGTGTGAGAAATGAGTTGAAGTATAGATAACACAAAATTGGCGTGTTATTAGGTATTGATGAGCCTGGGTAACAGGCGTGTTGTACTGTTTCTTTTATTTTGTATATGTTTTAAATTTTCTGTGATAAAACATGTGTAAGAAAACAAAGTTGATCTACAATGTTAGCCCTTAAGATCTTAGTGACTTTGGGGGAATGAAAAGAGAGAAAGTGGTTGCCAGGGCATCAGTGAAGCTGGTTCTATTTCTAGGTTACACATGTGTGTTCACTTTGTAATAACTGATTGAACTTTATGTGATTTCTTTGTATATGTCTTTCTGCATGAATGTTATACATATATAAAAATTTATTACCTATTTGCACAAAATTTTAACTTCATATTTCAGAATAATAGCACTGTTTTGTATTGTTTTAAAGTAGGACGTGTTTACTCAGGGCATCATCAGGTGGATGTTAATATTCCAAGGTATTTACTTATGTCCTAACACTTTGGTGACCTTCTAGGTCTTCCCATGTTTACATCAATTTAGTAAGTAGGGTAGTTTTAATTTTTTAGGGTATAGGCCAAGCACGGTGGCTCATGCTTACAGTCACAGCTCTTTGGGAAGCCAAGGCAGGAGAATCATTTGAGTCCAGTATTTTGAGTTTTTTTAGGATGCAATTATTATTCAGCAAAGTCCTCTCCCCTGGGTTCAGCAATGCAAGGTCACCTAGCACATACTATGCATTTGGTATGAGTAGAACTGGACTGAATCAGGAATAAAATGTGTAGCAGAGGCCAGTTCTGCAAAGAAAATTAGGTAATGCAGGTAAGATCAGAAGACCATAACCCAGCAGCAAATCTTCCCATTCATTTCAGGAAACCATTTGCCACTAGTTCACCGGAAGAGGCTGATTTAAACCATTCATTTCGGGAAACCATTTGCCAGTAGTTCACCGGAAGAGGCTGATTTAAAGCAGCAGTTTGGGGGCTTGGTTGTTCCTGATAGTCACCCAGAGAGCTTTAAACAGCACTGTGGCCCAGGTCCCACTGCAGGGATTCTGCATTCATTTATCTATTGCCTTTTGAGTTTAGGTAACTTTAAAAGCCTCCTGTTGATTCCCATGTGCACCCAGGGGGAACAACTCCTGGTTCGGGGTGAGAAATGCATTTGCTGTGCATGCTTTCCATGTGAGCAATGGTGATTTTCCCCGTGGCCACTCCTGAGTTTGGGATCTTAGAAAACACACTTGTCCTGTTAAAAATTAAAAAACAACTTCAAGACACACTCAGCTGTTTGGCTAAAATGCAGCAGAAGAAAATATCTTCTCAACAGATGTATCTGGGTGGCACTTGCTTTCAGAGTAAAAGGTGGTTTCAAGCACAATATAGCACTTTTTTTCCCAAACGTTTTCAAGGTCTTTTACTATCATATCCTTATGAATTACAGGAATAAAAAAATCATAGTTATATAACTGTCAAATATGGTATTAGGAAAAAAATTGAGGGCATGTCTTCCATGCTCAGGTACCCTGATTAAAATCAGTTAAGACCCATCTGCCCAGTGTGGTGGCTCACACCTGTAATTCCAGCACTTTGAAAGGCAGAGACTGGAGGATCACTTGAGCTCAGGAGTTCAAGACCAACCTGCTCAACATAACAAAACCTCATCTCTGCCAAAAATACAAATATTAGCCGGTTGTGGTAGGGTGCCCCTGTGGTCCCAGCTACTTGGGAGGCTGAGGTGGGAGAATAGCTGGAGCCCAAAATGTCAAAGCTGCAGTGAGCCACTGCACCCCAGCCAGAATGACAGGGAAAGAGACCCTGTCTCAGAAATAAAAATAAATACAGACCCATTCTTTTAGACACCTTCCTTCTTTTGCATAAAACACGGGGCTTTTGACCTGAAATGTTTTAAGATAAACTGAAAATTCTCCCATGAGCAGGAGCAGTAGATGGGGGTTGCTCACTTCCTGCTCTTTGAGTTGAAGCTTGGCAGAGGTCTGGAGACTCAAACTGATAAATATATGACTTGCTTTCTTTTCATATGCTGTATTAAGCTATTCTTGCATTGCTATTTAGAAAACCAGAGACTGGGTAATTTATAAGAAAAGAGTCTGATTGGCTCATGGTTCTGCAAGCTGTACAGGAAGCACAACACCTGTGTCTGCTTTCAGGAAGGTCTGGGGAGCTCACAATCACGGTGAAAGAGGAGTACCCGTCTCATGTGGTAAAACAGAAACAAGAGGCCAGGACCTCAAGATCACTATATTTATTGAAAAGGTCCTAAATTGCCATAAAAACATTCTAACGTAAAATAACCCATTTCAATAAATAATGAATTAAAAAATACAACTGATATCTTTTATGGATTGGGGAAGTGCTAATGAGACAGAATGGCAATTGAAGCCAAAAGATCTGAATTCAGGTAAATAATTTTACTCATATTAGGTTTATGTTAGGGAAAACAATACTTCTGACCATATACTATTTATTGCATTGCAGTACTTCAAAAATATGTACATAATATATAATTAATTTTCTTTTTTTTTTTTTTTTTTTTTTTTTTTGAGACGGAGTCTCGCTCTGTCGCCCAGGCTGGAGTGCAGTGGCCGGATCTCAGCTCACTGCAAGCTCCGCCTCCCGGGTTCACGCCATTCTCCTGCCTCAGCCTCCCGAGTAGCTGGGACTACAGGCGCCTGCCACCGCGCCCGGCTAGTTTTTTGTATTTTTTAGTAGAGACGGGGTTTCACCATGTTAGCCAGGATGGTCTCGATCTCCTGACCTCGTGATCCGCCCGTCTCGGCCTCCCAAAGTGCTAGGATTACAGGCTTGAGCCACCGCGCCCGGCCTATAATTAATTTTCTAATGGTATAAAAGTAATCACGTACAACAAATTATTACAATATGGTCTATTGATGGGAAGGGTGTTTCAAATGAAAAAACTTGGAATTTCGCATGAGGTGGTGATAGATGCCATAGAAAATCTGTGTAAAATATTTCAATCATATATGCAACTATGGATATTTCTGCTTTTCAGAAAAATAATTTTACTTTAAACATTTAATGCAGACAATTAAAATCATCAAGAAGTTACAGGAATTCACAGAATGCGTAATAAATTTGAAAGGAAATCAAGAAAATGTCCAGAAACTGGAAGCAAATAAACGTGACAATGTTGACTGTTTGATTCCCGAGCTCTGCGGGGACCCAGAAACTTCCAGGGAAGCAAGGAAGGCCAGCACCGTGTCCTCACTCTCCTTGCCAGTTTCCAGAGCAGCCACAGTGGAGACTCCCACCATGTTGCAGGATGCAGGAATCCATCCTCAGGCCATGACGCCCGGGATGCGGCTTTGCTCCTGGGTTTCGCTCTGGTGTTCTGCGTGGAAGTGAACGCGATCCACACACCTGCGTGTGTGAGACTATCACGGCAACGGCGACACCCACGGGCACGGCCTCCTTCATGGAGAGAGGGCCCAGAAAGCTCAAGAATCTCATGGAGGTTCAGTCCCACACTCCACTCCACCCCACCCTTCCGGGCGGACTTCTCCCTGATGAAGACGCGTGCGAGGCCCAAGAGCGGCTTCCAGTCCCCGCAGAATTCCTGGAGAGGCGGAGAGAGCCAGCCCCCGAAGCCCGCTCCCCGCTCCTGTCACCCTCCGCCCACGCCCTCCCCTCTCCCCCCTCCGGGGCTTCTCCGGCCCCACCCATACCCCGGCCACAGAGCCCTGGGCCCTCTGGTTCCCGGCTTCCGAGGGCGGGCTGACCCAGGGCTCCTCCCGCGTTCCTGAAGGGGTGGAGCTTGTGGGCCTTTATAAGGGCCGCTGGCCGGCTGGGCCGGCCTCCTGGCTGAACCTGCGCGTCGTGCACAGGCCGACTGAGGGGCACGGGAGCCCGCCGGCCAGGGTCCCCAGGCGGCGTGGGAACCCCAAGCCGTCCGGGGGATAAAGCGGGGGTCGGGTGGTGGAAACGCATGAGAGCTTTCCCAGGGCTGCTCCCGGAGCCCAGGCGGCTGCCCGCACACCCGCGCATGCGCGGTAGACAGCCCCGTCCTGGAACCTGGGCCGGCTCTGGGATCCCCGGGATGCTCCGTTCTCCTCGGTGTGGAGTCTCTCGCCGCCGCCGCCGCCGCCGCCGCGCCCTGGCCCCAGCCCCACCACGGACTCCCCTGGGACGTGGGAGGCGCAAGCACACCCTGGTCCTGCGGCTCAGCTCCGGCGGGCCCAGGCTGTCCCACCGAGCAAGGGCCCGGCAGGCCGTGGCGCTGCGGGTCCTGGTCCCCCCGGCATTGGCTCGGGCGCGGAGGCCACCCCCGGGGAGTCTGAGGGTGGGAGAGCGCCCCTTCCGGAGGAGCCAGGGCAGCGTAGGCAAAATCCCGATCCCCGCGTGCCGGGGCAGGTTGGGAGATCCCTGCTGCCCGCGCGGCCTGGCTGGGCTGTAGCGGGGCGACGGCCCCTGCTCCCTGGCTCACGAAAGCCCCGCGTGGGAGAGTCCAGGGCGCGCAGGGCACGTGGGGTGCGGGAAGCCCTGTTCCCCACGCCCCGGTGTGGGTGAAGGCGACCGGCGAGGGAGCGGGGGGACACCCGCCGGGGGCCGCGTTGCACAGGCCGCCTGCGTGCGCTGGTGCCCTGCCACCCTGGCCCTCCGGTTCTGAAACCAAATCTGAATCCGGGACTCCGGGAGGCCCGTCTCTCTGGCCAGCTCTTCCCGGGTGGCGATGCCCGGAAAGCGATCCTGCTGGAAGGCTCGCAGGAGCAGGGCGGTCTGGGACCGGGTGACAGCGGTCCGCTTTCGCCTGCCTTCTTGCGGGCCGCGTTTCCCGGGCCAGGGCCGAGATTCCCGCCGGTGCTGCCTCAGCTGGCGTGATCTCTCGTTCTGAAACCAAATCTGGACCCTGGGCTCCGGAATGCCGATGGCCCGGGCCAGCTCTTCCCTGGTGGCGATGCCCGGGTATGGGTTCCGCTCGAAGCAGGCTCGCAGGGCCTCCCTCTGGCTCGGGGTCCAAACGAGTCTCCTTCACCGTCCTCGTCCTCGGGCTTCCGCCGGGAGGGCGCCGTGTCCAGGTGTCGGGAGAGCCATCGCGGGGAGACCTGGCCGGAATTTCGCGAACAGACACGGGCAGAGAGACGCCGGCGGGCTCCCGAGCCCCTCCGTCGGCCTGTGCACGGCGCGCAGGTCCAGCCAGGAGGCCGGCCCAGCCGGCCAGCGGCCCTTATAAAGGCCCACAAGCTCCACCCCTTCACGCGGGAGGAGCCCTGGGTCAGCCCGCCCTCGGAAGCCGGGAACCACAGGGCCCAGGGCACTGTGGCCAGGGTATGGGTGGGGCCGGAGAAGCCCCGGAAGGGGGGAGTGGGTTGGGGGGTGAGTTAGGGTTCGGGTTAGGGTTCGGGTTCGGTTTAGGGTTCGGGTTCGGGTTCAGGTTCGGGGTTCGGGTCAGGGTCCGTCGTTCGGGTCAGGGTCCGGCGTTCGGGTCAGGGTCCGGGGTCGGGGTTAGGGTTAGGGTTAGGGGTTAGGGTTAGGGTTAGTTTAGGGTTGGGGATCGGGTTCGGGTTCGGGTTCGGGTTAGGGCTAGGGCTAGGGTTAGGACTAGGGCTTGGGCTAGGGTTAGGGTTAGGGTTGAGGTTGGGGTTAAGTTGAAGTTAGGGTTAGGAGTAAGGATTAGGGCTAAGGTTAGCATTGGGGTTAGGGTTTAGGGGTTAGGGTTGGGTTTGAGGTTAGGGGTAGGGGTAGGGGTAGGGTATGGGGTTAAAGTTAGCATTGGTGAATGGTTTTGGGTAGGGGTTAGGTGTAAGGGTTAGTGGTTAGGGTTAGAGGTTAAGGTTATGGCTGGCCCTAGACTTGGAGTTGGGATTGGGGTTGTGATTTGGCCGGTGTGGGGTTAAGGGTTAGATTTACGGATTAAGGATTTGGGTTAAGCTTGACGTTCGGGGTAACACCACTTGCCCTGGTGACCCAGGCAGTGAGTCACTGACAGTCCTCCTGTTTGGCCTGTGACACAGTGTGGAGCGAAATGGCCCACTGACCTTTCCAGACACTCAGACAATTTGTGATATAGTTTATGCAGTCATGCCCAGTGAGTTCTATTGTTCAGTTTAATAGAATACCTATTTCTGTGTTTATTATGAATAAAGAGAGATTTCTTATGGTTTTTCAGAATATGAAGCATATCTATTTTGCCTACCGGTTGGAAGTTCCAATACTATAGGAAGCATAAGTGCAGGTTATAATGATGGGTCTTTTATTATAAGACTGAATTCACATCAAACTGAATCAGTAACTCCAGCTGTATGAACAGGGTGAGATATTAAACATTTAATGAAAAGAATTCCTTTCTTAGGTCACAGCAAGTACTAAATATGTCTCATTATCATGCCCACTAAGAAGATGTATTGTGATATTTGCAGTTAATCCACTCATTCAGTTCCAAGGGTATTTATTAATTGTCTGCTCTGGGCATAACAACAATTGGAAGCAGTATGTTCACATGAAAAAAACTTACCTGAAGCTCTAAGTCACAACTTTCCATGAGCAGCACACATTTCTGATTTGAAATACATATCTAAAGCTTCAAATGCATAAATAGATACCCAATCTAGATCTAAGTTAATAGTTGCTTTGAATTAATTGTTTAAATTATCCTGGGAATCAGAAAGATATGTCTACATGAAACAATAAAGGTTATATTAGAATTAATAAACTTTAGAAGATGATTTTAATCTTAATATATAAACATACTACCTAAGCACACTCTTTAAATACATCTGCAATCTACTATTTTTAGATTTAGGTAAATCATTAATCCTTAAATTTGGAAAAGATTCCAGTGCTAGAGCTCTAGACTATGAAACTTGGATGTTCTTCTAAAATTTTTGAGTTTTTATCCAGAAATACATATTTTCCTGACACTGAGAACCGCAAGAAATTTCACTTGGAGTCTCCACATAGTCAACCATGTGTGATGTCAACATCAGTGTAATAGACCTATCACAAACATCCTGTGACTTTTTTTTATATATATATACTTTAAATTCTGGGATACATGAGCAGAACATGCAGGTTTGTTACACAGGTATACACGTGCCATGGTGGTTTGCTGCACCTGTCAACCCGTCATCTATGTTATGTATTTCTCCTAAAGCCATCCTTCCCCTAGGCCCTGACCCTGCAACAGGCCCCTGTGTGTGATGTTCCCCTCCCTGTGTCCACGTGTTCTCATTGTTCAACTCCCACTCATGAGTGAGAACACGCGGTGTTTGCTTTTCTGTTCCTGTGTTAGCCAAGAATGATGGTTTCCAGCTTATCCATGTCCCTGCAAAAGACATGAACTCATTCTTTTTGATGGCTGCATAGTATTCCATGGTGTGTATGTGCCACATTTTCTTTATTCAGTCTATCATTGATGGGCATTTGGGTTGGTTCCCAGTCTTTGCTATTGTGAATAGTGCTGCAGTAAACATACGTGTGCATGTATCTTTATAGTAGAATGATTTATAATCCTTTGGGAATATACCAGTAATGGGATTGCTGGGTCAAATGGTATTTCTGGTTCCAGATCCTTGAGGAATTGCCACACTGTCTTCCACAATGGTTGAACTAATTTACACTCTCACCAACAGTGTAAAAGCGTTCCTATTTCTCCACATCCTCTCCAGCATCTGTTGTTTCCTGACTTTTTAAAGATTGCCATTTTAACTGGCATGAGTTGGTATCTCACTGTGGTTTTGATTTGCATTTCTCTAATGACCAGTAATGATGAGCTTTTGTTCATATGTTTTTTGGCCACATAAAAGCCTTCTTTTGAGAAGTGTCTGTTCATATCCTTCACCCACTTCTTGATGGTTTTTTTTTTCCTTGTAAATTTGTTTAAGTTCCTTGTAGATTCTGGATATAAGCCCTTTGTCAGATGGATAGATTGCAAACATTTTCTCCCATTCTGTAGGTTGCCTGTTCACTCTGATGAGAGTTTCTTTTGCTGTGCAGAAGCTCTTTAGTTCAGTTAAATCCTATTTGTAAATTTTGGCTTTTGTTGCCGTTGCTTTTGGCGTTTTAGTCATGAAGTCTTTGGCCATACCTATGTCCTGAATGATATTGCCTAGGTTTTCTTCTAGGGTTTTTATGGGTTTAGGTCTTACGTTTAAGTCTTTAATCCATCTTGAGTTAATTTTTGTATAATGTGTAAGGAAGGGATCTAGTTTCAGTTTTCTGCATATGGCTAGCCAGTTTTCCCAACACCATTTATTAAATAGGAAATCCTTTCCTCATTGCTTGTTTTTGTCAGGGTAGTCAGACATCCTAAACTTTTAAATTTAAGAATTTACATTTTTTTAAAGTAACTGACAACTGACAATCATTTAAAAATCCATAACTTAAAAAAAAAAATTCCTCCTATGTTTTCAACCAAGAGAAATGAAAATCTGTTGACACAAAGGCCTGAATATAAGTATTCATAACAACTTTCTTCTTAATAGTCAAATATTTTTAAAATAGCCTATCACTGAAGAATAGATAAGCTGTAATATATTCCTACAATGGTTACTGCCCAACATAAGAATGACATATACACTGGAAACCACATGGACATATCCCAAAGGCATTAGAATACATGAAAGAAACTAGGTATAAGAGAATATTCTTATATGATTCCATTTATATCAATTTTTTTTTTTTTTTTGAGACAACATCTCACTCTATCACCAAGGCTGGAGTGCAGTGATGTGATCACAGATCACCATAGCCTTGACCTCCCAGGCTCAGGTGATTCTTCAGCCTCCTGAGTAGCTGGGACCACAGGGGTGTGCCACCACACCTGGCTAATTTGTGTGTGTGTATTTTTTTTTTTAGAGATGGGGTTTTGCTATGTTGCCCAGGCTTGTCTCAAATTCCTGGGCTCAAGTGATTCCCCCCTTCTCAATCTAGTGCTAGGATTACAGACTTGTATCATTGCATGTGGCCTGTATCATATTCTAAGACAGACAAAACTAGAGTGAAAGGAAGCAACTGCTGGGAGCTGTGGTGTGGGGCAGTGGTCACTGACTACAGCAGCATGCAAGGGAATTTTGGGGGTAATGAAATGTATTTTAATGGTAGTATCGTGTACATGACTGTATGTATATTTGTCAAAATGCATTGATTTGTACACTTAAAATAACTAAATTTTATATGTAAATTAAACTCAATTAGATAATAAAAAATAAACTTTTGATCCTGAAAAAATACCTACATACATACAAACTACCTCTGAAACAAACTACTTTTTCAGAATTTCTAATTTAAATATTCAGAAATATGAATGATGGTGATGAATTTTAACACGGCTTACATAATTCAATTCTGTTTTGGATCATGCCTGAGAGGCATATTAGCTGCTGGACTTATTTGGATTGCCTTACCTCCTTTGCATATGAAAAAATAAGAAGTTGAGACAGAAACGAGATATGTAATTTATGAACAATGGAACTTTCTACTGTCCAGGAAATGAGGCTTTCTATTGTCCAATGAATTGTGCCTGGCAGCACAATTCACTGCTTCACAATTGATCATTCTTTTTACCCTCAGAACATCCTTGAAATGATTGACTCAACCATGGGAGCAACACTGTAAATATTCTCAGATGCAAACTCACAGTACCAGCATCACAGAACACCTGCAGGTGCAAGTAACTAAAAATCCAGCTCAATTTGACTTTAAATACAAGGGAATGTATTGACTCAGGTGGGTAGTTCAGAAGCAGGCCAGGCTTCAGGGTGAATCTGAGCACAGAAGCTCATGGATGCTACCAGAACTCAGTCTCTTCCCAATCTTCTGCTCTGCCTTCAGTGAAGTCAGAATAATTCTGCGTGTGGCAAAATCTCCAGGAACAATTTCTGAGGTTGCATTCTTCACCAAAGAGGGAGCATGAACAAGCACACTCTTGTTCCTAACAACCTAGCACAACTTGATTTTGACTCTAATTGGAACAACTCAGGCCCTTGCCCATCCCCAAGTCCTTTAGGGGGTCCGAGGGAGTGCTGTGTGGCACCTGGCATGAGCCTCAGTTATGCACCCACCTTGGAACCAATAACTGTGACACAGAGTGAGTCAGTGCTGGTAAGGTTAAGTCAACCAGGACCCACCCCATGTTTCAAACCATGTGACTGAATAATTCAGGGCTCTGTTAGGAAGGAGAAAGGGGGATTCTTCTTGAATAGCACCCAACACTCAACTACAATTTAATTTGACAGGAACCCGGAGGCCCTGCTGTAGAAATCTCTCACAGTTGCTTGGAATGAGACCACTCAATACAAAAATCCTATGGCAGCAACCCTATAGCCTCAAGGGCACCATGGACTTGGTGTGGAGGGTGGGGCAAGGCGGGTGAAGAAGGGCTCAGGGTCTTCTGAAGATGAAGCAGAAGAATAGATGGCACTGACTTAGCAGAGTGGAAAATGTTTAACCCCAAGAGATGCCTACAGAGGCAGCTGAGTCACACCACAGACTCCTAGAAGTGCTTGTGTTAGGGTTCCCAAGTGTCTAGGTAAGCAGAGGAGATAGTGAGGCAGACACAGAGGGTCAGTTCAAAGCACATTGGGAAGACTGTGATCCTAAGATCCCTCAGTCCACACTAGCAGTCAAATGCTCCTCCCTGACATCGGAAAAAGAAACAATTTATTTTCTTCAGACATTGAAACATAACTTTTCTAAGGCTCCAGGACACTGGATAATGCTGCTTATGCAAAGACAGTATTTAGTGAAAGCCAATTTACTGAGCAGGGAGAGCCGCAGACTCTTTCACCCTCTTGGCTCCCAGAATGCTAGGGTCAGGCTTGCAGTCTTAGGAGATTGGCGACCTCTTTTTGGAGAGGATCTGCAGATACCAACGTTTTCAGGGTTTCCTCAGGTCCAAGAGTGCCAGGCTCCTGTGGACTCTTCCTTTGGGAAAGCAAAGGAAGACTCCATCTGTGCACACAGAATGCATTCATTATATTTTCTTATTTTCTGTTTTCTCAATGCTCTAGCATCTGGTGTTTACTGGGAAAAGATTGCCTTTCCCAAGGCCAGACAATTAAACTACCAATTCAGAACCCATACTTCTAACCACTTACTTTATCTGGCTCTGATACTGTAGAAGACAATACTGCCCTTCCTTAATCATCACAGGGTGAGGTACTAGGCAACTAGAAATGGCCCCTATGCCCCAGAGCCTGCTGAAGCTATTAACGCTGGACAGCCTAAGCCTGCCTGCCCTGCCTGCCCTTGCTGTCCCACAGAGATCACAGCAGAGTCTCCTGCCCATGCCTTCCCCTCTCCTGCCTCTGCCTGGGGCTTCCCTGTGCCTCCTATTTCTAGGGATCTGTGAGTATGAACATATTTCCATGGGACAGTCACTTCCATGTCTGCAGGTCTTAACATCCCTGATTAAAACAAATTCTGAGTACATTTTAAAACATGAGGCTTCCAATGGAATTTTAAAAACCCTTATATGGAGAATTTTAAACATATATATAAATAAACATGAATATAACAAACCCCTGTATATCAATAACCTTTCAGAACCACCAGAAACACATAGTCGATTCTGTTCTGTCTATATTCTCAAATAAAATTCATACATTGTGATTAGCTGATGTGTTTTTAAGTCTATATAATTTATACATTTCCCCTGTATCTCCTATATATCATTTTCTTGTAATTCATTTGTTGAAGAAGCTGCGTTGATTTTCCTGATTCATCTTCAGAGTTTAAAATAGAATTTCACAAAAAGAAAAAAATAAAAGCGGACGGAAAGAATAAAAATGTCAGAAAAGAAATCAATGGGATTTAAATGGTACAGCTGCTTTGGAAAACAGTCTGGCAGTTCCTCAAAAAGTGAGACATAGAATTACTCTTTGATCCATCAGTTCTATTCAAGTCTTCATACTGAAGAGAATTAACAACATACGTCCACACAAAAACTTGTAGAGCAGCATTATCCATAATAGCCAAAAGTAGAAACAACCCAAACGTCCACCAACTGATGAGCGAATAAATAACATGAAGTATTTCCACACAGTGGAATATTACTCAGCCTCAAAAAGGAATGATTGCCAGAGGTTGGAGGAGGAAAAAATGGAAAATGCAGTTTCTTTCTTGGGTGCTGAAAATATGTTAGAATTAAATAGTGGTGAAGTCTGTGCTACTTCCAGAAAGTGCTAAATTAAACACTTTACATGGGTAAAATGTATTATGTGAATTATAACTCAAAAATCAAGAACAGGCCAGGCGCGGTGGCTCAAGCCTGTAATCCCAGCACTTTGGGAGGCCGAGATGGGCGGATCACGAGGTCAGGAGATCGAGACCATCCTGGCTAACACGGTGAAACCCCATCTCTACTAAAAAATACAAAAAACTAGCCGGGCGAGGTGGTGGGCGCCTGTAGTCCCAGCTACTCGGGAGGCTGAGGCAGGAGAATGGCGTAAACCCAGGAGGCGGAGCTTGCAGTGAGCTGAGATCCGGCCACTGCACTCCAGCCTGGGCGATAGAGCCAGACTCCGTCTCAAAAAAAAAAAAAAAAATCAAGAACATTTTCCAGAAATAAAGTTTATGAATTTTCAGATTTAAAAGATCTGAGTTCCCCTCAAAATGAATTTCAAAGTTCTTCTACACTAAAGCACATTATTGTGAAATTTGATAACATCAGAGATAAAGATCTGAAAAGCTTCCAGAGAGGTGAAAGGAAAAGATCACCTGCAAAGAATCAAGAACGAAAATAGCACTGAAATTTTTCACTGAAGTTCTAGATATAATAAGAAAATGAAATTTGGCCTTCACATTCTGAGAGAAATAAACGTATTTTAAACCCAACTAAACCATCAACCCAGCGTGAGAATAGTGCACAGGCATTTGGGGACATGCACAGCATCAAAGCTTTACTTTAGATCAGGAAGCTACAGTAAAGTGGCAGCCTAAGAAATGGGAGAAAGGAATTCCAGGAACAGGTGATCCATGCAGGAGAGAGGAGCAGCATTGCCAAGAGCCAGGGGTGAAGCAATTCAAGCTGGAGACATTGAGACAAACACAGGAGCGCCTGGCATTCTCTGAGAGGCAGTGCAGTGGTTCTGCACTGTGTGCAGAACTAAATGTGGCATTTACCTCTTATTGGTTACGATGTGCCTTCCCAGGCCTGCCAGCAGAGATTCTAAATCCTGATGCAAATGATATGGCAACACTTGTGATTATAGACATGAGTGTTTGAATCACAGATCCAGGTCCAAACCCAAATCCTTTCAGTAATTAACTGTATGCTGTCATTTAATTACTTAATCTCTCCAGCATGCCACTTCCTCAGATCAATTCGTATGGGAATATAAATTCATAGGAGTGTTATAAAGGGTAGTTTGTACAATGAGCTCGTGACTATGAAATGCTTAGCATGGCATCCAAAAAGTCCTCAATAAGTGGTGCAACAATATCTTTTTATTACAGGAAACACCCAACTTAGAAAACAGCATTCATGGGGGATTAAGAGAAGTAACTACAGTTGGGTGAGCAGAGGGAGCCAGCGTGGGGATGGCCTTTCCTAGGTGAGGCATCCACCACATTTGAAAGTGGGATGCAGGGCCAGAGCTGAACATCAACCAGGACGGGCAGGAGTGAAGTAAACAGCTCATACCTGTTCCTTCATGGGTCAGTTCCTTTCATTTTCACTTTTGACTCTGATGCAAAATTAGAACTCTTCTCTGCTCAAATGTCAATATTCTTAATAACGTAAAGTAAGTAAGTAAGTAGGATCCAAAAAATTCAATTGCGTAAAATACATGCTCTTGTTATTGCAAGGCAAATGGGAAATATTTTGCAGTTGGTCATCACCATCACAATAACACAAATTCTAAAACTTACACTGTTTACAACTGAACCACAGCCTCAAGTAATCAAAAAATGGTCCCTCCCTAACCTCTCTCCCCAGCAAGAGAAGGTCTTTGGCTGCCCCAACCTGAGCAGGAGAGCAGGAGGAGAGTGGGATCCCACAGCTGCAGTGGCAAGAGGCCTGAGGGCTGATGTCTTTGACCAAATAATAGGGAATTGGGTTGACTTGTTTGAATCATTTTCCAAAAACTGATTTATAAAACAGATGAGACTCATTGAAGGAGCTGGGGAATGCGAGCCCACCCCTCAGTCTCCAGCCTCCCCAAACTGCGTGTTTCTCCAGAGTAACCTTGAGCCTCTCCCAGCATGGATTAAAACCCATGGCTCTTCCAGATCTAAAATCTGAGGCTCTACAGTTTAAGTCATAGTTAGGCACTTCCATACTTGTGATGGTAACATGCTTACATACTCAGTCTATCATTGTTTAATATTGAATGAAAGATACACATTTTGTTTACTTATTATGCGGTAGGTTGGCTGTGTTCACCTTGTTGTCTCAGAGTCAGCTCCTTTTTTTTTTTTCTTTTCTTTTTTTTTTTTTTGAAATGAAGTCTCGCCTGTGGCCCAGGCTGGAGTGCAGTGGCGCAATCTTGGCTCACTGCAAGCTCTGCCTCCCGGGTTCATGCCATTCTACCACCTCAGCCTCCCGAGTAGCTAGGACTACAGGCGCCCGCCACCACGCCCGGCTAATTTTTTGTATTTTTAGTAGAGATGGGGTTTCACCATTCACAGGATGGTCTCAGTCTCCTGACCTCATGATCCACCCGCCTCAGCCTCCCAAAGTGCTGGGATTACAGGCATGAGCCACTGCGCCCGGCCGGGTCAGCTCTTTATTTCCAAGAATCCTGTCGCATTTCCTGGAGCCTATTGACTGGGGAAAAGATGTGGTCAAAAGTTAAAAGTATGTTGGGCAAAGCCTTAGAAACACAGCTTTTCTGACAAAAACAAGCAATGGGGAAAAGAGTCCCTATTCAATAAATGATGCTGGGGTAACTGGTTAGCTATGTGCTGAAGATTGAGGCTGAATCCCAGCACTTTGGGACGCCAAGGCGGGTGGATCAAGAGGACAGGAGATCGAGACCATCCTGGCTAACATGGTGAAACCCCATCTCTACTAAAAATACCAAAAATTAGCCGGGCGTGGTGGCAGACACCTGTAGTCCCAGCCACTTGGGAGGCTGAGACAGGAGAATGGCGTGAACCCAGGAGGCAGAGCTTGCAGTGAGTGGAGATAGTGCCAGTGCACTCCAGCCTGGGTGACAGAGCAAGACTCTGTCTCAAAAAGAATAAATAAATAAATAAATAAATAAATAAAACACAAGCATGGCAAACAAGCATATGGAAAAAAATCTCTAGATCATTGATCACTAGAGAAATGCTCATCAAAACCACAGTGAGGCACCATCTCACACCAATCAGAATGGCTATTACTAAAAAGTCAAAAAATAACAGATGCTGGCAAGGTTACAGAGAAAAGTGAACACTTATACACTGTTGGTGGGAGTGTAAGTTAGTTCAACCATGGTGGAAAACAGTATGGTGATTCCTCAAAGAGCTAAAAGCAGAACTACCATTCGACCTAACAATCCCATCACTGGGTATATACCCAGAAGAATATAAATAATTCTACCATGAAGATACATGCATGCAAATGTTCCTTGCAGCACTATTCACAATAGCAAAGGCATAGAATCAACCCAAATGCCCATCAATCACGGATTGGATGAAGAAAATGTGCTACATATATACTATGGAATACTATGCAGCCATACAAAAGGACAAGATTAAGTCTTTTGCATTAGTATAGATGAAGCTGAAGGGTATTATCCTTAGCAAAGTAACTCAGGAACAGAAAACCAAATACTGCATGTTCTCACTTATAAGTGGGAGCTAAATGATAAGAACTTGTGAACAGGAATAGGAACAGCTCCAGTCTCCAACTCCCAGCGCAAGCGACACAGAAGACCGGTGATTTCTGCATTTTCAACTGAGGTACTGGGTTCATCTCACTGGGGAGTGCCGGAGGATCGGTGCTGGTCAGCTGCTGCAGCCCGACCAGCGAGAGCTGAAGCAGGGCGAGGCATTGCCTCACCTGGGAAGCTCAAGGGGAAAGGGAATCCCTTTTCCTAGCCAGGGGAACTGAGACACACAACACCTGGAAAATCGGGTAATTCCCACCCCAATACTGCGCTTTAAGCAAACAGGCACACCAGGAGATCATATCCCACACCTGGCCGGGAGGGTCCCACACCCACGGAGCCTCCCTCATTGCTAGCACAGCAGTCTGTGACCTACCCGCAAGGCAGCAGTGAGGCTGGGGGAGGGGCACCCGCCATTGCTGAGGCTTAAGTAGGTAAACAAAGCTACTGGGAAGCTCGAACTGGGTGGAGATCACAGCAGCTCAAGGAAACCTGCCTGTCTCTGTAGACTCCACGTCTGGGGACAGGGCACAGTAAACAATAACAAACGAAGCAGAAACCTCTGCAGATGCAAACGACTCTGTCTGACAGCTTTGAAGAGAGCAGTGGATCTCCCAACACGGAGGTTGAGATCTGAGAAGGGACAGACTCCCTGCTCAAGTGGGTCCCTGACCCCTGAGTAGCCTAACAGGGAGACATCCCCCACTAGGGGCAATCTGACACCCCACACCTCACAGGGTGGAGTACACCACTGAGAGGAAGCTTCCAAAGCAAGAATCAGACAGGTACACTCGCTGTTCAGAAATATTCTATCTTCTGCAGCCTCTGCTGCTGATACCCAGGCAAACAGGGTCTGGAGTGGACCTCAAGCAATCTCCAACAGACCTACAGCTGAGGGTCCTGACTGTTAGAAGAAAAACTATCAAACAGGAAGGACACCTACACCAAAACCCCATCAGTACATCACCATTTTCAAAGACCAGAGGCAGATAAAACCACAAAGATGGGAGAAAAGCAGGGCAGAAAAGCTGGAAATTCAAAAAATAAGAGCGCATCTCCCCCGGCAAAGGAGCGCAGCTCATCGCCAGCAACGGATCAAGGCTGGATGGAGAATGACTTTGACGAGATCAGAGAAGAAGGCTTCAGTCCATCAAATTTCTCAGAGCTAAAGGAGGAATTACGTACCCAGTGCAAAGAAACTAAAAATCTTGAAAAAAAAGTGGAAGAATTGATGGCTAGAGTAATTAATGCAGAGAAGATCATAAATGAAATGAAAGAGATGAAAACCATGACACGAGAAATACGTGACAAATGCACAAGCTTCAGTAACTGACTCGATCAACTGGAAGAAACAGTATCAGCGATTGAGGATCAAATGAATGAAATGAAGCGAGAAGAGAAATCAAAAGAAAAAAGAAGAAAAAGAAATGAACAAAGCCTGCAAGAAGTATGGGATTATGTAAAAAGACCAAATCTACGTCTGATTGGGGTGCCTGAAAGTGAGGGGGAAAATGGAACCAAGTTGGAAAACACTCTTCAGGATATCATCCAGGAGAACTTCCCCAACCTAGTAGGGCAGGCCAACATTCAAATCCAGGAAATACAGAGAACGCCACAAAGATACTCCTCGAGAAGAGCAACTCCAAGACACATAATTGCCAGATTCACCAAAGTTGAAATGAAGGAAAAAATCTTAAGGGCAGCCAGAGAGAAAGGTCGGGTTACCCACAAAGGGAAGCCCATCAGACTAACAGCAGATCTCTCAGCAGAAACTCTCCAAGCCAGAAGAAAGTGGGGGCCAATATTCAACATTCTTAAAGAAAATAATTTTAAACCCAGAATTTCATATCCAGCCAAACTAAGTTTCATAAGTGAAGGAGAAATAAAATCCTTTACAGATAAGCAAATGCTTAGAGATTTTGTCACCACTATGCCTGCCTTACAAGAGACCCTGAAGGAAGCACTAAACATGGAAAGGAACAACCAGGACCAGCCATTGCAAAAACATGCCAAAATGTAAAGACCATCGAGACTAGGAAGAAACTGCATCAACTAACGAGCAAAATAACCAGTTAATATCATAATGGCAGGATCAAGTTCACACATAACAATCTTAACCTTAAATGTAAATGGACTAAATGCTCCAATTAACAGACACAGACTGGCAAACTGGATAAAGAGTCAAGACTCATCAGTCTGCTGTATTCAGGAGACCCATCTCACATGCAGAGACATACATAGGCTCAAAATAAAGGGATGGAGGAAGATTTACCAAGCAAATGGAGAACAAAAAAAAGCGGGGGTTGCAATACTAGTCTTTGATAAAACAGACTTTAAACCATCAAAGATCAAAAGGGACAAAGAAGGCCATTACATAATGGTAAAGGGATCAATTCAACAGGAAGAGCTAACTATCCTAAATATATATGCACCCAATACAGGAGCACCCAGATTCATAAAGCAAGTCCTTAGAGACTTACAAAGAGACTTAGACTCCCATACAATAATAATGGGAGACTTCAACACTCCACTGTCAACATTAGACAGATCAACGAGACAGAAAGTTAACAAGGATATCCAGGAATTGAACTCATCTCTGCAGCAAGCAGACCTCATAGACATCTATAGAACTCTCCACCCCAAATCAACAGAATATACATTCTTCTCAGCACCACATCGTACTTACTCCAAAATTGACCACGTAATTGGAAGTAAAGCACTCCTCAGCAAATGTACAAGAACAGAAATTATAACAAACTGCCTCTCAGACCACAGTGCAATCAAACTAGAACTCAGGACTAAGAAACTCAATCAAAACCGCTCAACTACATGGAAACTGAACAACCTGCTCCTGAATGACTACTGGGTACATAACGAAATGAAGGCAAAAATAAAGATGTTCTTTGAAACCAATGAGAACAAAGATACAACATACCAGAATCTCTGGGACACATTTAAAGCAGTGTGTAGAGGGAAATTTATAGCACTAAATGCCCACAAGAGAAAGCAGGAAAGATCTAAAATTGACACTCTAACATCGCAATTAAAAGAATTAGAGAAGCAAGAGCAAACACATTCGAAAGCTAGCAGAAGGCAAGAAATAACTAAGATCAGAGCAGAACTGAAGGAGATACAGACACAAAAAACCCTCCAAAAAATCAATGAATCCAGGAGTTGGTTTTTTGAAAAGATCAACAAAATTGACAGACTGCTAGCAAGACTAATAAAGGAGAAAAGAGAGAAGAATCAAATCGACGCAATTAAAAATGATAAAGGGGATATCACCACCGACCCCACAGAAATACAAACTACCATCAGAGAATACTATAAACACCTCTATGCAAATAAACTGGAAAATCTAGAAGAAATGGATAATTTCCCGGACACTTACACTCTTCCAAGACTAAACCAGGAAGAAGTTGAATCCCTGAATAGACCAATAGCAGGCTCTGAAATTGAGGCAATAATTAATAGCCTACCAACCAAAAAAAGTCCAGGACCAGATGGATTCACAGCTGAATTCTACCAGAGGTACAAGGAGGAGTTGGTACCATTCCTTCTGAAACTATTCCAATCAATAGAAAGAGAGGGAATCCTCCCTAACTCTTTTTATGAGGCCAACATCATCCTGATACCAAAGCCTGGCAGAGACACAACAAAAAAAGAGAATTTTAGACCAATATCCCTGATGAACATCGATGCAAAAATCCTCAATAAAATACTGGCAAACCGGATTCAGCAACACATCAAAGAGCTTATCCACCATGATCAAGTGGGCTTCATCCCTGGGATGCAAGGCTGGTTCAACATTCGCGAATCGATAAACATAATCCAGCATATAAACAGAACCAAAGACAAGAACCACATGATTATCTCAATAGATGCAGAAAAGGCTTTTGACAAAATTCAACAGCCCTTCATGCTAAAAACGCTCAATAAATTCGGTATTGATGGAACGTACCTCAAAATAATAAGAGCTATTTATGACAAACCCACAGCCAATATCATACTGAATGGGCAAAAACTGGAAAAATTCCCTTTGAAAACTGGCACAAGACAGGGATGCCCTCTCTCACCACTCCTATTCAACATCGTGTTGGAAGTTCTGGCTAGGGCAATTAGGCAAGA
This sequence comes from Chlorocebus sabaeus, assembly GCF_047675955.1. Lineage (NCBI taxonomy): Eukaryota > Metazoa > Chordata > Mammalia > Primates > Cercopithecidae > Chlorocebus > Chlorocebus sabaeus. Next base: position 31,449 of record NW_027327591.1, on the reverse strand, counting down.
GAAAGAAATCAAGGGGATTCAGTTAGGAAAAGAAGAAGTCAAATTGTCCCTGTTTGCAGATGACATGATTGTATATTTAGAAAACCCTATTGTCTCAGCCCAAAACCTCCTTAAACTGATAAGCAACTTTAACAAAGTCTCAGGATACAAAATTAATGTGCAAAAATCACAAGCATTCTTATACACCAGTAACAGACAAACAGAGAGCCAAATCAGGAATGAACTTCCATTCACAATTGCTTCAAAGAGAATAAAATACCTAGGAATGCAACTTACAAGGGATGTAAAGGACCTCTTCAAGGAGAACTACAAACCACTGCTCAGTGAAATCAAAGAGGACACAAACAAATGGAAGAACATACCATGCTCATGGATAGGAAGAATCAATATCATGAAAATGGCCATACTGCCCAAGGTAATTTATAGATTCAATGCCATCCCCATCAAGCTACCAATGAGTTTCTTCACAGAATTGAAAAAAACTGCTTTAAAGTTCATATGGAACCAAAAAAGAGCCTGCATCTCCAAGACAATCCTAAGTCAAAAGAACAAAGCTGGAGGCATCACGCTACCTGACTTCAAACTATACTACAAGGCTACAGTAACCAAAACACCATGGTACTGGTACCAAAACAGAGATATAGACCAATGGAACAGAACAGAGCCCTCAGAAATAATACCACAAATCTGCAGCCATCTGATCTTTGACAAACCTGAGAGAAACAAGAAATGGGGAAAGGATTCCCTATTTAATAAATGGTGCTGGGAAAATTGGCTAGCCATAAGTAGAAAGCTGAAACTGGATCCTTTCCTTACTCCTTATACGAAAATTAATTCAAGATGGATTGGAAACTTAAATGTTAGACCTAATACCATAAAAATCCTAGAGGAAAACCTAGGTAGTACCATTCAGGACATAGGCATGGGCAAAGACTTCATGTCTAAAACACCAAAAGCAACGGCAGCAAAAGCCAAAATTGACAAATGGGATCTCATTAAACTAAAGAGCTTCTGCACAGCAAAAGAAACTACCATCAGAGTGAACAGGCAACCTACAGAATGGGAGAAAATTTTTGCAATCTACTCATCTGACAAAGGGCTAATATCCAGAACCTACAAAGAACTCAAACAAATTTACAAGAAAAAAACAAACAACCCCATCAAAAAGTGGGCAAAGGATATGAACAGACATTTCTCAAAAGAAGACATTCATACAGCCAACAGACACATGAAAAAATACTCATCATCACTGGCCATCAGAGAAATGCAAATCAAAACCACAATGAGATACCATCTCACACCAGTTAGAATGGTGATCATTAAAAAGTCAGGAAACAACAGGTGCTGGAGAGGATGTGGAGAAATAGGAACACTTTTACACTGTTGGTGGGATTGTAAACTAGTTCAACCATTATGGAAAACAGTATGGCGATTCCTCAAGGATCTAGAACTAGATGTACCATATGACCCAGCCATCCCATTACTGGGTATATACCCAAAGGATTATAAATTATGCTGCTATAAAGACACATGCACACGTATGTTTATTGCGGCACTATTCACAATAGCAAAGACTTGGAATCAACCCAAATGTCCATCAGTGACAGATTGGATTAAGAAAATGTGGCACATATACACCATGGAATACTATGCAGCCATAAAAAAGGATGAGTTTGTGTCCTTTGTAGGGACATGGATGCAGCTAGAAACCATCATTCTTAGCAAACTATCACAAGAACAGAAAACCAAACACCACATGTTCTCACTCATAGGTGGGAACTGAACAATGAGATCACTTGGACTTGGGAAGGGGAACATCACACACCGGGGCCTACTATGGGGAGGGGGGAGGGGGGAGGGATTGCATTGGGAGTTATACCTGATGTAAATGACGAGTTGATGGGTGCAGCACACCAACATGGCACAAGTATACATATGTAACAAACCTGCACGTTATGCACATGTACCCTACAACTTAAAGTATAATAATAATAAATTAAAAAAATAAAAATTAAAAAAATAAAAAGAACTTGTGAACACAAAGAAGGAAACAGACACTGGGGTCTACTTGAGGGAGAGGAGCAGAAAAGATAACTATTGGGTACTGGGCTTAATACCTGGATGATGAAATAACATGTACAACAAACCCCTGTGAGATGTGTTTACCTATATAACAAACCCTCCCATGTACCCCCAAAGCTAAAATAAAAAGTTAAAACAAACACAGCTTTTTATTTTTTTTCTCTTTAATACCATAAAGGTCATGGGCCATTTGCCACCTGAACAGTCAGTAACACATGATTGGAAAGAAACTGAACACCCAGGGACACCAGAGACCATTCACTGTAGAGGAAGGAGGCAGTCATATCATGTAAGGTGAACTTCCTCCAGTTCCAAAGTGGTTCCCCTCTCCTCTTAAATGTGGGTCCCATGGAATTTAGGAAGTAAAGCAAATGAGAATGGCCCACAGGGGAGCAGTTCAAATGTGTGTAAAAGGATAGAGCAGCCCCACTGAGGAAGGAAGGCCGGACAAGAAATGGATTTGTAGGGAAGACAATGTGCACCCATCAGAGCTCTGATTCCTTCTCTTCCACTACCCTCCCCTGCCCACTAACATCGAAAAAGTATTGATGGCAAGTGTCGGGCCATAACACATTTCCTTGCTTTACAATCTAGATTTGGGGGGTTAAATTTCAGAGATAATGAAAACATCCCCCTTTAGTTAACTTTTAATTTCATAATTGTACCTTTTTTAAAAAACAGATTTGTGAACATGTAAAGAATTTATAATCAACAAATATGTGTTCACTGGGAAAGTGACACTCACAGGGCATATGGCATATGAACATCCTGAGAGTAGGATCATGGGGCATCCACTTGTGATTATCCTTAGAGCTGGTGGGGGCCCAGCCTCCCACTGTCCGTGTAATGCTGCAAGTACAGTCGGTGTCTCCTTTAACTTCACAGTGATGCCACAAGAAAAACAGCATTGTGTTCACTTTCTGTGTAAGAGAACTAAGGGTGGGTGAGAGTATGCGAAGCTGGATCATGGATTTGTTTAGCTCCTTCTAGTTTCAAAACCCGTAAATATTTTCCTGTCTCTAATGCTAATCTTAGCACTGTATTTGGAATAAGCATATAAACATATAACCACAATCCACTCAGGTAATAGGCAATTAAATTATAAATAAATGCTCAACAAGATTATGAGTGACTGAATGAGCTATATATAAGAATAATGACTGGTTGAAGTGTTATTCATAGGATAAAGTAGAAATCATTTAAATGGCTAACAGTATAAGGAGGGTTAAATCAAGCATCCAGGTGTGGAAATAGCTGATTTACATATATAGTTTATGCCATGTAAAACATTTATAATCTAATATTGAATGAAAAACAGATACAATAATATATAGTACAATCTAAAATTTCTACATTTATTTAAAAATGCAGTAATATTATTTTCAAAATTAGAGTGATAAAATTATGAGTAATTTTTGTTTCTTTTATAACTCATTATATATATATATATATATATATTTTTTTTTTTTTTTTTTTTGAGACAGATCTTGCTCTGTCGCCCAGGCTGGAGTGCAGTGGTGCGATCCCGGCTCACTGAAAGCTCCGCCTCCCACGTTCACGCCATTCTCCTGCCTCAGCCTCCCGAGTAGCTGGGTCTACAGGCGCCCCCCACCTCGCCCGGCTAATTTTTTTGTATTTTTAGAGAGATGGGGTTTCACCGTGTTAGCCAGGATGGTCTCGATCTCCTGACCTCATGATCCGCCCATCTCGGCCTCCCAAAGTGCTGGGATTACAGGCGTGAGCCACCGCGCCTGGCCAACTCATTTTATATTTACCAAAGATCCTCCAAAGAGATTATACACTTTTATAATTAGAAAAAAAGTTATCTGTTAAAGAGATCATAAATGACATAATATTTTACAGAAGTTAAAAGCTGAGATTGTGAGGATTTCCAGGGACTTTTGCCAGTAGCCCACCTCACATCATCATTTACATGGAATTGTTGGGACTGAGGTGATCTTATGCCTCTCAATTTCCAGCCACTTTTCTCTCCCTCTGGCTCCCTCCTGTTAAACAGAAAATAATCAGTGAGACAAATAAACACCCTAGTGTTCTAACAAGTTACACATAATTGCTTGCTTACCAATTGTCTACCTCAGAACTTTCTTTTCTTTATAGAGTCAATATAATCATCTATTTTAAATTCGGTTTTTGCCATTTTATAGTCCAAGATGCAGGACTTTACATAGGGCATGAATGGGTTTCCACAGTCTGCTTGAGGATGGGAGGAGAACAGGGCAGATGCAGCCCCACTCAGTGAGAGTTCTTGCTGGAGTTACTTGGCTGGACCTCACTCCAGAGAGAGGAAACCTTCTTCTGGACCAGCTACCAAGACAGCCCCTAGTTGGAAAATCTTTTCTTTTTGCTTTTCTTTTTCTTTTCTTTCTTTTTTTTTTTTTTTTTTTTTTTTTTTTTTTTTTTTTTTGATATGGAGTCTCGCTTTGTTGCCCAGGCTGGAGTGCAGTGGTTCGATCTTGGCTCACTGCAAGCTCTGCCTCCCAGGTTCACGCCATTCTCCTGCCTCAGCCTCCAGAGTAGCTGGGACTACAGGTGCCCACCACCACACATGGCTAATTTTTTATATTTTTAGTAGAGACAGGGTTTCACCATGTTAGCCAGGATGGTCTCAATCTCCTGACCTTGTGATCTGCCTGCCTTGGCCTCCCAAAGTGATAGGATTAGAGGCATGAGCCACAGCGCCTGGCTGGAAAATCTTTTCTTCTAAGGTGAGATGCAGCCCCCACTGGAGAGGAAAACATCAGAGAATTTTAAAAAGGAAAAACCAAGGTAAGCTGAGGAGCTTCTTGACAGGAGACACAGCAGAGTCCACCCAGCTGGGGTGAATCTCTGCAGTTCCCCAACAGGACAGTGAGCAGGACTTCCAAGTCACTGGTTCCTGCAGCATGGGAGCAGCATGAGCCATCTGTGGTCACATTGTCTCCTCTGGCAGCAGCCTCCAACCAGAAATCCATCTTGGGGTCTGTCCTCACAGGAACCTGATGCCAGAGCTGTGCGCTGAAATGATTTGGACACAGGTATTTTGTGAAACTGAGCATTTTCCAGGTCTTGCTGAGGTCATTCTGTGTGAACTTGATGGAGCTCTTTCTCATGGGCTTTTTTTCTAAGTGTGGGAGAGTATGGCCTGCATGACTGCTGGCTTCCAGCACGTAGTGTGCAAACCCAAGCCAGGGTGTGTAATTCACTGTAGCCCTTGACAAAATAGCGGGGGTAAAAGTCATTTTTAAATCTTCTGTTTATTACTGTCAGCCAATTAACTTTTATCTATAGTAGAAGATATTTTACCATTTTTTTCAAAATGGAGAAATACCATGCTCTTTAAAAAGTCTTTTAGAGGCACAGACTTCTCAATTTCATTACATTAAAATCATCAAAAGGTAGAAAAAAGTGAAATTTACATATCAAAGAAATTTTCTCTTGGGAAAATACTCTATTTTGTGTTTTTGTTTTTGTGAATTTTCCATGCATGTGTCCAGATGCATAGGGAGTTTATTCATTCAATTAAGTTAAAACATTAGATAACATGGTACATAGAAAAAGTAGTGAGAACACACTTTGCTTCTGTCTCTTTAACTGAGAAAACTGGCTGATGCCTCCTGTGTGAGAGCACTGTGTAGCTGATGCAGATATGGAAACTGAGCTTTTCTTACTTGGTGCCACTGGCCTGGGCACTGGAGGTTGGCTCCAGGAGGGCAGGGTGTCTGTTTTTATTACCACTCAGCAAGTGTCACACAAATACACATGGGTGTGTCTGCCCTCTAGTGGATGCTGGAAAGCACTGTTCTTATTACCACTCAACAGGCACCACACAAATACACCCGGGTGTATCTGCCCTCTAGTGGATGCTGGAAAGCACTGTTCTTATTACCACTCAGCAAGGGCCACACAAATACACGTGGGTGTATCTGCCCTCTAGTGGATGCTGGCGGGTACTGTTCTTATTACCACTCAGCAGGCGCCACACAAATACACACGGGTGTGTCTGTCCTCTAGTGGATGCTGGCGAGTACTGTTCTTATTACCATTCAGCAAGCACCACACAAATACACGCGGGTGTGTCTGCCCTCTAGTGGATGCTGGAAGGCACTGTTCTTATTACCACTCAGAAAGTGCTGCACAAATAGACAGGGTTGTCTCTGCCCCCTAGTGGATCCTGGCAGGCACTGTTCTTATTACCACTCAGCAAGCACCACACAAATACATGCGGGTGTGTCTGCCCTCTAGTGGATGCTGGCAGGCGCTGTTCTTATTGCGACTCAGCAAGCGCTGCACAAATACACAGGGTTGTGTCTGCCTTCTAGTGGATGCTGGCAGGCACTGTTGTTACCACTTGGCAAGTGCCACACAAATACATGCGGGTGTGTCTGCCCTGTAGTGGATGCTGGCAGGCACTGTTCTTATTACCACTCAGCAAGCACCACCGTACACGCCAGTGTCTCTGCCCCCTAGTGGATCCTGGCAGGCACTGTTCTTGTTACCACTCAGCCAGCACCACACAAATACACACGGGTGTGTCTGCCCTCTAGTGGATCCTGGCTGGCACTGGGAGCAAATGTGACTATAAACAAAATTAAAGATTTTAAAAATACCCATTATCTCCAGAAGGGATTTAATTCTAACAGGAGGCTTTTTTGTTTTCTTTTTCAAATGGGCTGATGTGTAAAAATAATACAGGACTGGAGATGATGGAAAAAAGCACACTGCGTTTGCCTTTCGGCATCTGTGATGACTGAATCCTTCCTCAGCGCTGCCACAGGGAGCACATTCACATTTGTGTCACACAAATACCAGGGTTAGGTCAAAAAACCAAGTGTTACTTGGAGGAAGCCACAAAGGCTATGAGACTAAGCCTTCACCTAGAAGACACTTGACAGTTCAGAAGCTGAGATCCTGCAACGTGTCTCAGAGAGTTCAGCTGTGACCCTGCACTGTATGGAAGGGTGGGCAGTGGGGCCCAGGCAGGTGAAGAGAATTGTCCACTGTTGAGCATCATCAGCCTAAAACCAACATGCAATGCTGTTGCTGCAAAACCACCGACTGTTGAAGACACAAACCACAGAAACAGAACCCCTTTATGGTCTCACTGTGCACCTGGTGACCTTTCAGAAGATGAAGATTAAACATATTAATCATTAATTCAAAGTATCAGAAGAAATACTAGGAGATTTTCTAACCTCTGCTACCATGACTTTTTTTTGGCAAGATTCCTGAATTATTGTAAATAAGCTCACATAGGCCAAAGTGCTCCCCTGAAGTCATCCAGAAAGAGGCAAGCTGCTAATCCCCATGTCTGACACATCTGTGTTTTCTTAGGATAATACAAAAATTAAAGATAAGGGAGAGAGAGAGGGACAGAAAGAGACAGAGAGAATTGGAGCTAAGAGAAAACACTTTCATGTTTTGACCCCCAAAATTCCCAGTGAACATTCCCATTGCCAGCGGGTGAAATCCAAGGCCCTGGCTCTGGGATCCTGCTCTTTCCTTTGTTGCTTCCTGTTCACATTTGGCATAGAAACAATATGGAACTTGTTACACTTCTCTGGACAAGTCATTATGCTTTTGGCTTATAGGCTCCACTTCCCCAAACACTCCTTTGTCCTAAACTTCAAGTAATTCAGCTTCACCCTTCAGAGAACAGCTCAGCTGTCACTTCTTCTAAGGACCCTCCCTAGCTGCCTCTCCAACAGAAGGGCCCCCACATTGTTCTGTGCACCTCTGTCCCTCGAAGTGCTGCTGTTGTCTGTGGAGGGTGGGACCCCGGGGACTAGAGCCCCTCTCATGCTAGAGACACTCGGCACTCAGTAAGTGTGTGCTGAGCGGATACAAGTGCAGCAAGCTTGCACAGTCTTACAATGTGTACTCTCATGTCTGGAATAGAGCCCCATTTTCATTCTTTGTAAAATGAGTAAGTGGGGCTGGGTGACCCATACTCTCTTTTCAACTCAGAAGTCCACTATGAGCCTGACATCAAATAGCTTCCCAGCCAGCACCAGGCCAGGACTCAGGTTATTCAATGTGCCTGTGTCCCCCACAGCATGGGGAAAACATGGAGAAATGGGATCAGCTCTGCTGCCTGCTGCCCAGTACCAGCCAGCAACTCCAGGCTCACAAAGCCAAGGCACCTGCAGGAGATCTTGGTTATTTAGTAGCTGTGATTGAGCTGGGAGGGGAGTGTGTTCACTTCTAATTTTCCAGTGACCAGCACGAGACAGTTTGAAATGTGATTTTTTCTCTTGCCCCCCCCCCCCCAAAAAAAGGCTTTTTTACCTTCTCATCCTTGGAGCCATTGGCATTAGCTATGGGCCTGATAGTTTAAGAAAACTTTATTCTCCAAAGTAACATTTTGATAAATGGTGTAATTCTTTATTACAGCAAAACCATTGCTTAAGTGGGCAAAACTCTAGAGGATAGGAAAACACACTCTTGAAAAAAGGTGGTGATGCCCTGAAATTCAGCAAACTGCAGGGGCACGTGTTGTTCTATCCCAGGTCAGAGTGTGTTAGTCATCACTCAATGCCACTCACAGACCACCAACTTCAGAATATCTAGGTGTAAAGGTCTGTACAATAGTCATAATATAATAATGTAAACAATTTTACGTTATTAATAATTATCATTTATATTATACAATTACACAATGTAAACACTATTAAAACATGTTTGTCTTCAAAGAATGGCCTTGGTTTCTGTGGGCAATGTTTCCTCATAGAAAGGTAGTGCATTCCTGCTAAATCACGGACAAAATGGGCCCCCAGGAGCTCCAGGCTGCAGCAGCAGCTTCTTATCTATGTCCTTCACTGTGTGATGTTGTTGTTGACTTTGAAAGCTCCTTTTTGTCTAGTTTTATCAACAGAGCTGGTATTTCATGAGGATCTACTACATGCCAGGTTCCAGAAAGCTAAATGCCTTTTGTTTGTTATTATTCACTAAATACAAATAACAACTCTCTTCTCATTATTCACACAACACAATTTAGCGGAGGGAGATTGAGCGACTTTCCCAGGGTCACACAGCTACTAAGAGCAGAGTTGTGTTTAGATTCATGTCTGAATACTGAGCACTGAAATGAACCAGAGGAAAAATCATACATTTCAAAAGCCTATTCAAGCCATTGGTTCTTATTTTAAGGAAAATCTTTATGCTAATTTTAAACTCCAAATACTTATGAATGGCAGAGATCTACAGATTTGATTCTGATGTAAGAGATGATGTTCCCTGGCTGGTTACTGCTACTTCCCCACAACCCTGAGCATACTGCACAAATGTCTAAGCCTGGTGGTTAGTGGGGACAATGCTGGTGGAGTCATGCAGTGACTCATGAAAGCTTAGGCAGATTTGGTGATATATGACACAGAGATGCAAAGAAATGCAGTAGCTGACAGACACAGGATGGCTCTGGGAGATGCAGAAGGAGCATGTCACCCAAAATAGAGCCAAACGGGTATCCTTAAGGAAGGAGCAAAGGGGCTGAAGAAGGGATTTGTCATGAGAGATGGGACAGGAAGTTCTCGAGAGGCAGAGGGAGAGCATGAGAATGTCAGGAAGGGACGAGAGATTCTTGCACATCTGGGAAGCTGACAATCCATCAGCATGGCCATGAGGAAAATAAGGAGAAGCGGAAATAATAGATGAGGCTGGATATAGAAGCAGGGTTCAAGCTGTGTGTATTGTGACAAAGAGTTGTGATTCTATCCAGAAGGCAATAGGTAGCATTCTAAACAAAGATCTTTTAAAACAAGAGTCAGAAAATATTTTCTGCAAAAGGCTAAATGTTAAACACTTTAAGTTTTCCAAGCCATATGGTCTCTCTGTTAATGATTTAGCTCTTCCATTGTACCATGAAAACAGCCAGAGATGTCATATAACACATGTATGTGGCTGTGTCCCAGTACAACTTTACTTACAAATGCAGACTGTGTCAGACATGGCCCATGCATAGTAGTTTGCCACACCCTGTCTTAGAAAGCTCAAGTTTGTGATATGAAGGAGAATGCCTACGAGAGCTCTTGTTTTAAATGGTAGAGTGAACATACACTGCAATTCTATCCTGCCTGACCCAAGCTCTTGATAGTGAAAGGTAGAAAAGATAGATAGTAAATAGATAGATGATAGGCAGGTAGATAGATGATAGATAAAGAAAATACATAGCTGTTCCAGAAAACAGAAAGGGATAACTTCATGAACCAAAAAGAAAGTAATATACTTTAGAAAGGAATCAGGCTGGAAAACCTACAGTTGCAAAGCGAATAAAATTTCCAATTGCCTCTTTGAGTCCCTTCCTGGAAGTAGTCACAGCTGACTTCCTTCTTTGTTTTTTGTTTGTTTGTTGTTTGCTTTTTTGTGGGGTTTTTGTTGTTGTTGTTTGCTTTTTAAAAAAAAATCCCTTTCCCTGCTTTTTTGTCACAGCAGCCTTTGTCACTTCAAACACTGCAAGTGTTCTTTAAAAAAAATTATATCAACCTTTCAATTAAAATGCAACATGTCTGCAACCTGGTATCTAGAGAGGTGAGATGGACAAAGGAGCCCTTGTTACTGCATGTTTTCTTGCCCCAGCCTTCCCCTTGCACATAGCAACAGACAATGTACAAAGCCACTTCCTTATGGACTGAAATTCTGATCCTTTTATGACTGGCCTTTCCAACTTTCACTTTCCCCTCTCCCATGCTGTAAACGATTGTATTGGACACTTTTGCTTTAATCTCAGTGACAGGGGAACACAGGTAGCTCTAATATAACTGTGACCCAGATGCTTCTGTTTCTAGAATGTATTTATTTTGTAGCAAACATTTACATCCATCATTTTTCACTGTCTTTTGAAAATAATTAGGCAATATCTCATCTGAGGTAGAATGTTTCTAGTGGTTGTGTTCTGAGGGAAAAAAACTAATCTGTTCTCTATCCACTGCATTCCAGGAACAGTAAGAGGACCTTTTGCTTGAATAATTTTTATCCACACTACAGAGTAGGTAATGAGCAGATTATATAAAAACAATTCTGCTTCACTTCAGTAACAGCCTCCTCAACTCGTTTTTTCTCAACAAACTCATTTTTCCAGCAGAAGAATCCCAGGCTTCTTAGAGAATCCAGTGACTTTTTGCACCTTAAATCGGTGAAATCATCAATTTTCTTCTGCCGTATCCATAGTTCAAACAAAGATGAGGCAAAGCCAGACTCATTCCTGAAGGAACCCAAGAAATTCCTCCTTTCTCTCTCTGGAATGAAATGAATTCTCTAGACCGTCAGTTCTAACCTTCAGAAACCAAACCTATTTGTGAGATCTCCTTCAAATACTACTGTAGACCCCAGTGTTTATTCATCAAATTTTTTGAATATTTGTTTTATTTGGAATCAATTTATTTGTAAGTTTAGTGTTTGTATTAATATAAGGGAGAAATGTTTAAATCTGTCTATGTCATATGTGCCTCTGGCTTATTGCCCAATTAATTTTAGCCTCAGGCTAAACTTTGGTTTGTGTCTTTAATTTTTGTCAGAACAAATACAAGTGATCTCAAAACATCGGCTTTTATTGTAGGGACTCATGCTGCCATCTCCATTCCTCTCTCTTTTCTTGCAATCTGGGTGGAAATTCTTTAATATGAACATTTCAACCACCTTCGCTCTCCCATGTCCACTCTCAGCACATTCAAACTTATCCAGCCAAGGCTGTCATCTTAGATCAGGGATTTTTTAGGAATCTATTTTGCTGTGATATGGCTGGTACCTCTTTGACTCATTTTATCACCCCAGGGTTCTTTTCATTTTAGGAGCCCAAGAGGGCAGAAAAAGAAGTAGGCGAGCAATTAAACCCTCTGAGTCAGGAGCGTCTCCCCTTGTGTTAAGCGATGTTGTAGAATATCGTATTTAGTAAGCTCCTAGCAGATGAGCCACGTGACTGCTCAGCACACATACCTGCTTGCTGCTGTGAGCTCAGACACCATCATCATTAGTCTTTTCCACCTCTGGAGGGAATTACAAGGGCCACTTAATAACCTGTAAATCATAGAGAGTTAAAGGTGTTTCCCCAAAATGCTGATGACAGAATGAAAGGTGAGGAGTGTTAGCCACAGGTCAAAAGTGCAGGAAAGTCTCTCAATGTGGGTTGTTGAAGAAATGTAGGTCTTTTTTCTTTTGGAAGTCTCAGGAGAATGGGGTCAAGGACTCTGTCGATTCTAGGATGAAAAATTGGGATATTAGACACCCTCAGATATTTATCCCAAGTCTTCATTTAGGGCTTTTAATTAGTTTGTTCAACCGTCACAATCTCAAATGCTAAGCAGAGCATTTGAATCTCTCCACAGTCCAAATCAGCACCGTCTTTTAAAGTTGAGTTTCTCATTATTCTCACCTGATATACCTTATTTATCCCACACCCACCCAATGACATTGTGCTCACTGTTATCTTGAGACAACACTTGAATTTTACTCAACCTGGAGTGCTCTCCACATGTCTTGTCCAGATCCAGTTTGGACTCATTCTTCAGCCCTGCATCAGTCAATGGGAGCTAGGTTAAACTGTGGTGACAGACAACCTCCAAATTTCAGTGGCTCAAAAATCTTCTTCCTCATTTATATACATCTCATCATGGGTCAGATGAGAGGTAGCTCTGTGCTGTATCATCCTAACAGGAATCCAGACGGAAGGAGGGACCATCAATAAGATCCCCATTGCTATAGAAAAGAGAAAAAAGCATGTGGAATAGAACTCTGTTTCTTGGAAATTTCTCCTGAAAAAGCCACATGTTATTTTCTTCTCACCTCCATTGGCAAAGAAAAAAAAAAAACCAGTCATGTGGCCATGTGAAAATTTAAGTAGGTGGGATAGAACAGTCAGAATGCATTCATAAAAAGTGAACTGAAAATATTTGGAGAACAGCACCAATGATTATCGTGAATGCCAACATGAATCCCAAACAACCCAGTGCTGTCACTCTCCAAACCTTTTATGTCTTGCAAACTATTAGAACTTATCTGAAGCCATGCCACTCAGAGGGACTACAAAATACATAATGACATTTCCTTTAGGATGTCCTTAGAGAATTCAAGGAAACGAAGTTAAATAATTTAAAAGTGCATTTGGGTACAGCTATTTACCACTAGAGGGTAAGACTAGAGATAGATCGTAAACATAATAACAGGGATTATGCTCAGACTCAGGGTCAGAAGTATGGTTTGAGGTGGGGTCATGGTCAGGGTCAAGATCAAAGTCAGGGTGAAAGTAAGGGTCAGAATTAGGGACCAGGGTAGGGATCAGGGTTTAGGTTCAGGGTCAAAGTCTTGGGACAGGGTTTGGGTTAGGATTAGAACCAGAGCTTTGTTCTCCTCGGGACCCACCTGAGAGTGGGTCACCATGGCTTTGGAGCACCTAGTAGTGTGTCCACCTTGAAGACCAGAGTTTCGTTGTCCTTAAGACTGACCTAGGAAGATGTGGCTGCAGGCCATTGAGGAAGGTGAGGCAAAAGCTTCCTGTCTGCTCCTCCCCATGTGCTGAGGAGGGAGCTCTGCTATGGGCTTTACTTTCACATGTTACATTCTACAAGTCTTGTTTAACAAAAACCTCCCTACCTTGAGGCTTTGGCTGCTCGTCGCTGTTCATCATCACAGCGTGCCATAGCATATGGTAAGATTTGGGTTTGTTTCTGGGGAGAGATCTTGATACAGAGAAAGGAGCAATGCTTAGAGCCACCATCAGGACAGTTGGGATGAAAGCTGGGGATGGGCAGAGGTTAGAGGAAACATGTGCACCCTGCTGTAAATACTTTTATTCATGTTTTAATTATTAATTTTTCTTACAGTGTTAAAGTGGTAAAAAATAGTATTGAAAAATTGAAAAGTAGCCATATTAAAACTTGCAACATTATTTAAGTTTAAATATATTATTTGTACCTCATCAAAATTTTTTATTTTGTTGAGAAAGTGTAAGGTTAATTGGCAGCATATTTGTAATAGTAGGTAGAATAATGTCTGTTTTATAAACATTGACATCCTACATTACATGTGTGAACCCTGAAAATCTGAGACAGCTCTCGGATTTTTTAGAAAGTGTATTTTGCCAAGCTTGAGGATGCATGCCTGTGATGCATCCTCAGGAGGTCCTGACAACACGGGCCCAAGGTGGCAGGCGCTCAGCTTGGTTGTATACATTTTAGGGAGACATGAGACATCAATCAATATGTGTAAGATGTACATTGATTCAGTCCAGAAAATTGGGAAGGCCAGACAGGGGGCTTCCAGGTCATAAGTAGGTAAGAGACAAATGGTTTCATCCTTTTGCGTTGCTGATTACTCTCTTCAAATGAGGCAATCAGATATGCATTTCTCTCGGTGAGCAGATGGGTGAGTTTGCATAGAATGAGAGGCAGATTTGCCCTCAGCAATTCCCAGCCTGACTTTTCCCTTTAGTTTAGTGATTTTGGGTCCCCAAGATTGATTTTCCTTTCACAAGGTCTAACAGGTTTTCCTATGAGCATTAGTTATTCATTGTGTATTTTATTACACAAATAAGGCACAGATTTTTAAAAAATCATCAACTTTGTGGCTAGCTATATAGACATAATTACACAGAAGCTCAATTAAATTTGCAAACATTCCAGAGTTTGGGTTTCCAGTAATCTTTTGTGATTCTTTAAAAGGTAAAAGTATTTTTTTCCTGTAAAATATAGCAACATCTAAAATCAACTGTAGAATGTCCTGCTATTTTTGTTTCTCTAGTTTCCTCATTTTCTGCAAAGCCTAACTGAGGAAATTGACTTTAAATATCCTTTTACACTCTTCTGTTTTAGAAAGCATTGTGGTAAAACATTGAATCATCATGGTCATAAGTTCTTTCCACATACTTTCTTTCTTTGAATATTTTTTCCCAGTGGCTAATATTTGATTCTGTTGTATTATGGCTAAAAGGTAGGCATGGGCATGAAATAAAGACAAGAAGTCTTTGGAATAACTGATCCCATCACAATGAATCAATTTTCCATTGGAACATATTTTTACAAAGTCACTGTTTTGAAAATATTTAGCCATGAATTGAAACAGAGTCTGTAAGGTTATTTTTTTTTTCCTGGTCTAAGGCAAATAGCATTTTAGAGAATGAACCCAGGACACAACCACAGCACAAGAAAAAAATATGATAATTAAGTTTACACATATGTGTGACTACCCTAACAGAAAACATGTAAAGAGCATTTGTTTTGATTTATTAATCAATCTGCACTGTTTAATTTTTTGTGTCATAAATGCTCTTATTTAAAAAAAACAGGACTAGTTAACAGTGTCAATTACTAGTAATTCGTGGTATAAATAATTAAACAAGGAAGTGTCCAAAAAAATAACTGTTTTCAATAAAGTTTTATTTTACATCTTTTTTTTATTTACTCAGAAATTGCCCCCCCCAAAAAATGCATAGATTTCCCATGTAGCTGCAACCTAGTCTCATCTCTTATTAACATCTTCTATCAGTGTGTCTCACATGGCTTATTAATATCTTACATAATTTGTCATAGTTAATGAACCAATACTGATAGACTATTATTAACTAAAGTTCATATTTCATTTGGATGCCCTTGGTTCTGTCTTACTCTGACCCAGGATCCCATCCAGGATCCCGCATGACATGTAGTCATCACGTCCCTGTGGGCTCTTCCTGGCTGTGACAGTGTGTCAGGCTTTCCATGTCATGATGACCTTGATAGTACTGAGGAGGATTGGTCAAGAATTTTGCAGAATGTCCCCCATTGTTCTGTAACAGAATACCCGAGGCTGGGTATTTTATAAGTAAAAAAGGTCCTTTTGGCTCACAATACTGGTGGCTGGAATGTCTGAGATTGGGCAGTTGCATCTGGTGGAGTCTCAGTCTTTTTCACCTCATGGTGGAAAGTGGAAGAGGAGCAAGGGGTGCACCAGAGATCACATAGCAAGAACAAAAGCAAGAGGGAAGCCAAGGAACCCAGACTCTTGTTAATTAATCCATTCCTGTGAGAGCAGAACTCACTCATCCCCATGGAGGACATTAATCTATTCATGAGGGATCTGTCCCCATGACCCAAACACCTTCCACTAGGCCTCACCGCCCCACACTGCCACATTGGGGGTCAAATTTCAACACGAGTTTTTGCAGGGACAAACCACATCCAAACCATAGTAATTTGTAGCATAGTTCAATTCTTTTTCACATGATGTATTCTGTCCTGGGATACTCCACATCCTGAGTAATTTTATTTAATTTGAATAGTTTGATTTACCCATTTGGTTGTAAAATTCTGCGTATTTTGACCAATGCATTGCGGTAGGTATCCCACTATTAAAGTATCATATGGAATGCTTCAAACCCCCACCCCATGGAGCCAATGGTTTCCCATCTGTGTAGTTTGCCTTCTGCAGTGTCTCATTAAATGAGGTCACACTGTGTGTATTCTCCTCAGACTGTCTTCTTCCACTTAGCAATGTGCATACAAGATTCACTCATGTCTTTGTGTGAGTTGATAGCTTGTTCCTTTCTATGGCTAAATAGTATTCCATTGCATGAATGTACCACAGTTTGGTTATGCATTTTAGGGAGCAAAACCTTTCTCTTCTAACTTTGTTCTAGGGTTGGAGACCTTCAAATTAACTGACAATAGATACATTAGTAGGAGAGACAATACTTGGCTTCTTATTCCACAAGTATCATTGTGGGACAAAATTCATCAGATGGCAGGATCTAGTTTACAAAGAGGTAGAAATAGCCCCAAAACAAGAAACAAGACTAGAATCTGATAACCCACAATAGTTATAGCTTTCCTTAAAAAAAACTTTTTTCGAGACAGGGTCTGGCTCTGTCGCCCAGGCTGGAGTGCAAAGGTGCAACAATCTCAGCTCACTGTAACCTCTACCTCCTTGGTGCAAGTGATCCTCCCTCCTCAGCCTCCTGATTAGCTGGGACTACAGGCACATATCATCGTGCCCATCTAATTTTTATATTTTTGGTAGAGACGGGATTTCAACATGTTGCCCAGGCTGATCTTGAACTCCTGGCCTCCCAAAGCTCTGGAATTACAGGCATGTGCTACCATGCCCGGCCAAGTTTCAGTTTTCCATTGAAACATAAAATTTCTCTCTGTAGTAACCATCATTTTTGATCATAATCAAAGTAAGACTATTCTTGTTTTAAAATTAAGTATAGTTTTGTTAGATTTTGCTTGATTATTTATGTAAGTGCAACAAGAACAGGAGATGACCACATAGGTACTTTCAAGTTTCTTTGCTGGAAGTTTTCATACAGAATCTCAGATTTGACTTTTAAAGGCCTTATTCAGTCTAAAAGCCAAGCTAAGAACACACTATCAAATTTCAACTGCAGTCCTTATAGCTTTGTGTGAATTCCTCTCTTCTTGAGGCCCCCAAAATATCCCTAAATTCCTGGGCCTACCAGGAAATAACCTTCTTTACTAACCTGTAAGGCTGTGAACCCTGTAATGTAAGTATCAGGCTGACTTTTCTCAGAGTGCTGTTGGGAATGAAGTTTCTGGTGTTCCCCCCCCCAAAAAAAGAATTAACATGGGAACAAATGATCTCTTAGCAAGGCGAGTTTTACTTTCTGCAGAAAGGGTGCTACTCAATAGCTGTCCAGCCACAAGAGCACACCGAACAAAGGAGACAGAGTTACTTATAACCTGATGTGTCTACCCTACTGCTGTGTCCAGTTACCATTGGCTGGAATAGGACCTCATATTTTATACTTTACCGAGCTGGCTATTAGTTTAAAACTTTCTTAATTAGGTAAGGAGAACAGACAAAGAAAGAAAAGGAAGTTGCCAAGGATAGTTAAGGAAGCATCTCCAAATAAGGAATGGCATATACTATGGGCTGGGGCTTGTCTAGTTCTGTCCAGGCATGCCGGAGCAAGCTAGGACAACTGATTTAGAACACACACACACATAAAAATAGTGGATAGCAATCTTGTAGTAAGAAATTGTGACTTTTTACAATCTTTGAAGAAGAACTTTCCCATTTCTCACAGTGCTTTGTAAGCATTGTCTCCATAATAATCAACCTTACTTCCTTAAAATTGTTGGTCATAACTGATCTTAGGTACACTTCCAAAATATGATATTCCAGTAAAAACCTTGATAATATAACCAAATTTTCCAATTATGTCCTGTTATAAGGTGAACAGATTCTTACTGGACTTTTGCTAATAACTATATCATTATGAAAATAAGAGTATTCAGTAAGAATTTCAAAATTCTGGAGAGATTAGGCAGGGAAAAAAGATAAATGCTTCATTTCTGTTTACAAAAGTATAATCTACTAAATTATTGTAAGTTACAGTTAGATTAAGAGAAAGAGATTTCTTAAATTCAGAAACTAGAACATTAAAGAACCAGCAAAGCTCTAAAAAGCTATAAAATTATAATCAATTTTCATCAGTTCATTCAGTGCCATGTAATCAATTCCAGTCTTGCTGGATCTTGGATTAGCAGTCTCATGACCCCATCAATTTCTCCACCAGGCTTGTGGAGATCTTCACTGAGTCAAGTGTATGGTTTTAAAGTTATTTAAGCAATATCATCAGAAGTCTTTAGCCAGAGAACCTGTCATACTCTTTTCCATGAGTCTCAGAGGGAGTCCTGTATTGGAGATGAACATTCTGACCTGTAGCTGATCGCAGGAGCTTTCAGGAAAGCATCAGGGGGACATAATATCTAAATGACAAAGAGTATGAAATGGCTGTGATTACACCACAGTTGACAAGGATATTTGATTTTTTCTGTGGCATACAACATTTATTTATTTATTTATTTAGAAACAGAGTCTCGCTCTGTCACCCAGGCTTGAGTACAGTGGTGTTATCTCGGCTCACTGCAAGCTCCGCCTCCCAGGTTCATGCCATTCTCCTCCCTTAGCCTCCCGAGTAGCTGTGACTACAGGTGCCGACCACCACGCCCAGCTATTTTTTTCTTTTTTTTGTATTTTTAGTAGAGATGGAGTTTCACTGTGTCAGCCAGGATGGTCTTGATCTCCTGACCTTGTGATCCACCCACCTCGGCCTCCCTAAGTGCTGGGATTACAGGCATGAGCCACTGCACCCAGCACATTTAAAATAATAATTGGAATTATGACTCATAACTCTATACTGACACATAGCATGGATAAGGAGGACATTGACAAATTTCCAGGAATTTTATATAATTTCTGAAAACATAACATTTTACCCATACAAATATAACACAGGGAAGGTTAGATATCTCTTTTTATTTGTATCTTTTGTAAGGTTTTCCTTATAAAAAATACATCCTACTTTACTTGTGAAACATGCCCTACTTTTCTTGCATGCTTTCCATAGAGTTGTTTCTAGTTATTCTATTGCTTCTAGTAGTTTTATTTACACATATTGATTATAATTTTAATACTTAGTAATCATTTATTTTCCAGATAAAACTAACAAGTAAATAGTTATAAACTGTCATATATTAGCATTCCATAGTACGTTAGAAAATGTATGAGTATACCATCTCCCAACATCTACAGGGATGTGTTTCCTCATCGTACAATTTCTCATCGTGGTAGACAAAAACATGTTTATTAATGGTCTAAAATATCTTTAGTCTCTCTATAAAAATAAGAAGCAAAAAGTATATAAACTTGATTTATGTTCAATAATTAATGTCTTAGTATTGTATCTTATTTATAAATGGTCTAGATATTTAAAGCAAATCTGTTACTTAGCTTAACTTTAAGGTTAAAAATTACCAAAAAGTATTTTGGAAACTACTATTAAGCAGATTTACAGTAAACAAATTATTTTTGAAATAATGTTTTTTGCTTTTCACAAGATGGCACCGAAAGTGAAGAAGGAAGTTCCTGCCCCTCCTAAAGCCAAAGCCAAAGCCAAAGCCAAAGTTTTAAAGGCCAAGAAGGCAGTGTTGAAAGGTGTCCACAGCAACACACAGAAAAGAAGATCCACATGTCACTCACCTTGAGGTGGCCCAAGACACTGCGACTCCAAAGACAGCCCAAATATCCTCAGCAGATCACCCCCAGGAGAAACAAGCTTGACCACTATGCTATCATCAAGTTTCCGCTGACCACTGAATCGGCCTTGAAGAAGATAGAAGAAAACAACATGCTTGTGTTCATTGTGGATGTTAAAACCAACAAGCACCAGATCAAACAGGCTGTGAAGAAGCTCTGGGACATGGATGTGGCCACAGTCAACATCCTGATTCGACCTGATAAAGAGAAGAAGGCATATGTTCGACTGTCTCCTGATTATGATGTTGGATGCTCCTTTGGATGTTGCAACAAAATTGGGATCATCTAAACCGAGTTCAGCTGGCTAACTCTAAATATATGTGTATCTTTTCACCATAAAAAAGAAATAATGTTTTTCATAAGAATGACAACTTAATTAGAATCAAATTTATAAGCTTTAAGATTTTACATTTCTAGTAAGTATAATATTAGCTTATTTGAGTAGAACTCAAGCAGAATAGGAAATTATGTTTGTTTCATATTCAATAGTGGCAACTTTGAAGACATAGTTGTTTTATTACACCAAAAATATTATATTAACCTTATTTAACTAAGTTTTATCTAAATCGTGTTAACTTAAAAAACATTTGATCAGTTCCTATATTTCTAGGAGTTTGGTGAATATTTATTTATAACTGCTTATTTTTTTCCAAGCCAAGTTAGAATAGAGCACCTTTAAAGGATTTTATAAATGAATTTTGCAACGCTATCCTGAGTTAAGAAAATATCACATATACATAACACACATTAATAGATATACAAACACAAATAGAGATTTCATAGCTTTCATCCTGAAATTTCAGCCACGAATCAGGCATAAATATTCTGACGGTTAATTTTAGACATCTACTTGACTGGATTAAGAGACACACATAGCTGGTAAAACACAATTTCTGGGCATATGTGTGAGGGTGTTTCTGGAAGACACTGAGATAACCCTGACCCAATGTAGATGGGCACAGATGTGGTTTAGCTGTGTCCCCACTCAGATCTCATCTTGAATTGTAGTTCCTATAATTCCTACATGTCGTGGGAGGGACCCAGTGGGAGGTGATTGAATCATGGTGGTGGTTACTGCCATGCTGTTCTCATGATAGTGAGTGAGTTCTCATGATCTGATGTTTTTATAAGGAGCTTTTCCCGTTTGGCTCAGCACTTCTCCTTGTTGCTGCCATGTGAAGAAGGACGTCTTTGCTTCCCCTTCCACCATGATTGTGAGGCCCCTCCAGCCATGTGGAACTGTCAGCCCATTAAACCTCTTTGTTCTTTATAAATTGCTCAGACTCAGGTATTTCTTCATAGCAGTGTATAAATGGATGAATACAGGCACCATCCAATTGGTTGAGAACCCAGATAGAACAAAAAGGAAGAGGAAAGGGGAATTTTCTCCTTCTGAAATGGAAACACCCTTCTTCTCCTGCCCTTGACATCAGAACTTCAGGGTCTCAGGCCTTCGGCCTCAGAATGAGAGTTACACCATTGGCTTCCCTTATTCTGAGTCCTTTGGACCTGGACTGAGCCATGCTACGCTTTCCTGGTTCTCCAACTTGGAGACAGGCTATCTTGGAACTTCTCAGCCTTCATAATTATGTGAACCAATTCCCCTAATGAGTCTTCTCTCATCTGTCTATCTACATATATCACATTGATTCTGCCTTTCTGGAGAACCCTGACTAATGTGATTACAATAATACAAAATTCACTAGTTTATACAGAAGACTTGGATTTTGTCTTTGCCCCATTTTTTATTTGTATTATAACTGTGTTTCTGGAAAATGGAACAAGTTTTTACCTTCTTCATATGAGGGCTAAAGCTTTTTACTCACTAATACTTTTGGAGATTTGTAAGATTTTCTTTTGTTTTGACATACAATCTTATGGAGGCTGAGAAATAATTTTTTTCTGTTTTATTTTTCAGCCCCAGGTGTTTGCTTTTGCAGATTCTTGAGCATGTTGAGAGCCTCCAAGGCATGGAGCAGGGTGCCTAAAGTTTCGGTGATTATAGGGAGTTGAGAGACTCAAACGGGAAGGGAAAGGTCTAAAAGGAGGCAGTTTGGAAGATAAAAATTTTCTCAAAGGAGCCATTAAAGTTCTAAATAATTCTTATTCTTAGTAAAGTCATGCAAACAGGAAAGGAAGTAGACAGAATTAGTTCCATATTGTTGCAACATATAGTCAGCAGAGGTTTGAGAAGGGAGAATTTAGTCAACTGAGAAGTTCCCATGAAAGGAGCAAGATCAAGATCACAGAGACACCATGAGACAAAAAGCCAGGAATAACGTCCAACCCAAGAGGAGAACACAGAGGCCTCAAAACCAAAGCTAGGATGAGAAACTTGTAGCCCAAGAGTTACCTTCCAGACAAAGAAGCCTGAGATTCCAACCCAGCTTCAGAGTACTCACTCAAAATGTTACTGAAACTGTAGGCTTTTCAATGATTTAGCCATGCATGCAAAAGGCATTCCCTAAGGTGGTACAGAAGATGGAGCCTCCATATCCAAAGATAGCCAAGGGGAAAGAAAGACCCATGTTGGCAGAGCCAGTGGGCAAAGGCAACAAAAACGGAGACAAGAATCCTAATGGGATGAGATCCTTTCAGATTTAGGCTTTTACAAACTCCTGAGAATTGGCAGGTTGACAGCCATAAATGGGGTACCAACTTTTCTAGTCATTGGATTACAAGTTCTTCAGCATCCAAAATGATTAACAAAATGACAATTTCTAGTGCTTTTGTGGGAGAGTATGGAAGGTCTTTTTGAACCTTTTAATGCTGTCAACAGAAGACTGATGACATTCATAAATTTGGAAAGGAGACATTTCTTTATTTTTATGTGTTTTTTTGAGATGGAGTTCCACTCTTGTTGCCCAGGCTGGAGTGCAATGGTGTGATCTCGGCTCACTGCAACCTCCACCTTCTGGGTTCAAGCGATTCTCCTGCCTCAGCCTCCCAATTAGCTGGGATTACAGATGGCCACCACCAAGCCTGGCTAATTTTTTGTATTTTTAGTAGAGACAGGGTTTCATCATGTTGTCCAGGCTGGTCTCAAACCCCTGACCTCAGGTGATCCACCTACCTTGGCCTCCCAAAGTGCTGGGATTACAAGCATGAGCTGCCACACCCAGTGAGAGATTTATTTCCTACAAAGGGTTGTAGCCTGCAGGATTGTCCTTCTGACAGACTGGGAAGCATAGCCTCCATCCAGAAGCCAGAAACAGATGCTTCAAGGGAGATGTAAAGGAAATAGTAATTTATGCTGAGTGGAATTGGCAAAAACATATATTTAATAAACTCTAGGAGGAGTCATTAATATTTATGAAAGGAGAAATGCATACTTATGCAATTGAGTTTCTTGCTTCTTCATGGGTCCCATGAAAAAAATGGCAGTGTTAGCACAATCCCAGGGTAGAGTTTTCAGCCTTCTGACATTAAAAGGTGAAGCAGGGGACATGAAAACTCGCTCTGTGCATCCTCTGTACACAGACCAGAACCTCTCTGTCATGGGTGGTCTCTTATTAGGCAAGAAAGGAGAGGTTGATATCAGCGGCAGTGCCTTTGAAAGGGCTGGTTTCTGTTTAATCCTTAGGGAAGAAAGCCTCATCATGGTTAGCAAACGAGGGGGTATAATGAGGTGCATCTGAGCCCCATCATCCCATCCTGGCCAAGCTGAGAACTCAGTTTTGAAAGTTACTGTGTGGTTCCCTCAGCCAAGAGTTGGTCTGTTCAGTCAGTTGGGAGCTTAGGATTTCATTTTCATTTATCAATGCTAATGGGAAAGAGTACACTGTCTTCATGGCAGCTGAATTTGCAAGAAACTCCTTGGATGGAGTTAACGGTAGCTGTATTTTTCTGTGAGCTCTGCTTTAATTGGATAAAGTAAGTTCTGGTAAGATTTCTTCCTTTATCTTCAGTATCTCAAATGTGTTCATTTAAATAATCTTTATAAGAACTCTTGATGTCTGAGTGGATTCCCACACAGTCATCTACTATAAGACTTTCTGATCTTTTTTTCCTTTGGTCATTATGAATAGAGCTTCTGTAAATAATTGCATGGTAGCTTTTATTTAGAAATAACATCAAAGTAGTTGTCAAAATACTTACGAATGTGATTTTTGGATTGTAAGGTGAGACTGTTTAGCTTTGGGAAAAACTGCCCAACTTGTAATAGAGGAGGAAAAATAATTTTCTGTGTTTTTGGAATTCTTAGATGGGACCTTCTGTAACAAATGACAGATTAAAAAGAGAAAAACAGAAAAGTTTAAAAACATGTATATCTTATTCATAAGACTCTTTAGTGATTTAGTTATCCTTCTGTTCTTGGTGCTGAGAGAGAGAGGTAGCTTTTAAATGGGGATTTCCTTTACAGATGTACATTTTCCTTACACAAGGGTAACTTCTACTCTGTTTTCAGAACTTCCTTTGTTGGCATTTTTTTCAAAATAATCAGCTTGGAATAATTCTTAAGCCAAAGGGACATATTTCTGGGTGGTATATTCTGGTTTCCTACCATTACATTTTAGGGTGGCATATTTTGGTCTTGTACACTGTGTTCCACCAGCAATGAAACGAGTTCTTGTTTTTCCTCCAGCAATTTGTCATTTTTGAAAGAGTTTAGCAGTTCTAACAGATATAGACCAGCTGTGCTATCTCATTGTGGTTTTCAGTTATCTACTACGTTGAGCATCTTTTGGTATGTTTACTTGCCTTCTGTAGATCATCTTTGGTGAGGTGTTCGTTCAGATCTCTGTGCATTTTTAATTGGGCTGTTTAACTTATTGTTCAGTTTTAAGAATTCTGTATGTATTTTGAATACAAATTCTTTCTCAGATGTGTATTTTGCAAATATTTTTTTCCAATACGTGACTTGTCTTTTTGTTCCCTTACAAGGTATTTTCCAGAGTATTAACTTTAAATATTAAGAAATCCACATTGTCATTTCTTCTGTGTATATCAACCTTTTGTGCCATTTGTTAAAATTCATTACCAAACCCAAAGGCACATAGCTTTTCTTTTATAGTTTCTTCTAGAAATTGTATAATTTTGCATTTTTAGTGTAAGGATGATTTTGAGTGATTATTTGTGTAAGTTGTAAAGTTTTCATCTACATGCATATCATTTGCTATGGTTTCCAATTCATTGTTCCCTCACTATTTCTGGGAAAGACACAGGATAGTGGGCTCTGTTAGAGTAGATAGACAGCTAGACATGAACAGGAGGTTGAGCTCCTGGAAAAGGGAAAGTCTGGGAAGGCTCACCTGGAGGGACCACCAAAAATTCACATATTAGTAGCATCTCTAATGCTGGAGTGGATGGGCACTTGTCAGTTGTGGGTAGGAGGGAGAAGATCTACCTATGCAGAAAGAAACACCCTAGAACTCCTCTTAAGATGCCCCAGTCATCATTCACTCTGCAGTAAAAATGTCACAATATTGGTAGCTACAGGCTGATAAGGACAAAGGGGACATTCTTAAAAGAAACCTGGCACCATAAGTACAGATTAGGGCAGAGAAGGACATTCAAAAGAGATGGGCGCAGTAGGTACAAACGTGACCACTGTCAGCCTTCCTGGGATGGTGGGAAGGAGCCCAGTGTCAGAGTGGATTCTGATCGATGACCACACATGTGCGTCAACCAACAGTGTGGAGGTCCCACAAGCCTAAGTGGGGCAAGTTGGGGACCTAAGGCACTAGCAGGAAAACCAAAGAAAACAGAGGCAGACCTGAGACAGAGGCAGGAATGTGAAGAAGTCCAAAATAAAATTCCCTGCAGAGGACTCTTAGGCTGCTTTCCTGCATGATCAGTCTACTCCTCCCTATTTTTCTACAATAAGCTCCTCACACTGTATTTTTTTTAATGAAGTTGTCTGCCATTTTCGTACTGCCTCTTGGTGAAAATCTTTCTTCCAAGTTGGAAAAGAACTGGGACATCAGCTCTCCCCAGTAATAGCTCCATTTCAGTTTGAATTTCCAGAACTGGTGGCACTTAATAACTGTCGCTCTGACTTGAAGTGCTGCAGGAGGCGGCCAGTAGGGGGCGCCAGCCGTCACACCTGGAGCAAGAGGGCCCTGCATAGCCCCCATCTGTCTGCAGGTGGCGTGCTGCCACCACACTGCCAGCAAGAGGGCCCGGCAGTGTCCCCAGCATCCAGCAAGAGGCATATGACGACTACACTGTGAGCAAGAGGATCCTGCATTGTCCTTAGCTGCCAGCAGGTGGCGAACGGGCACCACACGACGAGCAAGAGGAGCCTGTAGTGTCCTGGTGGGCAGCAGGGGGCGTCCTGCCACTCCACTGTGAGCAAGAGGATCCTGTAGTGCCCCCAGCGGCCAGAAGGGGGCGTGCACCC